>NC_141694.1:1492093985-1492550622 GCF_964263255.1 Lissotriton vulgaris | reverse complement strand
AAGATATACTGGTGGCGGTACACATCATCAAAGCAACAAACACAACATAGACACAAACACCTCTGATCTCACACTACTACCAGCAGCAATGTGAAAAATATCTAACAGAGTCGGAAAAGTGGAGCAAGTGCCTTAAATGTCCTTTGAGGAAGCAGTGGCCCAGAAAAGGACAATGACTAGACTGCAGACCCTCACAAAACAACTAGCTGAAATGGTGAAAGATGCAGAGTTGCCTTCACTGCGGAATAATATCCATTTGGTGGGGGTCGTAGAACGAATAGAAAGACAATGAATGGAGTTGTTTCTAGAGACATTGATATTAAACACATTAAAGCTCAAATGATTGTCCAGGGTTTTTTGGTGAGAAAAGTTTGATTTACGTGACACAATTTTGGTTTACAAGCAGACACAGAAGAAGGGTGCCTTAGTACTGTCTTAAACAAAACAATGTTGAATAGTGCACTTATTGCACAGCAGGAACTAGATATCCTGTCAAGGAAAGCGAACAGACTGAGAAGGAAAGTAAAGAGAGGGATTATGTTCGCATTATTACTGAGGCATAAGCCGCACCTGATGATGCTTCAAGAAATCCACCTGGTGGGGAACAGATGCAAATATATAGGTAGGAATAAATATACACGAGTCACACATGCTGGATTCCCCCCCCCCGTACCCCCCCAGACTTAAGAGGAGCAAGACTCCTGAAGAAATCAACGATTCCTCATCGCACAGACTCCATGATATAGACGTGACACAATTTTGGTTTACAAGCAGACACAGAAGAAGGGTGCCTTAGTACTGTCTTAAACAAAACAATGTTGAATAGTGCACTTATTGCACAGCAGGAACTAGATATCCTGTCAAGGAAAGCGAACAGACTGAGAAGGAAAGTAAAGAGAGGGATTATGTTCGCATTATTACTGAGGCATAAGCCGCACCTGATGATGCTTCAAGAAATCCACCTGGTGGGGAACAGATGCAAATGTATAGGGAGGAATAAATATACACGAGTCACACATGCTGGATCGCCCCCCCCCGTACTCCCCCCAGATTTAAGAGGGGCAAGACTCCTGAAGAAATCAACGATTCCTCATCGCACAGACTCCATGATATAGAGGATCCCATGGGATGCTACGCAGCAGTACTGGGTGCTATAAAAAGTAAATAACTAGGATTGGTATCAGTGTACCTGCCACTGTCCTTGCAGACGTGAAACGCTGGAGAAGATAGGGCATCTCCCAATACATATTCCAGCTGATATACTTGTAGCAGAATGCAACTTTAACTTAGTCTTGAACACTGGAAGAGATGGAACCGGTGCACAACAAGGAGAGATGAGGGAACCTCGAGACTAGGAAAGTCCATATAGCACTGAGGTTTGTAGACTTGTGGAAGGAAGTAAATTAGGGAGTCAGGCAATTCTCGTTGAGTTCAGAGGCTCATAAAACATTGGCCAGTGAACTTACGGAACACCAGTGCATATGTACAAAGAGACAAGGGAAAAGGGATCTCTATCCCCAAACTTGTCAAACCGAGTTAGCAACCTGGTCTTATAGACCTATCTTGTTGCTGAATGGGGAAAACAAGATACTGGAAAACGTCCTTGCAAACAGACTGTACAGGGTAGTAGAAAACTTAGATCACCTCGATCAGTTGGGCTATGTGCCAACAAGATCTATAAGATACAATTGCAGACAACTGCAAAGCATATTAGCATGGGCATATGGAATTTGAGAACTGACGGTAGTTCTTTCGCTAAATGAGGAACGTGCCTTTCACTATGTTTTGAATGGTCCTTCTTTTTCAAGATATTACAAAGAATGGGATTTCCTGAAACGTTCAGAGAATGGGTAACATTCCCTCTATAAAGCAACAACGGTCAGGGTTAAGATCAATGGGATGCTTTCTAGACCATTTTAGTTGAAGAGAGGAACGAGGCAGCGTTGTCCTCTCTCATCCATCCTTTTTGCCCTGGCAATAGAAGCCCTGGCCTGCTGGCTACGAGGGGACCACTTAATAAGAGTGCTCAGCTGGACAAAGGAGTGGGAGGAATGCATATCTTTATATGCGGATGGCTTGCTTTTATACTTAGCAGACCTGGAATCATGAACGACGACTCCTATGTATTTTTAAGCTATACAGCCATTACATTAAGATACTGCATTGCCCGCTAAAAAAGCAACCCACAACATTTAAATATTTTGGAATACACATTACAAGTAAAAGAGAGCTAGTCATAGATCTAAACTTACAGACAATTATTGCAAAATGTATTCAGGAGTAGGACACTGGAGAAAATTGCCCCTCTCAATGTTGGGAAGAGTGCCTATCTTCAAAATGGTCATACTACCTAAACTGTTCGCTTTTGTTCTGGATCCTCATCCAGTCTGGACCCCTGAGACGCTGTTCAGGGAGAAAAACAAAGCATTGCATACCTTGCTAGAGGACAGAGGAACACCTATCGTTGGAGATGTTAAAGAGGGGAGAGTACGAGGGTGGGATAACCTTGCCAAATACTAATGTGCCTAATGGTAGTGAGTGACTGGTCGTTTACATCCCCACAAGAACTCTTAGAGAGAGGACAGAGAAGCAATGAGACCACTAGGGTACATGGTCAAATTTTATGGTGCAAAAATACCTCCAGTTACCTGGACCTAGGTAGGCAGTTATTAAAGTACGGCACACTAACACAACAAAGACTGGGTGGAAAGAAAAGTTGACATTGGAAATACCCCTCTGAGAAAGCTATACATTCAAGGGCATGAGAGACATAGGGGCATGACCAAGATGGTTGCCATTGAGGACGTGCTTGCTTGAGCTTCATCTTAGGCCTGGCTGTACTATCCTTCCCTGTTCTGGGTAACTCGGCCCGGCGATGTCTGTCCAGGTGCTTAGGACTCCCTCTGGAGACACCCGCAGAAGGTGCTGCACGCACTTGCTGGTGGCAGCGGCGGAGCGGCCAAGCAGGGGAGCCAGATGGTCTGCAGCTGCAGCGTGGATCCTGCTCACGAGGCTCCCTGATGGAGGCTGCCGTTTGACAGTAGTGGAGCACAGCTGTTGCAGTGCTGAGGAGCTCTGCCCTAGGGACTCCAGTGGTTCTGGAGTGACTCGGCCGGTGTAGGCACCGGCGTGTCTTGGCGTCAAGGAAGTGAGACGGCCTGATCTGGGTTGCTAGGAGCAAACACTTGGCAGCTGGTGAACTTCTGCTGCTCCTACAAAGTGGGCCTGAAAGGCTAAGGCTTCCCGCACTGCAATTGGGCCTGTCCACTCCGTCCTGGCCCGCAGTGTCGAGTGGTGTGACATTGCTCATCCTATCAAGCAGCCTGGGATGGACCTGCTGAGTGCAGCCTGAATCCTGAGGAAGTGAGGCGAAACACCTCGTAATTATGAGGCCCAGAGAAGCATCCTGCAGACCTTAATTCCACACAGTGCGTGGAGGGGTGTGCTGCCCCCGCTCCCATGGTGACTCTGGAACAAGGTGGAACTGGTGAGCAATCTATGCTGGTCTGCTGCACTAGGACGCAGTGGGGGGCCAGGTTGGGTCAGAGTGACACTGCTCGGGTGCACTGCCCACAGGAGATTGAAAGAGTGGACTCACATGGCTTATGTTAGTGAGGGGAAGATGATGAAGCCTAAGGCTATCAAAAATCCACCCTCCCTCCCCCCAATAGGGATTTAAAAGACCACCCCATTCCTCCGGCACGTGGTAGGGGAGAGGGGGTTCCCTGAGCCATCTTGAGGCCACCCTTGACAAATACTTTGGCCATTTCGACAGCATACGGCAGGTAATCCTGGACACTAAAACTAATCCAAAATAGATGCCGTCTCCTTGGACAAGAACCTGCCCTGCACCGATCACAGGAAGCTAGTGGGCCGTGTGGAGGATGCGGAATCTGCAATTATCACTATGGGCCCCATGTTACAAGATATCCAAACCCAGTTAAAGAATATGTGCACCGACATAAACTCTTTACAGCGGAAGGCGGAGGATGCAGAAAGTTTTTTGAGGCGTGATAATGTCCGCTTCCTGGACTTCCTGGAGAGCTCGGAGAGCCTCAGCATGGAACTCTTCCTTGAACAGTGGCTAATGCCAACGGTGCTGGCCGGTAAGGTGCCTACTTTTTTCTCAGTAGAAAGAGCACATCGCTTACCGGGGAAGCCTCTACCATCGGGGACCCAGCCGAGACTTGATATTGGGAGACTGCTTACTTATAGGGACAGGAACGTGATCCTACAAGTGTTCCAGACGAAAGGCCCCATGCAATTAGAGGGTCATACTATCACCTCTTAGCCAGATTAGACTGCGAAGGTACAGCACCTTTGCAATTTATATGCAGTGGTCAAGCAACAACTGCATGAGATAGACTTGAAATATGCACTTCTGTATCCTGATAAACTTATGGTGATAGAAGGCAATTCAACTAACTTTTTCCTGAATCCCAAAGAAGCGTGGACATGTTTACACAACAAGGATATGGCAGTGTTATCGACCACGGAGGGGAATGGCTAACTCTGAGACACAGGAGACTAAGGAGGGTGAGTAATCATCCCACAAATAAACAAGCAGCCAGGAAGTGAGCACAAATGGTGGCGGAGGTGCTGCACTACAGCAAAAAGCAAGCACAAATGGTGGCGGAGGTGCTGCACTACAGCAAAAACACATTTGGTATCCTATAACCAAATCATGCCTCAGACTCTGGTTCAGACACCAATAATACTGCCGCCTCAGGTGGGGAGGACCGTCGAGGCCCAGAGCTGACACCTTGACTAGCGGATGGTTTGATTTGATAGGCTGAACATCTCCTTGATTGTGAGTTTACGAGGTGTGGATTGCTCACATGGGGTTTGGGGGTGGGACTTGGGGGGGGGGGGGGTGGCATGAGGTCTAAGTACAAAGCCCATTACTCAGGGCTTAAAGGACCCTCTACCCACCCTGTTTCACTGTAAAGAACACGTATCATACTTTCCAACTTTATATACTTGATGTTTACATGTTGTATTGGTATGGCTGGGGTACCCAGACAGGGAGGTGGGGATGGTTGAAAAAGTTGATTACACTGCTGCTGCACAGTTGTAGACACCCATACAGAGTCGCCCAGAATACACCAACACCATCACATGCATATGATCATAAGGGAGACACTCGGGGGGGGGGCATACTCTAGGGCTATCAGGAGGATAGAATGTGAGACATGACATACTGATATCAGTGCACACATATAATGGGCACTCCCGCAATATAACCTATTGACATAAGGCCACTTCAATCAATCAATAAACCAGGGAATTGTAAGCGCCCTACTCACCCGTGAGGGTCTCAAGGCGCTTGGGTGGGGGGTCCGTAGATCTGTTTAGCCGTTTAGCTGTTTAGCCAAAGAACCAGGTCTTGAGGGTCTTCCTGAAGGTGTTCAGGGAGGGAGCACCGCGTCTGATGTCAGTCTTGGAAATAGAGTGTCCAAACTTACCTTAAATGCTACACACATAGATAGCTTTTTTACAAGAGACACACTTAACGCAGGCTGAACTACAAAAAGCCCAAGTGAAATGGAGAGGACAGGTGTATAGTACCACTACATCGGCATATGCAAAAGGAGATATAGACATTAACAGTGCCTTTGTGGATTACTATTGGTCCCTATATGTGGAGTTGAAGTCCCGACATTGATAGATTACAGGAATACTTACATGGACTCCCCTGTCTAAATCCGATCCAAAGAGCAGAAGTAGAGGGATCTCTCTGAATTGACGTGATCCGTACGGTCATCACTCAAATAGCCCGAAATAAGGCCTGCCCCGAGACGGCAGTGAACATTGAGGATTTGCCGCGGGAGCAGTTAGAGGAGCGGAGCGAAGAAGAGAATATCCTCACATTGGAGACTGACGGTCAAGACTGAAGCCAGGTCGATACCGAAGGTAGGTCAGGGGACATCCCCCCCTCTCCCTGTGACTGTTAATGAGGGTGAGGAGAATAATATGCCAATTGCTGGAAAGGTTGGAGAGGTACCTAATACAGAAAATACAGACAAATCAGGCGAGGCTGACATGGGTGGGGGTGAACAGGCTTACATGCAGGATACCTTAACCACACCCCCCCAAGAGCAACCATCAAGCCGCTGCATATATAAATCAGCCTCAAGGCGCCTCTAAGGCTAATAAGTACAATAATGGCAATATGGACAGAGATTTAGATAAGGAGCCTAGTGACTTTTTCTTTTCTGTATCGGATGGTGGCGAATGGTCGGAGGACTCGTCAGTAAACACTACAGATTTGAGTAATGGTGATCTGGAGGCGGATGATGGCAGTAAGACTAAAACAGTTTTGAGGGGAAAACAAAGGAGACAGGGAGGCAAGGATCTTACTTGGGATTATACCCCTATAAATCAACTCACCAATCCTATGTCCAACGGCCAACCTGTTTCCGATCCATCTGGGCCTACATCTCCAACGCTAGAAGCTATCTTTCAGGCCACATCAATGCACCATGAGGAAACGCGCCAAGATGGACGCAAAGCCCAGGCAGCAATGCGAAAGGTGCAAGGGGTGGTACGAAAACTGACTTAAGACCTGCAGTGTATTTGGGGAACGGCTGACGGATCTCGAGTCTAGGATAGTCTACTGAATCAGACCTTGCAACAAATCAAGCTTTAGTAAATTCGCATGAGGCACAGTTCATTGACGTCAAGTGGAACCTGGAGGAGTTTGAGAACTGTCAGCGAAGGAACAACGTGCAGGTCCTTTGGGGTCCTGAGGGGCTTGAGGGGGCTGATGTTCAGTCATATGTGGTGGATCTGTTACGAGATACACTCCCGGAGCTTACTTATTGGAACTGGGCTCAAGAGGTGCAACATGCTCATTGTGTTCCCTTTGTATAGAAACAGCCAGCAAGGGCAGGGGCTCTTCCACGTGCCACCTTGGTGTATTTTGGCAATTTCTTACTGCGCCAAGCTGTTCTTGAGAAAGCTAGGCCATAATCAAAGAGAACCAGGAATGAGATTTCGTATTTTGTCCGACCTGGTTTTTGCCACTCCACTGTCAAAAGGCGATGGAGGTTGAGGCAGCTTATTAAGCCATTTCAGGACAAGAATGCGCAAGCCTTCTTAAACAATCCAGCCTGTCTAGAAGTGATTTTGGGGGGGAGAAATAAAAAACATTTGTGTCGGAAGTTAAAGCTAAAGAATACCTGAATCGTTTGTCTGGGTAGATGCAGACCAGTATTCAATTTAATTAAGAGAACATGATCATGGGGGTGGAGGGGGGGGGGGAGAGGGAGAAAGGAAAAAAAAGAAAAGAAAGAGAGAATTGTATATAAGTAAATGTAGAAGTAAATATATATAAGGAAAATACATTTTTAAAAAAGTGTGATTTAGGAACAGGTGCGGGCTGGGAAACGGGGCAAATGGGAAGCGGGTTCACTGATCCTCCATTCTGGGTGGAACTTGGGATTTTGGAAACAGCATCCAGTTAAATAGCATAGGAAGTTTTGAGTATCAGGACTATCGATCTGTGCAGCACACTCATTATGTACAGACTCAAGATTGGGTCTGGGCGCCTCGTGTGGGGAGGTTGGGGCACTGGGGTGGAGGGTGGGGGGAGATGGAAGGGTGGCGAAGGATAAGGGAAGGGTGGTGGATGAAAACCTGGGGTAAAAAAAGCATATCCAGGAACGATAACAAAATTAAAGTACAGCCAAAGGAGAAGAATGAGCAGAAACAGATCATGAGACGGAAGATGGAGGAGTGGAGTAAAAGATTACTAATAGGAGGATTATGGGAATTTGATACTAAACCAAGATGGGGAGGATAACAATTTGCTCATGGAATATTGCGGGATTGAATGATAGGGCAAAAAGGGCAAGACTTGCTGAACTCATGAGGCTGACTACCATGGATGTAGTATGTCTACAGGAGACTCACATTCCTTGGGAGATAAGAGAATTACTGAGGGTTGGTGGGTATAATATTTTGGCATGCACAACTCAGACTTCAAATATTCAGGAGGTGGCCATACTAGCAAAGACAGCTTTATGTTTGGCCAAACGCAAGGCCGTGGATGCGCTGGGGAGGTGGGCTATAGTAGAAATTGCAGTGGGAGGTACGGTGTGTGCTCAATCTATGGATCAAACCAAGATGATCCCCAGATTTTTGAAGATTTGGAAGTAGAACTTGCTACCTGGCCGAGCCCTTTAATTTTATGTAGAGATTTTAATATCTCTTTGGTGTCAGGTGCCCCACAAGACTTACCTCTGCTTGTGAAGCAATTCCGCAGAGACGACAAGAGCACCCGTCCCTGTACCCTGACCCTCGTGGAATGCAGGACCCGCCAGGGATGAGATGGACGCAGGGAAGGGAGCCAGGATGAAGAGGCTAGTATGGGAGTGGAGCTTGCGGGGTATCTCGGTGCCAGCTAGAAACCAGAAAAGACCAAGATCACAAAAGAACCACACCTGCCCCTTTCAACGCAACCCCTCAAAACACACACAGAACTTCTGTAGACTGCGGTACCCAGACATCCTTTCAGCTCCTGATAAGGACAGTCAAGGTGAGGCGCTCCTGCGCGATGTACCTAAGCTAATACCAAAGGAAAGCGCTCCTGCCCGAGGTACAAATAAACAAATGTCAAACCAGAAGGCAAAGCGCTCCTGCGCGTGGGGCATGGAGTAGAACTTAGTCACAAAACCTGTGGCATCCCTGGAAAGCAAAAGCAAGCTATGTACAATGCTCCAGCTCAGCGGAGCTATTTCCCCAAGTAGCGCTCCTGCGCGATGGGGAAACCAATGTCTGAGAAAACAAAGCCCAAAAGTAAAGCACTCCTGTGCAAAAGACCCTTAACCCCAATACAGCGCTCCTGCGCGGCAAGGGTTAATGGAGGCAGAAACTGTACAACTTTGAATAGCGCTCCAGCGTGGTGTAGACTTTAAGGAAAACAAGCAAGCGCTCCTGCGCGGGTTTCATATGGTGCAAAAACACAAGCGTTTCAGTGCGGCGTAGACCAAACAACAACAGCGCTCCAGCGCGGCGTAGGCCAGATACGAAGTAACGCTCCAGCGCGGCGTAGGCAAGCTAGTCTCTGACGCGTCTCGGCTCCGGAATACAACTCCGCGTTTCAGGAGAATCAGGATAGATTCGAAGCACTGAGCCGGCAGGAAACGCGTTGTTTAAGCGTTTCCCCCGGAAGTGCTTCAGCAACCCCAGGTCAGCTGCCCAGGACTAGACCGGGACTCATCTTCCGCCCGGAAGTGAGTATCCCGGCAATTCTGTGTGTGGTAGCGAGGATGGCAGGAAGCGGCAAGCGCCGCGAACCGTGACATCTGGATATTGGATTCTATTACAGGACCGGAGGCTTCAGATTATGCTTCTCAAACTTTACTGCATCAACACAGCAGCCAATGAAAATATATTATTTTCTCAAGTAAACAATAAAATTACTACATTTCCCATGAACACCATGGTTATAGGCACGCCCCCACAGTCCATAAGAACCCCTTGCGTGCACATCACTTCCTCTTTCTTTGCTGCTCAAGCCAGAGTTAAGTGCACCTCCCCTTGGGTCCCCTCACTCTGTTTGTGCTTGGGTTTTCCCTGTGGGGCTATTCTTATTGATTGCTGTCCTGTTTATGGGCTTTGGCTTGCTGGGGCGACTCGCTCCGTATACTGTTTATACTGTTGTATTTTGCCTTAATAATCTCTTATTGTATGCGCGCTGGTTATGTGTTAGCGAACTGCAGCACTTAGCTCTGTTCTTGTTTGTTTGCTCTTACGAACCACTTTCCTCCGGTCGGGTTCTGCCCGCTTGAGCTCGCGCTTCGAGGGCGCTGCATTTCACGGTCTTTGGCCGGCGGGGGGCCCGCCGCGTAATCACGGAGCCCGGTACCGGCAGCCTGTGAGGCGCGCAGTGGCTTCCCTTGTCGGCCCTGACGCAAGCGCCGGGTGGCTCTCGGTCGACGCGCGCGCCCCAAAACGCTGCCAAATTGGGCTTGTTTTCAGTAGGTTTTTGGCAGCGTTTGGGCGGCGCGCCTCGATCCGACTCCCCAGCTTACACGGAACGCATTTTTCGCGCGTTCTACATACCGACGGACCCCCTGTGTGAGCGCCTGCCTAATTGATCGGCTGGCTGTATAAACTGTGGGCCCAGAGTGTGCACACGCTCCAGGGACTTGAGGGGCCAGGATCTTGATCCTTCTGACTACAGCGTTGCTGAGGGGGTTTGGGAAACATTGCCAGTTACTTGTGTGTGCTTGGGCTGACCCCCCCCATTACCCCCATTCACCCAGTGCTGTGTTCTGGACTGCTCTGCAGTGTGTGTGCCTTCACAATGGAAGGTTGGGTGCGCTATCCTGATGAGGAGTATGATGATGGGGAGGAACTTATGGATGGACAGCCAGAAGCTGTACTTGAAGACAAGATAGTCGATGCTTTGGATGCCTCGGTCCAAGCTTCAGTGAATACGGCTATGGAGACGAAAGTCCCACAGACGGTGCAGCAGGCACTTGCGGAGGCACTACGACCCATTAGAAAACAACTGAAGGGTTTTGCGAAAAGACACGGTTATGAGGATAAGAAGAAGAATCAGGCAGCCACTTCTTCAGCGGCGGACTCAGCTGACATCGTTCAATGGCCGCACGCTCAATCATTGGCCTCTTTGCCGCCAAGGGACTCATTTAGTTCGCAGTATGTGGGTGGCAAGGCCAAGGCTAAACGTCCTATCCCCGTAGACACTGACACTTCCAACACGGACACGGGGACCGATACTGACACGTCGGAGGAACTCCCTCCTCGCCCGAAAAAGGCCAAAGTGGATCCTAAACCGGCTGAGGACAGGATCAAAACATTCGATTTTGACCCTACGGAGATAGTCCATCCCCGGTCTTCGGATTGGATCCCGCCACCGGCGGTCTGTGAGTACTTGCATGAAAATCTCCGGAAGGGCTTCAATAGGGAAGTTCGGACCCGCTTGCGGTCAGAATGCCCGCGCCCTGACCTTCCAGACGGCGTGGCGGACACTCCAGAAATCGACGCAAGTATGCTTACTTTCTTGCGGAAATTCTCCAAGGACCCCAAAAGGGGATTGGACAGGGCTTGGCGGGGCTGGCAGGACAAGATGCTGGACGTCGTGGGGCCCCTGGCGAAAATCTTGGAGATGGCCCTGAAGGCTAAGGAGGGTCAAGGGACAGTGAACCCGGATATCCTGGCGGGCTGGGCTCAGCGCGCCATTTGTCTTCTTGGCAACGCCAACTGCGCGATCTCCTCGGAGAGACGCAAGTCACTATTGCTCCGGATGGACAGCAATTTGACGGAGCTGGCTGATGCGGAGCCGGGACCTCTGGCAGGAGGTTTCCTCTTTGGTGACAGGTTTGTCAAAGACATCTCAAAGTACGTCGGTACCTTTACCGCGCTGGACAAGGCCCAGAGTGGGATAAAAAGAGCCCTTACACAGGGGGTTTTCACCAGGGCCGGACGAGGCGGGGGTCGCTCGTCAGGCCGAGGATACCAACAAGGATCCCAGCGCGGTGACTTTGGCCGCGGACGTGGAGAGTGGGACTCCACCCGTGGCGGCACCTTCTATCCGTCCAAGAGGAAGTTCAACCGCGGACGTTTCCAGTCGGGGAACAACAGAGCCAACTTCAAATCATACCAGAATACCGGTGAGTGCCTCAGATGTTTCCCTCCTTCCATTGGGGGGGCGCACGCAGCATTGCATGGCGCAGTGGCGAACTTTGACGCAGGATGCGTGGGTGCTACAGACGGTGCAGGGCTTTCGCCTAGAGTTCTATTCCAGCCCGGCGCAGGCGTTTCCCCCTCCACCTCTCCATTTTTCCCTACAAGAGCGCAGTTTTATAAGCGAGCAGGTGGAAGATTTACTGATGAAAGGGGCGATATCTCGTTGCAGACAGAGTCCCCGTACTTTCCTCAGCAACGTCTTCCTTGTCCAGAAAAAAGGGGGCGGCAACAGGTTGGTGCTAAACCTAAGAGAGTTCAACCAGTACTTGACGTACAACCATTTCAAGATGGAGGGTATTCACCTCCTGGCAGACCTGCTGCAAGAGAAGGATTGGTTCGTACGCCTAGACCTAAAGGATGCATATCTATCTATACCGATTTTTCCACCTCACCGCAGGTTTCTTCAATTCATGTGGGAGAACCAGTGTTACGAGTACTCGGCTCTTCCCTTCGGTCTTTCCTCCGCTCCATGGTGCTTTACAAAGGTGATGAAGCCAGTGGTAGCGTACCTCAGGGAACGAGGTGTGAGACTAATTATTTATCTCGACGACATCTTGATCATGGCACAGGACCAGATCACTCTCTCGCGACATCTGAACATGACTACAGCCTTGCTGCAAAGTTTAGGTTTTGTGATCAATCTGAAGAAGTCTGTGATGTCTCCGACACAGATGGTAGACTTCTTGGGATTCATGATCGATTCCCAGACCTCGCAACTACGCCTCCCTCAGGCCAAGTTGCGGGACTTGAAACAGGAAATAAGGAAGTTGCTAGACAGACGGGTGGTGACCCTCAGGACGCTGGCCAGAGTTGTGGGTATATTGGCATCGTCCATCCAGGCCATATTTCCGGGGCCGTTGCATTACAGGGCGCTACAACGCCTCAAAATCCAACATCTACAAAGAGGCCTTTCTTATACCGATTCGGTCCCTCTGTCGGAAGAAGTTCGGACAGAACTACAGTGGTGGCTCAGTCACGTAGATGCATGGAACGGCAGGGCGATCTTTGGATCCCAACCGGAGGTAATCATCGAGTCCGACGCCAGCCGGTGGGGCTGGGGCGCGCGCTGTGGAGAGGTTTCTACAGGCGGCAGATGGTCGGCTCAAGAGCTCGATATGCACATCAACTGTTTAGAACTGTTGGCGGGGTCGTTCGCGATTCGCACGTTATCCCCGAAGCAGACATCTTGCTGCATCCTCCTCCGCCTGGACAATGTGTCGGCGGTGAGGTATATCAACAAGTTGGGCGGCACGAGGTCATCCATGCTTGTTCAGATAGCCAAGGATTTTTGGCACTATTGTCTGCAGAATCAAATATCAGTGATAGCGGAGTATATCCCGGGCCAAGCCAATCAGGTGGCGGACTGGAATTCCAGGCACTTGAGGGATTACAGCGATTGGAAGCTGTGCCCTCGTGTCTTCCATTGGCTACAGGAAATCTGGGGTCCGTTTCAGACGGACCTGTTTGCCTCCAGACTGACTTTTCAGATTCCCCGGTTCTTCAGCTGGAGGCCGGACCCATTGGCAACGGCGACGGACGCCTTTCTTCAGGACTGGTCTCGGGGGATCCACTATGCCTTTCCCCCGTTCCTATTGATCCCCAGGGTGATGACGCAGGTGATCAGGCAGGAGGCGGAAATTGTCATGGTGACGCCGTGGTGGTCGTCACAAGCGTGGTTTCCCAGGCTCCTTCAGTGGAGCTGCGACAGTCCGAGGATGCTCCCGGACTCGAGTTGGTTATTGCAGGGCCCTCAACAGGAACAACACCCGTTACTGGTAGAGGGCAGGATGTCGCTGATGGCATGGAGGCTTTCCGGCAACAGTGGCACTTGCCAGGCATTTCGGGACAGGCTGCCGAGCTCATCAAGCAGGCATGGGCGCCTTCCACCAGGAAGCGTTATTCCTCGGCCTGGAAAGGCTGGGTGGATTGGTGCATGGGACGACACCTGGATCCCGTGGGGGCAGAGTTGTCCCAAGTTTTGAATTTTCTTACCGAAAAGGCGGGACTCGGCCTGGCGTACAGGTCGGTGAACAACTTCCGTTCCGCGATTTCTGCGGGCCATAGTCGGATTGATGGCAAACCGGTGGGTATGCATCCACTGGTATGCAAACTCCTAAAGGGAGTCAGGGTAGCCAACCCGCCCAAACCCAAGTATACTGGGTTATGGGATGTGTCATTGGTTCTGGATTTATTCAACAAATGGCCGGTCAATAGTCTCCTCTCTAGGAAACAATTGTCGGCAAAGCTAGCTATGTTGCTGTGCTTATCATCTTGCAGGCGGACTTCTGATGTGAGAGCGCTCGACGTTACAGGTAGAGTGTTTTCCCCGGAAGGGGTTTCTTTTCATATTACAGGTCGCACAAAAACTTTATCTAGACATATTTCATACAATGCTTTTCCTGCAAATGAAAAATTGTGTGTGGTTCAATGCTTAAAATGCTACGAGGAATGTACTAAGGCCTTGCGGCCGCAGGGTTGTTGATTGGTGTTAAAAAACCCTTTAAACCGGTGGTGGCAGCCACTATAGCGAGATGGCTTCGTGATGTGATGAAAGAAGCTGGTGTAGATACGCAACTTTTTGGTGCTCATTCTGTGAGAGGCGCTATGGCGTCCAAATCATATGGTTTAGGTTCCAGTATTCAAGATATCATGCGTTGTGCAGATTGGTCGTCTGAATCGACATTTAAAACCTTTTATTATAAGCCGGTGGGTGATATTACTTCTGTTGTGTTTACTCAGCGTTAAACCAAGCATAATCTGAAGCCTCCGGTCCTGTAATAGAATCAAAAATTTGCTAGCATTCGCGACAAGAATTTTCAATTCTATTAAGGACACGGAGGCGAGGATTATCCCACCCGGCGTAATGTATTGTATATCAAACGCTTACCCACCCAGTTATTTCAGTGATTACGGTGGTGTTATTTCCTTTATTTCAGGAGCTGAGAAAAAGTCGGAGTGACTGACGACTGACGTCGAGATGACATCCTGAAGTTCTTCTTCCACGTTGGAGGATTTGTTTGGTTCATGTTATGGACTGTTTTGTTTGGTTCACGTTATGGACTTATCGCCTCAAAGAAAGAGGAAGTGATGTGCACGCAAGGGGTTCTTATGGACTGTGGGGGCGTGCCTATAACCATGGTGTTCATGGGAAATGTAGTAATTTTATTGTTTACTTGAGAAAATAATATATTTTCATTGGCTGCTGTGTTGATGCAGTAAAGTTTGAGAAGCATAATCCTCGCCTCCGTGTCCTTAATAGAATTGAAAATTCTTGTCGCGAATGCTAGCAAATTTTTGATCCAGGCAGCTGAGACAAGGGGGATATTCTGATCGAAAGCCCAGGGTTTACAGGGTGTTAAACTCCCTTACAGAAAGCCATGGTTTGGCAGATATCTGGGCTATAAAAAATCCAAATAATTCCGGATACACGTATAATTCCTGTACCCATAAAAAATATGTCAGGATTAATTATTTTTATGGTACAAGGGATCTATTAGAACGAGCTGGTATCAAGAAACTTCCTAAGATAATATCTGATCATAACCCTTTGATTTTAGAACTTGAAATAGCGAGCTTTAAGAGGCCACGGAGTAAATGGACGTTCAATAGGAAACTGCTAGCGAATAATGAATAGACCAAATTTATTAAAAAGTGGATGCAAGAATTTTTTTATATAAATAGATACAGCGCTAGCAGGGGGAATGTCTGGGATTCTTTTAAGGACCCTCTTAGAGGTGAAGCTATTAGTTTTGTTGCCAGGGCTAGGAGGCAACAGGAGATCAAGAATCAACTACTAATGTGGGACTTGGACAGGGCAGAGGAGGAGCACATCTCGATAATAACGCAGGGACAAGTGGGGGTGTCAAACTCAGTACCGAATAATCACTTTAAAAGCGGAACTAAATAGCTGGTTAACACAGAGAACTGCAGAGGAATATCAATCCCATCGGAATAACGCTTACAAAATGGAGAGCAAGTTGGTAGGAGGCTAGCTCTTCGTGCTAGGCAAAAGATATCTTTTAATTTAATTCCCTCTATTAAAATAAACAGACAAGTATATATTGATCCAGAAGATTTCATCAAAGGGTTTCAGAACTATTATCACATTTTGTATCAGGATGATATTAATAAAGGGGGAGCAGAAGCGGCGCAGGATATAGCATGGTTGGTGACTAGCATTGAACTCGGAGGTGACCTGGATAGGCCAATCAAAGAAGAGCTAGAAGAAGAAATCACTCTAGAGGAAGTTCACTTAGCATTGCTAGGAATGGCATCAGGGAAAGCTGCTGGTCCCGACAAGATACCGTTGGAGGTTTACAAGATCCTAGGAAAAGCTATAACACCTCTTCTACTTGATCTGTTTAGGGGTGTACAGTATAATGGAAGCCCCCCGAGTCCTGGAAAGATACGGACATTATAATCTTTCCCCAAAAAGGAAACCAGTAGATAGTCCATCTTCAGTAGATAATCCGCTTCTGGAACAGTCTCCTTTTGACCATCAGGTCTATCACTGTTTACCCCCAGTTCCGCAAAGCGCTTAAGACCCACCTGTTTGCCCAAGCTTATCCCTCTTAAATTTCCCCAGGTCAGCCTCTGTGTGCTTCTGTCAAACCCCAGCGCCAAGAAGCCGCTTGGTCGCAGTGCGCTCTATTAAGTACTTTCAACTTCAACTTCAGCTCTCTGTTACAGACAACTATAAACGACTCTCTGCTAATCCAACATCTAGACTAGAAAAAGAGATTTCATGCCTAAGTCAAATCGGTGTAGAAGGAGGCTGGCTCTGTGAAAAAGAAGCACTATTCCTAACAAACAAAGGGCCTACAGTACCAGCGCTATACATTCTTCCTAAGGTACACAAAAACACCACTCAACCACCAGGGAGACCCATAGTGTCAGGATGTAACTCAATACTAAAACCCCATGCCAAATATGCTGATTACTTTATTCGACCATTTGCTGTAGGATCTGAAACTTATATTAAAGACACAACATCAGTCATTAATAAATTGGAAAACCATTCTTTTAACCCAGATGAAGAATATTTGGTCACTAAGGACATAGAAAGCCTGTATACGAACATTCCTCAACTTGAGGCTTTGGCTATATTGGAAGACCTCCTTGACAGTCGTAGCAGACCACATGAAGTACCAACTAACTTCATACTAGAATGTATCAGAATCCCCTTGTGTGAGAATTTCTTCTTATTCGAAAGAAGTTACTATCAACAACTTAAAGGGGTAGCCATGGGGGCAATTTTTGCCCTAGATATTGCTAATATCTATGTTGCAGAATTTGAGAAAAGATTCATTTACCATCCATTGAATCCTTACCTGGCCAACATATCTTGTTGGCTCAGGTATATCGATGACTTTTTTGTCATCTGGAGAGGCAGCAAAGACCTTCTCACCAGCTTTCATCTGTGGCTCAATGAAAGAAATTCTAACCTGTCATTTACCCTTGAAAGTAACAATCATCAGATGAATTTCCTTGACATTACAATCAAAGTCAATGAGGACAATACGTTGTATACAACACTCTACACTAAACCCACGTCCAGAAATACCCTCCTAAAGTATAGCAGCCATCACCCCAAGGCTTTGCGGGATGGCCTGCCCTTTGGCCAATTTCTCCGTTTACGGAGAAATTGTACCAAGAAAACAGATTACTTCAGAGAGGCAAAGATATTAAAAAATAAATTGTCTGAAAGGGGATATCCAAACAAACTCCTTAAACAATCATTGAAGAGAGCATGGTACAATAATCGTGATCTGCTACTCACCAACCATGTCCGTAAAGAAAGTTATCCCCTTGTCTGCGTTACAACCTTCGGTACCATCAGCAATCAACTGAAAAAAAGTAATACTAAAACAATGGCCATTGCTGTCAGAGCTACCTGAATTTAAAGAGAAGCCACTCTTCTCATTCAAACGTGGTCGCAACCTACGGGACAGGCTAGTACATGCATATGAAAATGACAACCAAAACCTTGTTGACAATATGAGACAACTGGTCCCCTTGACAGGGCACTACAAATACAACAAATGTACTGCTTGTGACACCACCAATAATATTAAATCGTTTGATCTTAACGGCAAAACAATGAAGATCAAGAATTTCTCTAATTGTCGTACACAAAATGTGGTGTACTGTATACAATGCCTATGCGGTATGATATACATAGGCAAAACCACGCAAATGATTAAACAAAGAATCCTGCAGTACCAGTCCAGGATCAGGTGTAAAACAGAAAATGCACCCCTTGTGGAACATTTTCTTCACCTAAACCACAATGAAAAGGAGATAAAATGGTGGGTCATAGATGTCATCAAACCAACTATCAGACAACCAAATGTAGACAGACTCCTGACACTAAAAGAAAATCAATGGATCGAGCTTGCCAACAGCGTTAGAAATGGGCTGAATTCCTCGACCGAATGGCACACATTGACCTGCATAACTTGAGATTGCTTTTTTGAGATAGGTACCCAACTGAGTTTCATACATGACAGCATAACATAAACCTTAGGTTAACCGTTAGAATGTGAGCGCAATACAACTGCGACAGGTGGCAGGTGGTATTTAAAATCCATGTTATGTAAAACCCCAGAGTGAAGTATATATAATAAATAATTTTTATTGTATCAGTGCATAAATTTGAAATCTGGATATTGCAAACTTCCTAGTGGAATGTATACAGCGGATAGTCTTATATATGAAATCCATATGAATTATAAGAATGTGCACGCCATGCTATTGCGCCAGCCTGATAAAAAACTTCCAACAATGTGTGTCACACAAGTTTCTGTATCTGTCATGACCTGGATACGAACTGAATGTTAAACTCATTTGCATCACTGAAGTGATAGGCAAGCAGCCGGTCCTTTCTGTTGGCTAGTCCGGTAACAATGTATCCTTTCCTGTTGACAAGTCCGGTAAAAATGTATGCTATACAGCAACTCGATATCTCATACACTGATTTCATTTGAGCTTTGAATATTATTCTGTAGCCTTCACGAATCACGAATTCTAAATCGAGCACATAACAACGCCCGATCCTGTTTTTCGAAATTGACAAAATGAGTTCTGTAATTATGGACAGAAGCGCTGAATAATAATCGGGTGACATTGGGTCTTTGTTAAAACCATACAAATCATGACAAATATTATGTGTGTTTTTTAACCTTAAATACACAGTAACGTGGCTATTCTAAGATGGCCGCCGTCTCTCACAATAAGAAATAACATCAGTCACAAGCAGTACACGTGACTATCACGTTTAACGTGAGGGAAGTATAAATACGCTCTGATTGGCCCAATCCTTTGATCATCTTTGACCCGATGCTGATGAGCCTGTGCGTCCGTTGCTTTATGACTGAGAAGTAAGTAGACAGCATAAATATGCCGAAG
This sequence comes from Lissotriton vulgaris, assembly GCF_964263255.1. Lineage (NCBI taxonomy): Eukaryota > Metazoa > Chordata > Amphibia > Caudata > Salamandridae > Lissotriton > Lissotriton vulgaris. The sequence goes on along the minus strand of NC_141694.1, from coordinate 1,492,531,497 downwards.
TAAATAGGGCCACGCCATATAGTTGGCGTTTATTTAAAATGCTAGAACCGTTTTCTTTAAAACCCTTGTAATGAACGAAGTCGTATAGAACTCTGTAACTTACGAAGTCGTATAGACTCTGGCCACGGCATATAGTTGACGTCTATTTAAAACGCTAGAACCGTTCTCTTTAATACCTTTGTAATGAACGTAGTCATATAGAACTCTATAACTTACGAAGCCGTATCGACTCTGACAATGCTTAAGTAACTTCCCTGACGACAACGATTTAGTGCAATGCGGGTTTCCCACATATGTGCTGAGTGCCTAAACGTGTCAGTTCCTCATACGTACCGTGACTACAAGCCGCTTTTATATTCCGACAATGTGACTTTAGTCCTTCTATCTCACTGCTAGTTACCAGGCATAATACGTAGGACCTCTGACTTAATATGCCAAATTCAATCTTGGCAACATCAAATGTCTTCATTTAGACGAGCATGAGTTAATGTATGCCCGAGATTCACAACTGACTCTGACGAACTAATGTTCTGACCTACTATTCAGAAAATGCTAATACCTGTTCTAGACCAGAGGACAGAATGATGTTATATACTCGCTCAGTTACTTTTTTCATAAATAATCAAACTGTAGCTCTAAGTAAAGCGACCATACATACAATCATGTAAAAGTCCGGCGCTACAAAATATATTTTATTTATTTCAGCATACCCGTACCCTGAAATAAAGAAAAAAATTTGGGTATCTGGATTACCACTAGGAACGCAAACAATAAGGGAAATTTGTTAATTCCCTGAGGTAAAAATTAAAATAATTCTTTGAAATCATAGAGACAAACTAAAAAATCAGTACTATGTATCAGAATAAAAAAGTGAAATTTCTCTTTATTTATATTCGTTTCTCACAGGTTATGAATTCATATGTTGAACTGCAGCTCTGATCATACATAGCGCGTTCTGTTTTTATTATAAGTAAGTTATTCATTGTATCTATTTTGAGCATTATCTCAGATCCAATCTTAAATGTAATCCTGTAAGCCAGCATTCTTTGTCACCACACTGATTAGTTTGTGAAGCTACTTTTTTACATACATTTTTGAAATGTAAATAGTTTATATGTATGTATATAATAAATTGTATAGATTTAATGATTATATGTCAGCAACACTTGGAAAGAATGTTTGTTAATTTCATAATTACATTATTTTATAGGGGTCATCCGTACTACATTAAAATTTACTGTCCTGATGATGGTCCTTGGATAAAACCTTTGAGACCGAAACGTCGACACACCAGTCCATGTCTACACCCTGCATCTGACTATCTGTTTATTTCTAAAAGGAGTCAACTTTCTATTTTATTTACAGACTGGATTGATTTTCTTATGTATTAATGGATTGATTTTGTCGTTTCCTTATACTCAAGATTTATTTGCAATCACTTTGATTATGAACCCTTGCAAAATTTGAATTTGATTTGAAGATATAAATAATAAGTTTCCTTGAAAAACAATTTTCCTGTGTTGCTTCTCTTTTTTCTGAATCTCATTTGTTGAACAGAATTGTTATTTTTAAAAAAAATTGATTTCCTCAGGGCTAGTGTGGTAGCTTCCATGAGGTCTTAAACAGATATCAGTAAACATAACAGTGACTGATTTTTTTCAGCTGATAAGTCTTAGTAATATAGACCCTATCGCACTGTAAAACTTTATTTTTCAAAATAAATCCCTTTCTGTGAGCTTAGAGCAAATTAATATTTTTCCTTTTACCCACTGATTTTTTTTTATTGATTTGGTTGCAAAACATTAATACATACCACTACGATTCAGAACTTGGAAGTGATGCTCCAAACACGTCCTTCGAAATCCCAAATCAGTATTTGGTCGCAAACCAAATTGCGATTTGGTATCAATTTACTGAATCACCATTTGGTGTTTTGTACATTTATAAAATAATTTTTGCAGTCGCAAACGGCACAATTCTTGCGACCTCAAATATGCTCTGTATATCAAGCCCCATGTCTCATGTGTGAAAGTGAAAGAAGCCACTTTGGACTGATGTGTGATTCTTGAGTTAGTTCTGATTTAATTATTACAGTTAGCCTTTTAATACATTTGTAATAGTGTTGGGCATGGCCCGTGCATTTTGGCAAGGACAGTGCCAAAGGAGCATGGGTCAGTTTGCCTCAGACAAGGATTCTTCTTTTCTTCGTCTTCAGTTTGAGGTGGTTTCTCATCATTCACAGGATACTTCAACAGAGGTAGACTTGGAGTAGGTGGCTGATGCTTATTCATGTGTCCTCTTAATAGCTGGTACATGACATATCAAAGCAGCAGATACATTAGTGGGGTGCCAGCTACTGAACAGAGGGACGAGTGCGGAACCCTCTGGGGCTCTACTTGTTTATGGGCTGCATTTGGAGCCAAAGTGGCACATCTTTGATTTAGTGCAAACCCTTCTATTCCGAATTTGTTCAGTCTGGTGTGCAGGAAGTTATCTTCACTTTGTCAAAAGGAGCTAATTAGGTAGGATGAGGATCCCTGGCTGTGCTTAGTTTGTAGAAAATGTAAGTGCCAGGGCCCTTCTCTGGCGTTCACTTCAGCCTGCACCACCCATAGTCCCTGGTGGCGCTACAAATGACATTATCAACACAACAACCAATCATTGCACTCCTACAAGTATGACAATGCAGACTATTCCAGGCCACTAAAAGCTATAATAATGGTATGAGTGCTATGTGTTATTCTTTTTTAATGTATATTGACTTATTAAACACTGCTGTTGTGAATATCTCAAAATTAGACAGACAGCGCCACCATGTGGTGGACTGTCCCTCGAGTCAGTGCTGACAATTAATTGCTGGTGCTGAGCACCGGAAAGCACCGGCTCAAATTAAGTACTAACAGTGTTGCTGTCTTCAGCTATGGTTTGTATGTGATCCCAGGAGCAGATGCGCGAGAGAAAGACGTGGCTGCGGTGCCAGAAGCTCCATATGATATTCTGAGTCTGTGACTGGAGCCGAGCGGAGCCGAGCCAGGCATCTACGCTCTCATAGCAACAAATATCTTACTTGCCCAAGCTGGATGCAGGGATAATTGTATTAAATCGACGTTAGAGGCCCTGGCCTTTAGTTCACATGGCTATTTTAATTGCAGGAAACAGTTTTCTAGTACAGAACAGAATTAGATGCACGGTTTCCTATTTCTATATAAATTATCTCAAAGGCCACATTCAGAGAATGAACTGATTACCACTAATGCATGATTGGTTCAAATCATCCGTGCTTTAGGACCTTGAGCCTAGGGCTCTTGGAGGCTGTGTGCATGTCTCACCTTTCCTCGCGGGGGTTCATTAGTAAATCTTCGGGTATCATAATTGTTCTGAAACGACATCTTCTCCAGCAGCAGTTTTGGAAGGCGCGAAGCTGTCCGTGGAGTAGCAAGAGGAACTATAAATAAACAATGCAAGAAAAAAATGGACATTAGTATGTTGGACATCGTTAAAGAATAGAGAAATATGACTCCTGTTATGAAAATATAGACAGTTTAAGTGCTGAGAGGCGGCATGAAGCAGTCATTGATTGGCACCTAATTATACGGGCCGGAAAACATGGTTCCTTCGTTTGCACCTTCCTGGGCCTCATGCATGTTAATAACACAGGGAGTGGAGAGTGCGCGGGGAATAGCTGAAACTGGGAGTAAGTGCTAGCTGAGCCCTTCACAGCAGGATTTACTTCCCATATCAAGTAACCACTAGTGGTATAAAAGCAGGGATGCAGCAGGTGCAGTGGCACTGGGGTCTTGAGGCCTGAGAGCCCCACTGAATCCTTAATATCGCTCTGTTTTACTAGACGCACAACAATACAGGGCCCATATTTCTCGTTTAAACTCGAGCCTGGGATAAGCCACTGTATGAAACGGCATCTATACCTGCCTCAAAGTAGCAGTCGCTTGCTGTGTCTGAAGATTATTTTTACACATTATTTTTTATGGGAGGGTGCTTCAGAACCAGTGGATTGCAATATGTGGTGCTGGGCTTTCTACAGTTGTTTCATTTAGAAGTAAATTGCACTTCGGATTTTGTGAACAGCCAAAACTTGTAAACCTGCTCAAAAGTGTAAATTACCCAAAAAGTGTAAAGTAACCTTGTGAATCAGGCTCATTGCTGTTAATTGGCAAAGGTGCGTAGGATAGCTATGTCTATGATTGACATGTCAGATCCAAAATATAACAATTAATCATCAAAAGTTTAATACTTGGAGAGAAAGTACCATTGTAACCGCCATATTAATGACAAATATTAAAGCTCATTGCACAGAAATGGCTAAGACCGTACAGTAATTATGGATTCTCAGTAATTCCATTGTAAAGCATGCATAGATACAGTGAAACAGTTGTGTGATCTAGGTTTGAAAGAGATATGAAACACAAATACCAAATCATAGTTAGCAGTCTATGGAATGCCAATATTGACTGAGCCGAACAGAAGATTTTGAAAGCGGGCATTCACGCTGTTTTTGCATAAACCCACATAAATAATTAAAACTCATTACATTATTTGGCTTAATGTTGATGAGATGATTGAAAGTATGCTCCAAAGCCATGTGTGTCTGCCGGTGGGGGAGTATTGAAGATCGTGTGCTGATAGCCCTAATGCCTTTATACGCTGCAGGCATTAACTTCTTTAACTGCCCTACATTATGCACCCATATCTTCTGCTTAGGCGGACAGTTGCCAGGTGGTCAATTAGGACTTCATCAAGCTATCAGCAGTGAGAAATACTGCTGTTTACAAGTTCAGCAGAATAACAAGAGACGTACAGCCCACCAAGTTGTTTAAATGCAGTTGTAGCCACTGGCATTAACTTTTCATAAAAAGCAAATGGCTTTACAGGGGGCAGGTTGGAAAGACAGAATGACAGTGCTGATAAACCCATGTGCAGGAGGCTTATAATGACACACAGATCTGATATATCCTTTTATACTATATTTTTTGCTATTTTGGATTACTGTGAATAACAGTTATTATTGTCACTGTTACCCACTGCAGTGCTTTTCATTGTATCACCCTATTAAGGGTGACTAGTACCCATGCAAGATCTGAATTTGTGACCTGCAGAACACACATAGACGTATGACCTCATTACTCCACTACAGAGAGTACCATGAACTGAATAATATGCAGGCACAACCCCAGTTATTATTAATATTAATATTAATGTTAGTATATTTTAGGTTTAGCAAAAAAACTATTTTGGTAAGTTTAAATAGACTAGACATTAGAAACCAGCACATACTCTTAATTCAATTTTAAAATACAGTGGCACAATAAATAACACGTAGCAGAGCTACATACTTTCATCTCAGAAGTGTTTTTGTAGTACATTAATTCTGGAAATAGAGGGCTGACTGGAAAGCAACATCAATTAAACTTACAGACCAAAAGTCACTAAGGTAATCTCGAAAACACAACCAAGGGGTTGTGTTTTCGAGATCACATTCATAGGGTGTAAACATAACCTTACAAATGTTTTGTGGTACTGATATTAGAATGTAAGATTGTGTAAAAAAATGAATCCCTGAGAACCAAATTTCCCTGTGGAGTATATATTATGGGAAGAAGTAAGGAGAACAATTCCACTTTTATGTTGGTGAAAGAAGACAATGGTATAGTACTCCATAGCATTGGCCAAAATGTAACCATAGTTTTCCGACTTAAAATAACATAACAGGTGGATCTGTAGAGCGGGAGATGACTCCAAATGAGGTCTCTTGGTGTTAGTGAGAGATGACAGATGTCTATTTTTACTCAATATTACTAAGGTTAGCAACCTTTTGAAGATGAAAGGTTGAGTGGGCACCCTGACATTTGAACCTTCAGCCATGGGGTCTAATACAGATCTCTGCAGTGATGCATTTTTCATTGAACCATCAGTCTGACTCAAATGGAATACCGTAGTTTTGATATGATGTTTTGGACTTTTATTACGAGTGGCCTGATAATTTCAATGGGGACGGTATTGGGTTGTGTGGGTTGACCCTTGCTCCACATTTCAACTGGAGATTTCACCACGTTCAACCAGGCAAAGTCTTCGGGAGGGATACTGGGGAAAAGCATACAAACATTGGCACGATGAGTCCATTTTCCAAATCTTATTCCTCAAAAACTCCTAACTGCCATTATATCCCTGTCCCCAAATCTACTGGGACCCCCGATAATTGTAATTCTGGTGTAGGTAATTGACGGCAGTTATCACAGATCCAGCGTAATAAGGGTGTTGTGTTTATTTTATTGTACTGTGTTCCATGTTCTGTGATGCGATCCACGTCTGTGATTCGATTATGGGGTTCCGACAGTGAACGTTGGAGCTGGACGAAAGCAGAAGGGTTTTCCCTTCCTCCTTGCTGCATACCAGTGTTCTGTCAATAAAGAAGTTTTCCTACGTTCACCGTGTCCGGCTCAACTTTACAAGTGGTGACGAGCGAAACACTGGTGAACCCACATTTAATGGAAACTACGAACGTTGATGTTCATGCAGATTAAGTTCTCAAGATTGTTGGTGTTTACTCGTTCAAGAAGAGGAATTTACCACATCGCTTTGCGAGACCGATTCATTGAAGACAAGCTCAGGTCATATCGTTTGCGATTTTAAGGGCTCATGGGGTGTCTGAGGCACCTTACTGTTAAGATTTAACCTTCGGCTTGTTTGAGGGTTGCACCAGCTCGAGCATAGAATCCACATTGGTTCTTTTGAGGCGTTCCAGGCTACTTTGCCGACATTCTGCCTCCGCCTCCATGGAATCTTGGCTGTTGAACTCTGGGGCTACTGGTGAATTCCTGTTGCAGTGCATTGTTGGGCGCATTAATTCTGATGCAGGTCAGGTTGCGTCACCTTGCGTGGCACCATCTTGAAAGATCCAGATTTGCGATGACCTATTATTTGTTGGTTAATGCATATAAGACCATAAATCATGTTCTCACATCAGCGGTCCCACTGGTTGAGGAACAACGGCAATGCGCAGTGACGCGCACACCTTTACTTTGAAAGCTCAGCTGATTTCAGTTATTTTGCCAGTGCACGGTGGTGCACATACCTCAGCATTGAATTATTACATCGGGTGAATCAACGGAAACGCGCCGTGACACGCACACCTTTACTATAGAATTGATGCGACTCAGTATTAGCACACAGTTTGGCACTGAGCCCCTTGAGGTGGGAAGTTTTGTTTTCACGAGGAAATATATATTACAGCTATTTGCCAGGGTTAAAACAGCTGGAAATAACTTACCTCTTCATAATTGTTAATTCTTACAGTGAACTAGTCCCTCTGTTGGGTGAAAAAAAGACACTGTGTGATATCTGTATAGTTTTCCTGGATTATAACACACTATCCAGATATGGCTAGTCAAAATTTTTCCCTACAGCCACCGCAGATCTTTAATCCCGCTGGAGGAAATCCTTGCATGAAATGGACAGAGTGGAAAGCTTATTTCTTGAATTTTATATATACTATTGATGAAGAGTGGAAGATGACACCGGAAAGTAAAAAAAAGGATTTTATTACATTCTGTTGTTCTAGGTGGACTTAAAGCATATAAGGAAATGACAAAAGCCCTAGGGAATGGGGATGTCAATATGTTTGATGCTATTGTGAAGGATTTTGATCATTATTTCGCACCCAAAGTGTACATAGGTATAGTAAGATACATATTCTTCCATAGAAAACAAGAGGTGAATGAGACTGTAGATGAGTATGTGTCTGCTCTTAGGAAGTTGGCTGCTGATTGTAAGTTTGATCATCTGCAAGATCAATGTATCGGAGGCCAGGTAGTGATGCATGCGAAAGATCCTGCCATTCAGGAGAGGTTATGGATCAACTGAGACACTGATTTGAAAGACATTTTAGTCATTGTTAGGAAGGCTGAAAAGTCCAGCCCCAGTGCTAAAATACTTAAGCAAGAATTTAATAAAGTGTCTGAAGTGGTTGTCAGTAAAATCAAAGCAAAGAGCATGATGAAATCCAAGAAAGAATTGGTGAAGAACCAAGAGTTCATCAAAAAGGGGAATTTGAGCTGTTTCCACTGCGGTAGTGCATCACAGTTAGCATCTAGTAGATCCTGTCCTGCTATTAAGCAAAAGTGTTTCAGTTGTGGGGTGGTTGGTCACTTTGCTAAAGTATGTAGGAGGAAGGGGTGCAGGCGAGTGAAGTCTGTAGATGATGCTGAGGGGAGTTCGAGTGATGAGTAGTCCAGTATTGAAAAACTCATCTTAAGATACTGTGGTAATGAAAAACAGAATTCTGTCTCTAAAGAACTGTTTATTTGGAACATTAGTGACAATGGAGATACGCACAGAAAGAAACCATGTTCCATGCTGATTGGTGGTGTTGTTTTGCAAATGTATGTGGACTCCGGGTCTCCTTATACTATTGTGGATGAAGAGACCTAGAAGACTTTATTTGTCAAACGGTTAGGTGACAAATTATTGGAACCCGAAATTGACTCAGAAGGATTTTCTGTTGAAAAAATTGTCATGGTTGGCTATAGATCGTTCATTTTCAAATTTAAAGACCGATAGTCTGTTGGTAAGTTGTATGTCGCAAAAGGACCCGCAGTTTTAGGCTGGAAGGATGAGGGAAATATAGACATTATTTTGAATCCCAACAGCCCTGACCATGTAATGGTTTTAAATGACATTGACTTGCTTTGTGTTGAGATTTTGAAGAAGTTCCCTAAAGTCTTTGCTGGAATTATTGGAAATCTAATTGACTGTGAGCATCGTATTGTGTTAAACCTGATGCATGTCCTAAAATATATAAAGTAAGACATATTCCTGTTTTGTCAAGGAAGGATGAATAAAAAGAATTAGAGTTAGTTGAAGCTAACATTATTGAGCCTATTGAGTCTGCTGAATAGATTTCTCCGATCGTCGTGGCCAGACGTAGTAATGGTAAACTCAGATTGTGCATAGATTTGAGGCATCTCAGTAACAACATTATTGTGAATAGATTTCCCCTTCCTCAGAAATCAAAAGGATGCCAAATGGTTTCATCCATCGACCTGTCTGCTGCATACCACCAGATTACCTTAAGTGAGAAGAGTAACCATATACAGCGTTCATTACTCAATTTGGATGTTTCCAGTATAAGAGGTTACCAATTGGGTTAGCTTCTGCTACTGCAGTTTTTCAAAGACTCATTTAACAGTTTTTAGGTTTCGCCTATTATCATTCGCTTGCGAATGTAATAGGCGAAAATTCAAGGGCTCGATCCACTCGTCAAACCACTGCGGTTTCTTCACAGTGCATGTGAGTCACGTGACCACAAAAGCTGGTCACGTGACCACACAAGCACGCACATCTCCCTAATCCGCAACCAACATTCATTCAAAAACACAGAAACCCCCGCCCCCATCCGGCTTCCCTCCGCGCATCTGCCTGCCACACTTCTCCTCCCCTCGCTCGCAATCCCGCCCCCCCACCAGGCTCTCCTGCCCCCATCCGGCTTTCCTCCGGCCATTTGCCAGGAGCTCTCCCCCGCCCGCAGCTTGTTGTCTTTGCCACTTCTTGTCTTTCGTTCCTTCTTTCTTTTTTTCTTTTCCTGTTTCTTGTGACCTCTTTCTCCCAATGCACCTCTCTCTATTCCTCACCCTTGCTCGTTGTTGCTTTCCGGGTGTTTACTTTCTTCAACCATTAAGTCCTGTATGTAAGTGAATAATACCGCACACCAGATCTCCCTCCGCCGCTCGTATTTCTGATCCAACCCATTCCCCAGACAGCGGCGTGATAAATGGTGGATGCCAACCGCGCACCAACGAGCTGAGTCGTCTGTTCTAATTAATACACCGGGGAGAATGGCAACATACCGCAAACAATGTGATGGGAAGACACTGGCACATGTTGAGGCACACACTGGCACACGTGCTGTAAAACCAAGGCACGGCCAAACACGGAGAACACATGCCCTGCAACGCAGGCACACACAGGCTCCCTCTAACATACACAAGCACAAACCCATTGACACATAAAGAGTCGAGCACACTGGAACAAACACACTGTCACACACCCTGTGAAATAAAGGCGCGGGCACACGCTGGTGCACTGTTACATGAGACCCTGTGCACAGGCACCCTCACTGACAAGCAACCTTTGATATGAAGAAATACACAGGCACATGTTGGCTCACACAAACTAGGACACAGTCTGTGATATGGAGGCACCGGCACATGCTCTCACACACACACACGGGCAAACGCGGTATGAGGGGACATGCCCTCTCTCTCACACACAAATACATTTGCACAGAGACTGGCACGCGCGTTGTGAAAGGAAAACACTGACATAAGTAGGCAGCTGCCACACACAGACAGACATGAACACGTACATGTGCACACACACACACATATCCTTGAAAACTCTACCACGCACACAGGATATGAAGGTACTAACACATGACAAACACACACACATCTGCACACAGGCACTGGCATACACAGAGTGGCATCGTCAAGAGGGCAAGGCACTGGCAGACGCTGTACTTTACACATTTCATACTAGAAATAATAAACACTGCCACTCACAGCGGCACATAAACACTGGCAAATACATACCGGTGCAAGCGTCGGCAAACACACACAGCCGCACAGACAATGGCGCGTGCTCCCTGCACCGCACACAGAGGAGCGGGGCCGAGGCTGTAAGACATCGGCCCGTCACATCTCTGCTCTACCCCGTCCTGCCTGCAGCTTTGGAAGCAGGACAAGCCTCCTTTTCCAAGACACTATGTCTTGTTTAGCGTCTCGATGCCATGTGGTAATCGTGTGCCTTATAAATCTGTCATTTCATTTTATTTGTTTACCCTGGGGTGTCCTTTCATTACCAATAGTGAAAGTGACGACTGTCTGGGAAGATGCTCTTGGCGAGAAGGAGGAGGCCTCCCGACACACAGTAAGGCATCTGGCGCAAGCCTTTCATGGCTCGTGCACGTCTAGCCTGCCCCTGCATCGGTGCTTAATTTGCTAAATAAAAAAGTGCAGGGGGACAGTTTCGTAAGAGACTCCACACTGGTGCTGCTGAACACCACGGTGTCGAAAACCTAGGAAGCCCGAGTTTGATTCCACTTCATGCTTCTTTCTCCCACCGCTCTACATGGTCTGTCTGTCTGTCCATCTTATTCCTGAAGGTTATTTTTCGGTCTGCTTTCTGCCTTTCTCACTGTTATCTTATCTCCTTTCTTTCTCCCCTTCTCTCTGGACAAAGCAGGAACTCGTTCATCCCTGTAAGTGCGAGAGTAGTGTATGTGGTAACCCCTCTACAATTCTCCGCACCTTGACTCCCATCCACAGTGGAGCTAAGGAAGCGTCCTCTGATGGAAAGAAAATGGATGAACAGGACATTTCCTTACAGGCTGATGCCTCTAACAAGCACTGGCGTTGCCAATAGGTTTCGCATTTGGAAAGTTGGAGCTATTGGTTTTGTAAATGGCATTTTATATTTATATATTGTTATTGACAATGCCAATAACGATATATAAATATAAAATGTCATTTACAAAACCAATAGCTCCAACTTTCCAAATGCGAAACCTATTGGCAACGCCAGTGCTTGTTTGGTAAGTGTGATAAAGTGAGCTGTTTCCAGGATGAGATCCTAATTTTTGGATAGGCAAGAACACAGTAGGATTTTAGAGGAAGTTTTGGGAATCCTGGAGCCAAAAATGTTGACGGTAGAATATTCAAAGTGCTAGTTCGCTGTAAAGTCTATCACTTATTTAGGTCACGTCCTTTGTGGTGATGGAGTTTCCACCAAGCCCTTGTTAGTAAGTGGATGCAATTCAGAATGCACCTGACCCAAAGAATAAGGATGAAGTAAGATCATTCCTCGGGTTGATGGAATTTTATTCTAAATTCGTTAAGCATTTTTCTAGTAAAGTTTTTTGCATTAGGCAATTCCTCAAGAACAGTGTCCGAATTTCATGGAGAAAAGAGTACCATCAAGAATTCGAGGATATCAAGAGAGCCATTGTTCAAGCTCCTGCTCTTAAAGGATTTGATCCTGAGTTAGATGACATCGTTACTGTTGATGGTAGTAACAAGGGGCTGGGTGGTGGTTTATCTCAAATCAGTGTTGATGGTAAGGAGAACATAACTGCATTTGCTTTGCATGCCTTGTCTCCTACTGAAGAGAAATTCTCTGTTATTGAGAAAGAAACCTTAGCATATGTTTGGGGCCTGGAACATCTTTGCTCTTTTGTGTGGGGCAAATCTTGTGAAGTATGTAGTGACCACAAACCATTGGTCAAACTCCTAACTACTGGCGGTCTTTTCAACTCATCTGCAAGAATTGCAGGGATGTCTATGCGATTGCAAGATTTCATTTACAAAGTTATATATCTTCTTGGAAAAAAAGTTGAATTGCTGATTTTTTGTCACACATGCCTATTGATTTGCAGGAATGTTCCAGTCATGATTGGGATGATATGCAAATTGCATTAATACATGAGTTTGTGTTGCATAATATCAATGAGGAAGAGTGGGAGAAACAACACGCATTAGATCAAAATTCACAAAAAATATTAGAGTTTGTGGCACGTGGTTGGCTCAAGAATTCAGAGATTCCTAAAGTTTTGAGATCCTTTTGAGAAATATGTCATGAACTTACTGTAATCAAGGGTTTTGTTCTTAGGAGTGACAAAATAGTGCCTCCTAATTATTTGAGATGTGATATTGTGAAGTTGTCATGATGAATATTGTAGGGGATTGTCAAGACCAACCAAAGGGCTAAACAATGGTTTTGGTGGCCTGGAATGGATGTGTACTTTGAGAGGATTGGGAGGGACTGTGTATGGTGTGCAAATTCCGACAAGTCTTTAGTCACTTTAACCTCATCCATGCTCATGACGAGCTCAGCTCGTCATGAGCCACAGTGGCCGTGTGCTCATGACGAGCTGAGCTTGTCATACGGCCAGAACGCTCGCACGCGGGGCTAATTCCCCCGCTGTGCTGAGCGTTCTGAGGAAACGGGTGTGGCCGTGACGAGCTCAGCTCGTCATGAGCACAGCTCCACCGTGCTGCGTCACGAGCTCAGCTCGTCACGAGCACCGGGGCGCTTTGCGCGGCCCCCGCCCCCCAGTACAGCGGGGGAATTAGCCCCGCAGGCAAGGGGTTAAGGCCTAATGTGTGTGAACCCATAATTCCCAATAGCCTTGGCACACCGTGGCTGTGGAGATTATGGGACCTATTGGAGAAGAAGCTAAATATGTTGTAGCTCTCATTGATGTGTTTTCAAGGTGGCCTGGATTGGAAATTGTGAACAAGATAACCTCTGAAGTGGTTTTGAAATTCCTTGATATAGTGTTTATTGAAGGAGGATTACCAGTACAAATTGTATCTGATAATGTATTTCAGTTTGTATCTAATGCTGCTAAAGAATATTATGAAAGAGTGGGTATTAAACACAGGACAACATCCTTGTACAATCCAAGCGGAAATGGTATGATAGAGAGATTCAATAGAGTACTTAAGAATGCTATACAAATGGCTGTCAGGAATGGTGGTAATTAGGACTTTCAGATTTTCAGAACATTATGGATGTACAGAACTACACCTCATCAAGCTTTGGAGCTGTCTCAGTTTGAGGTCATGAGAGGTCGTGGTGCGAGAACAAAATGTAATCCTGAGTGGAGGATGTTGAAGGCTGCTACAAGCATGGTTCCTGTGGAAGTTGTGACATCCAAAATAATCGATAAACATGAGAAATATAAGGAAGCGTTTGATCATAAGCATGGTTCAAAGGGAACATCGATCAAAGCTGGATGTTGGGTTAGGGTAAAAAAAACCTTGGAAGGTAAAGAAAGCTAACAATCAATTTTATTAACCTTTGGAAGTGACGAAGGTGATGGAAAGGTTTGGAATTTAAGAGGGGTGGCTATTTTTCACAAAAGGTTTGATCTGTTGGGAATAGTGGTGGTGATAATATTTGTAGAAATTCTAACACGTGTGCGGATTTTGATTTGGATGAGTGTGTATGTAGATAACACTAGTAATGGTTCTGTAAATAGTTCTGGTAATAGTGCAGGTGTATTTTCTGCTGTAGCTGATTGTGCAGTTGGAAGGATATGTAATGACAATATGGAAAGTGATGGTGTTGGTGATAGTGAAATGGGGAAGATCTAGCCATTGAAGTTTGTTCATAGAGTGTGAGTGTTGAGGAAGACAGGTGTTAGGATGGTCGCAACAGACGTCTGCGTGCTAAACCTAAATGGATGTCAGATTTTATTTATGAAGACATATAGACATATAAGTATTTTTTTTAAATGCGCTTATTTTTTTTTGTAAGAGGGGAAGACGTGTTGTGTTTATTTTATTGTACTGTGTTCCATGTTCTGTGCATGCGATCCAGCTCCTGCTCCACGCCCGGTGATTCGATTCTGGAATTCGGACAGTGGACGTTGGAGCTGGACGAAAGCAGAAGGGGTTCCCCTTCTTCCTTGCTGCATACCAGTGTTTTGTCAATAAAGAAGTTTTCCTAAGCTCACCGTGTCCGGCTCGACTGCGTAATAAAGGATCTTGGGTTAAGTAGTTGTTGTAGAACTTACAAGCAATGCCTGCAACACGGGATGGGGCAGAAGCCTGTTGTTGTCGTCCTTTACTGAATCTTGCCTCAGCACAAAGCTTCAATCAGGCAGAAGGCATTCTGGCACCATCCTCTCTTGCCTTGGTTACCTAAGAAGGAGCTGAAACAGCCTTGGAGACGAAGCGTCAGGCATAAGAAAGACACTTCCCATTGCCATGCACGTAGAGACTCTTCACTGCTGTGACACAAAGACCGCAGTGTGTTGAAGCCCAAACGCTATATAAAATGTGCCCACTGCTCAGGCTCAAAAGCCTACTAAGTCGTTGCAAAGAGGTGTCCCTTTGCATATGAGGAGCACGTTCGAAAATGAACAATATCTGGAACATGTCTCTCTGCCTGAGGAAGGCGAGTCTATGCTGGCATTGTATCTGAAACAGTAATAACAGCTTCTTGTAATACAGAACATGAACCACAGAATTGGATTTGCAGTCCTGTTGTTGTTTAAGGTTTTTTTTGGTCCCTGGCCAAGAAAGATTTTGGGGCTCCCTGATCGTTACAACTTTGAATTTTATTACCCATTTTCTGCCAAAGTCCACGTGATTCGGAACAAACCTTCAGAACTATAGGGTCCACACAAAAACAATTGAAATATGTCTTATCAGGGGCCCATAACGCCTAAGGATGACACTGTAAAGAGAAACAGAGTCAGAAGTAGATGGCGATAAGGAAAGAGGTTGAGATGTAGTTGAGCTAGAGAGACAGTTTACTTTCCCATTGGACCCCTCAGAAGCTGAGGAACCCAGGGCAATTGCCCATTTGCCCATATCTTAATACGTCTCTTCCTATTACATTATATTTAGAAAATGCTGCATTTCTAGAACGCAACCTAATGATGCTCAATATTGGAACGAAGAAATGTTTTGCCGGAGCTCCGATGCCGACACCTTACTACTAGAAAAGAAAAAACAGTGCTCCGCCTCCTTGAGACAGGTTGGGCTATTCCTGAAATATGAGGAACGTTTTCTTTTGTAGAAGACACGCCGATTACAGCAGGACCGAACATTTAACAGGGTGAACATTTGTGGACACCAAGAGGGGTCCACAAGTGACCAATACAAAGCTCATGGGTGCACGAGAAAATGTCACTATTGTTCAGGTTACGTGTAACACGGAGGCTAGGCCGCTATGCATTATTTCTATATGCGCAGAAGTGACTAAAGTATTATACGTTTTGCATCCCTTTACTAGTAAAGGACAATGACAATTTCAATTTCATTGGGAAGCCCACAGATACCAATGTTTGTTCCAGGGCTCGACCTGCCAAACAAGACAAGACTCATTTTGAGCTCAAATCAGTGAGTAACAGCTAAAGATGTTTTCTATCCATTTTATTTATCCTAAATAATACTCATAATCTGATACCCGCTCAGTCTTGAAGACAGGAGCACCTCAAAACATTATAGCCACTGTGCTACACTGACTCGTAAAAGCTCTCTCAGCTCATTAGAATTAGTAATATATGCGACTCACTCTCTTAGAGTTTATCATCCAGGCCCTTTCAACAGTACTGTCATAGAAAGCATTAACTCTGTACTTTGGCTCCCTAGAATCAGTGTGGTGGGCCACAATAACTGAGAGCTGGCAATATATTGGTGGAGGGGAATGAGCACATGGACGAAAACCTTTATAAAGAGCATTTCTGCAAATCAAGTTCATACGAAGGACATTACATCCTCGTCGGTTTTTCTCACCAGCACCATGAGGTTGTCCCCCAATTGTACGTTGCATAGGCGTAGGCTAGCCTCCACTCTCATGGCGGCCACTACTTCACTCATGCGATAAGCATCAAAGGATGCTGTAGTGAAAACCGCTTGGAAGAGGGTAGCCTCAAAAAATTGTTGCAAATCCTGTGCAGGGTTCCCAGTAGCAGCCCATGCCTACTGAAATCTATGGGGAGTCTTGCATTAACTTGGCTCGGTTGCAAGCGACCTCAACCCTTCATAGCGGCCCTCCAGTAGAAGCTACTTATCGGGTCTACTCCAGTGGCGAGTTTGGCAAAGAAGTACTGCTGCCCGGTGTGCTGCCTTGCTCTTTCCATCGTTGAACGTCCAGGCAATGAATGTCTCAATCGCTGATAATGTCCCTTCAACTTTGAATTTTCCCAGCCCAGTCACGCATGGAAGGTTGCCAAGTACTTACATTACTTGATCATTGTTTTGGGTGTCAATGCATTGTTGACCAGCTGCCTAATCTGGTCCTACCCGTTCCCAAAGGGTAGGCGGGAACGCTGTCATCTCCTGATCGGCTTCCGGGGTCAGCTGCCTGAACATGCACCACTGAAACCAAGAGAGGGCATCAGCCACTGTGGGATTGCATCCTGGGAAATGCCTCACCCTAATAGCCAAATTTGTGCTCAACTGTCAGAAGACGAGATGGTGAAAGAGGCTCCGGACCTTAAGACAATTGGCTGCGCTATTGTTTTCTTATTGCACCACTGAATTATTGTCAGAACACATTGTGATCTATCTATTGGCTAGCCTCTCATCACACCATGAAGGCCACTACAATCGGGAAGAGCTCCAATAGGGTTATGTTCTGCATGAGTCCCTTCTCCACTCACCAAGCCAGCCACCTTGCTGCGCGCCAAGCCATTCCCAAAATTGAGCCAAATCATTCCCCGCCTGCAGTGTCAGTAATCAACTCTAGCTGCTCAGCTGTCACCCAGGGCTCCCTCTAGATTTGTGTGTCACTAAAGTCAGTAAGGAACACTCGCCTCTGCTCGAGATCGCGCCTCAAATTTGCTGACTAGCGAACGCGGTGGTGTTTCTTGCTTAAGCCTTTCGCTAGGCCAGCTAGCCGCCTGGCAAATGCCCTGCCTGTTGGGATGACCTTACCGGCAAAGTTGAGCTTGCCGAATAGTTGTAGCTCATGCAGCATCTTCTTTTTCTTAGCCGCCGTCTTCTCCAGTGTCAGCTTTAAGTCTGTCACATAGTACACTGGTAGCCTGCACATGCCCTCTGTTGAGTCAAGCTCGATCCCAGGGAAAGTCAGTCTAGTGGATGGGCCTGCCGTCTTGTTGTGGGCTAGCAGCACCTCTAGCATTGACACCAACTCCACAAACTGGTTCAGTAGCATTTGTCACTGTCTCATTCCTTGCTTGCCTACTGAAAAGGAAGTCATCCCGGTAGTGGAGCTTCCCACCCATGGGGTGTCTCTCATACAGTACTAACTCCATAAAGGTGCTAAATGCTTCAAAGTTTCAGCAACAAATTGTGCAGCCCAAGGGCAGACTCTTGCCAATATAATATTGCCTGCCTAAGTGGAATCCAGGTAAGTAGAAGCTCTGTGGTTGGACCGGGAGTAGACTGAATGCAGATTCAATGCCTTCCTTTACCATCAGTTCCACTCTTCTTACCCTCCTGACTAGGTCAATGGTGGCATCAAATGTCACATACGTGACGAAGCACTGGTCTTGATTTACGCAGTTATTGTCTGATTACCTTTCCGGTTGGGACAGATGATATAAAAGCCTGAACTGTCCTGGTTATTTCTTTGCAAAAATCCACAGCAGGGAAACCATGCAGTTGGGAAGCAGCAGGGTAGGGAGGGACCCACAATTCGCCCTAAAAACAGCTCCTTCTATACCGTATGTTCCTCATGCTCTCTTACTGATTTCAGGTTCTTTCCAAATTGGCCACCCTGCAGACCCACATAAGGAATAACAAACCCTTCCTCGAAACCCTAGACCAGCAGATTGCGTCCTCCTTTCTGTGGTACCATTGAGCAACTGTCTTAGCCTGGTGACATTTAACATGTGGATGTTCTGCATTCTGCCTGTGAGTAGGTGCAGCGTCTAGCCTGTCCCCCAATTGGGTTCGGTGCCCGCCTCCCCGGTGGAGGGGTTTGCACGGAGGAGACTCACAGGCGCTAATTTTTCTTCAGTGGTCCTTCTTAGCGCTTGATCCCTTGCCTTTCTGATAGTCACTGGTCGGGTGTTGCTTCCACAGTTCCTACAGACGTGCCTTAACTTACAGGGCACAGCTCACTTGCAATCATCTTTGTCAAACTTCCAGTAGATTGCTGCTGCTTCTTTGCTCGGCTTGCCTCCCCAGCTACCTTTGAACTTGCCCTATTGCTGGAACCCATACTGTCATGGTTTACTGGCTGTGGTGCGAAAGGACTGGCCGCTCCTATAGACGGCCTCCCTGGCAGTTACCATCACATGCATGAATCCTGCAACGTTCTGGTGATCCCATTTGATGGAGGCATGGGTTGCATTTTTTCCATAAATCTTAAATTCCCTAAAGGAACGCTCTAGTACATGTGCTGTGCGTCGTGTATCTTTTGGCCGTATACCGAAAGTGCTGCTGCAGTCTGTGGAAACTTCTCAATTATGGCACCAGCCATAGTTCTAAATGCATGAAGCCAGTTCTTAACCGATCTTTCCTTCTTAACTTTTCATATCTCTCTCGTGTATTTCTCTTTCTCATGGGACACCAGGTCTAACCCTGCCTGCCTGATTTCTAAAAAGGAACAATTGTTGATAAATTCTTTCCGCCAGATCCTCTCCTCAACTGATACCGGAATGAGTGTGACCAACCCAGTTTCTCTAGCTAACACTGGAGGGTTACCCGGGGATGCCCTGATGTATTTATTACCTGGCTTCTCCACTCGTCCTGTACCCTTTATCTGAAAGAGACACGTTAGTGATAGATTCCTTACCTTAGAATATCCCCAGGCGTCAGACTGGATCCGGAAACTTTTGCGTAGCAATACCCCTGCGCGCCGGTAGGCGTCGTCTGCGGCTCTGCGTCCGTCGTCGGCGTCGTGAGCGCCGGGATGACGTCGTCGGAGTACTTAGACGGCGCCCATGCGCGCTGACGTCAGTTCTTCTTTTTTCCGCGCCAGCTAGCGCAGATCCGGAAGAAGCTCTACCCCCAGTCAATTTTTGACTGAAAATTTTTGATCCTTTTGATCTCTCTCTTTTTGTCGATTACTCGACTATCGGTGCCAGGGATGCCCGGGTTCAAGCCTTGTTCGAAGTGCGGTCGACTCATGTCGGTCACGGACCCCCATCGCCGGTGCCTGAAGTGCTTAGGCCTCGACCACGACGATCGATCCTGCTCCGACTGCCGGGCCCTGACGTCGAAGGCTAGGCGGGAGCGGTCCCGCAAGCGTCTCGAGCTGAGGCAGTCGGCCCCGCGCCGCTCCAGGTCCCGGTCCCGGTCCCACGGGAGGTCGAGGGACAGGTCGCGAGGTCGGAGTCATCGACGCTCCGGAAGTGGACACCGATCGTCTGGTTCCAAGTCCTCAGGTAAGAGGCATGAGAGGTCGGAGCGACGTCATCGATCCTCCGACCCGCCCCGACGCTCGCACGATGCGGCCGGGGACTCGGGCGACACCGCCCACGCGGCTCCGCGGGAGTCGCAAGCGTCGCCGCCTGCCCCACACCTTCGGGTCCCTGGGCACGGCGCGACGCCGGAGGAGGTCGAGAGGTACCTCATGGCCATGAGGGCCCTCCCTTCTCAGTCGGTTCCCGTGGCGCCTTCGGGCCGATCGGTTCCGTCTGGAGGTCCTTCCGGGTCGGGCGCTTCGGCCCTGACGCCGTCGGGTGCTTCGTCCCCGACGCCGCTGGCGACTTCGGTCTCGGCGCCGCAAGACCTCGCTGGATCCGGCTCCGGATCCGGGACCTCGCCGGTCGACCTTACGACCTCGCCGGCGCCGTCCCTTCAGGTGTCGTCCCCGGCAGCCGATGTGGTTGCCGACCCCAATGTCTCCTACGGTCCTACTCAGGCGTCGGAAGGGCGCCGCTGGGCGCCGATTCCGTCGGCCTTTGGAGATTTTTATCTCCACGAGGAGGCCCTGGCAGCTAATCCTGGTCTCCAGGACACAGGTGACGAGGAGCATTGGGAGGGGTCCGAGGACCCTCTGGCACGTGATTGCCAGTCGCAGCAGAACTGGACATATGAGCTTGGGGAGGCCAGTGGTATTGACACTTCGCCAGACACTGGATTTACATCGCCCCCGACTGTGGCTTCGGAGGCGGGTTCGGCTTACAGCGTAGTGTTGACGAAGGCAGCTAAGGCCTTAAACCTTCAGCTCCCCGTCGCGGCCGTGAGGACTAATCTCCTCACTGAGGTCCTCAAACCGCAGTCAGGCTCCGCGGAGCCCCTCCTGCCGTTCAATGAGGCCTTATGTGATGTTCTTCTGGGCACTTGGTCCAAGCACGCCACAGGCCCCCCTGTGGATAGGAACGTGGCCAGACGCTACCGCCCGGCACCGGGCGACCCATGCTTTTTGCCCACCCATCCCACCCCCAAGAGTCTGGTCATCCAGGCCTCAAACTCCCAAACCGCATTCCCGTCGGCCCCGCCCGACAGGGAATCCAAGAGATATGAACAGTTCGGGAAGAAGGTTTTCTCGTCTGTAAGCTTAGGGCTGCGGTCTGTGAACACCGCCTGTCTCTTGGGCCGCTACACCCACACTCTGTGGGACACGGTTGCGGAGGTGCTGCATAGATGCCCGGAGGAGGTCCAGGCTAAACTCAGCCAAGCCCTTGCGGACGGCCGAGATGCAGCACGTTTTTCTATCCGGTGTGGGCTGGATACAACGGACTCACTGGGCAGGGCGATGGCAACGACAGTGGCGGTTCGACGCCACGCCTGGTTGAGGTCCGCCAACTTCTCGGCCGATGTCCAGGCTACACTCCTGGACATGCCGTTTGATGGCCGTCGCCTCTTCGGCGACAAGGCAGACCATGCGCTGGAACGTTTCAAGGACTCCAGGGCTACGGCCAAGTCCTTGGGCCGTACGGCCCCACGCCAGCAAACGGGTGCCTTTCGCTCCTTTCGTGGCCACGGAAGGGGCGCCCCACCACGTACCGTCAGCCACACACCGCAAAATGACCAGCGCGGTGGCGGACGTGGAAACCGTCGTGGCGGCGGTCGGGGCCAGCGGCGAGGCCAGTCCACACCTCCCTCAACAGCACCTGCCTCAAAACCTTCCTAGTCCGAGTTTTCAGGCCCATGTGACGCCTGTGGGAGGCAGAGTTCGCCATCACCTCTCCCACTGGCATACAGCCACTTCGGACAGGTGGGTGCTGCAGATTGTCCGAAGGAGCTACTCCCTCCCCTTCGAGGCATCCCCTCCATCCATGCCACCACAATACCACCGTGTGTCGGGGGATCACTTGCAACTTCTGCAAGAGGAGGTCTCGGCCCTCTTGGCCAAGAGGGCCATCAAGCGCGTTCCTGGGCCAGAAGTAGGGTGTGGTTGTTACTCCCACTACTTTCTGGTGCCCAAGAAGGGCAAAGGGGGCCTACGCCCTATCTTGGACTTGCGGAACCTCAACGGCTTCCTCCGGACGGAGAAGTTCAAGATGCTCACTTTGGCTCAGGTCCTGGCTGCCTTGGACCCAGGAGACTGGATGGTAGCGTTGGACCTGCAGGACGCCTATTTCCACATCCCCGTCCTGCCGGCCCACCGGCGTTACCTGCGGTTCACGGTAGGCCAAGAGCACTTTCAGTTTACCGTGCTCCCCTTCGGCCTTACCAGCGCCCCACGGGTGTTCACGAAGGAGATGGCGGTGGTCGCAGCTCATCTGCGCAGGCAGGGGGTATCAGTCTTCCCCTACCTCGACGACTGGCTGTTGAAGGCGGGCTCGCCCCAGACAGTCGTCAGCCACCTCCAGACTACGGCCGACCTCCTGCACCTGCTGGGGTTCTCCATCAATGTGCCGAAGTCACACCTGTGTCCCTCTCAAAAGCTCCTCTTCATCGGAGCGGTTCTCGACTCGGCGCAGTTTCGGGTTTATCCACCCGAGCAGCGGGTTCGGGATATTCAGGCTCTGGTTCCCATCTTCCAGCCGTTATCCCGAGTCTCGGTCAGGTTGACGCTACGGCTTCTGGGACTGATGGCCTCCTGCATCCTTCTGGTGCGTCACGCCAGGTGGCGGATGCGGGCTCTGCAGTGGGACCTGAAGTTTCAGTGGGCCCAGCATCAGGGCAACCTGTCCGATCATGTCCTGATCTCGGAGGGCACTGCGAGACAACTGCAGTGGTGGCTCACGGACCGCGACTGGGTCAGTGGCAGATCCCTCTCCCTACCCCACCCGGAGCACGTAGTTGTGAGGGACGCGTCCCTCCAGGGCTGGGGGGGCCACATGGGAGAGGCGGAGATCAGAGGCCTCTGGTCTCCGGCGGAGTCCCGGCTCCATATCAACTTGCTGGAGCTTCGGGCGATTCGTCTAGCACTGAAGGCATTCCTCCCCTCTGTCCGGGGACGAGTAGTGCAAGTGTTCACCGACAACACCACCGCCATGTGGTACTGCAACAAACAGGGCGGGGTGGGGTCGTGGACCCTTTGCCAGGAGGCTCTGCGCCTATGGCAATGGCTGGAACATCAGGGCGTGACCCTGGTGGTTCAACACCTGGCAGGCTCTCTGAATGCCAGGGCGGACGAACTCAGTCGTCGGTGCAGGATGGATCACGAATGGCGTCTGAGCTCGGACGTGGCACAAGGTCTCTTTCAGCAGTGGGGAGAGCCTTGGTTAGATCTATTCGCCACAGAAGAGAACGCGCAATGTCATCAGTTCTGCGCGTTGGAATTTCCAAGGCGGCACTCGCTCGGAGACGCTTTTCGTCGCGAGTGGAGCTGCGGTCTGTTGTACGCCTTTCCGCCAATACCACTTCTGCCCAGAGTGCTGAAGAAGATCAGGCGCGACCGGGCCCAGGTTATCCTTGTGGCTCCGGACTGGGCACGAAGATACTGGTATCCCGAGCTACTCAGCATGTCAGTCGATCCCCCGATTCGTCTGCCTCTTCGGGAGGACCTTCTGTCGCAGCAGCAGGGGACGGTCCTGCACCCGAACCTGTCCAGTCTCCACCTACAAGCTTGGAGATTGAGCGGCGGCAGTTGAGGCCATTTGACTTGCCTCCTGAAGTCTGTGATATCATTCTGGCAGCCAGGCGTCCCTCCACAAAGTCGGTATACGCCTGCCGGTGGAACAGATTTGTGGCATGGTGCACAGCAAAGGCTGTGGATCCTCTCTCTGCACCCCTTTCGGAAGTGCTGCTCTTTCTTCTTTCCCTTGCCCAGCAGGGCTCTGCTCTGGGCACTCTTAAAGGGTACCTTTTTGCTCTATCCGCCTTCTTGAGGCTACCAGATCAGCCTTCTTTATTCAAGTCCCCTATTGTGAGTAGATTCCTGAAGGGCATCACACACATGTTCCCTCCTGTTCCCTTCGTGATGCCCCAGTGGGACTTGAATCTTGTTCTCACTTATCTGATGTGTGCTCCCTTTGAGCCACTTCATAACTGTCCTCTTCGTCTCCTTACTCTGAAGACTGCATTCCTGGTTGCCATCACCTCTGCCAGGAAAGTGAGTGAGCTCCAGGCTCTTTCTTCTTCTCCACCTTTCCTGTCTGTTCATCCTGACAAGGTGGTGTTACGTACACGACCTTCCTTTCTGCCCAAGGTTGTCACGGCCTTCCACATCGGGCAGTCCATCACTTTGCCCACCTTCTTTCCGCCTCCGCATCCCTCGAAAGAGGAAGAGAGGCTCCACCGTCTGGATCCAAAACGTGCGCTCTCCTACTACCTAGATCGCACACGCCAATTCCGGGTGGATGACCAACTCTTCGTTGGTTACGTGGGCGCGAAGAAGGGAAAGGCTGTGCACAAGAGGACCATCTCTAGGTGGATCATCTTGTGTATCCAAGCATGTTATTCCATGGCGAGGAAGGAGCCCCCGGCCGGTTTGCGGGCTCACTCCACTCGGGCCACGGCAACGACAACTGCCCTGGGCCGAGGAGTCCCCCTACAGGACATTTGCCAGGCAGCTACGTGGGCCTCGCTGCACACGTTTGCAAGACACTACTGCCTGGACAGTCAAGTCCGGAGGGATGGCTTCTTTGGCCGTTCCGTCCTCCAGGACTTTCTGGTGTGATATTGGTTCGCAGACCCACCACCGGGGTTGGTACTGCTGGGGTATCTATTCTAAGGTAAGGAATCTATCACTAACGTGTCTCTTTCAGATGCACAAGTTACTACTTGTGTAACGATATATCTGTAAGAGACATTAGTTAGTGATAGATTCCTTACCGACCCACCCATCCTCCCCGTTCTGCGAACCGATATCTAGGGTTAAGGTCATCCCCTTTCAGGGCCCTAGTTTCATGGCACCAGTGTTAGTTCTATCATGGCTCTGCGTATCTGGCGCGGAAAAGCTGTGTGTCAGAACTGACGTCAGCGTGCATGGGCGCCGTCTAAGTACTCCGACGACGTCATCCCGGCGCTCACGACGCCGACGACGGACGCGGAGCCGCAGATGACGCCTACCGGCGCGCAGGGGTATTGCTACGCAAAAGTTTACGGATCCAGTCTGACGCCTGGGGATATTCTAAGGTAAGGAATCTATCTCTAACTAATGTCTCTTACAGATATATCGTTACACAAGTAGTAACTTGTGCGTTTGTCTTTTATGCCTTCACTCCCTATTGAGGCTCTGTGGTTGCACTCTCTGCCCCCCAGCCAAGCCACTGTAGGGGACCCTAATCCCGCCTGCCCCTTTAGGGGCAGCTCCCTGTTCATTGCCTGTGTGACGATAGGTGGCTAATGATCGTTCTGGAGTACGGGTTGTATTTAATACTCGCCAGGTCGCGCTTTTTTACCTAACTACTGCTGCTATTCTGTGATTTTAAACAACTTGTGATATTTTTAACATGGTGATTTTACCGGCCTTTGGAGGGGTCCTCTTTGTTGTTCGTACTTCCTGATTCCCCTGCTGACGCCGATCGGCGGAGCAGCTGATTGATGGGAAAGGGAGGTGGGGAACGTGGATGTGATTGGGCGGGCGGACAGTGCATGGCATTTAAATCCGGGCTGCTGTGACCGGGCCGAAGGCGCGCCTAAGGCAAGCCAGTCTGCGCCCGTCCGCGCTTGGTTCAGGCATTGGGCCAGTCCCCCTGGTTCTGATATGACAGCTGTCTTAAGATATCCCCCCAACCTGCTTAGAAGCCTGGATCCAGAGGGTGGGATGGCTTGCTGCCCTAGGTTTCCACCTCGTACGAGGCCGGGAGAGTTAGCCTCAACGTGCGCTCTCTGCCATCATCCACTCCCAGACATTCTGGCTTATCCCATCAATTTTCCATTTAAGGAGGTGAAGGGCCCTCTGAAGATAGGCGTTACTGCTTTGAAATGCCTATTGCTAAATGCCAGGTCGCTGGTAAAACATAGCCTGGAATGCTGCTTGTTTATTGAAGATCACCAGATCATGATGGTTTTTATTACTGAGGCTTGGACTGACAGCACTTCATGGTCCGATATCCTGAAGGCCCTGCCTCCAAACTTTGTGTGCCACACATTGGACCGTCCCTCAAGAAGGGGTGGAGGGCTAGCTGTTATCTATCACAGTAGTCTTGAGCCCTCGTTCTCCATAGCCTCAAATCAAGCATTTGAAGCCTTGTCCGTCAGTGTTCGCTTATTCCCCCAAGATACCTTTAAAGCGATACTGATTTATCGTCCCCCAGGGCCCAGAGGCTCATTTCTGGATGCGCTCAGCACTCTGCTGGAGGAGGGGCTGTGCGCAACTCCTTTACGATCATGGGAGACTTTAATTTTTATCTGGAGGATGCCTTGGACCCGTATAATAACAGACTTATGGATCTCATGTGCAGAAGGGGGCTAGACCAAACACCTCCAATTTGGACATATTGGAAACTTTGCCCCTTCTGTGGTCAGATCATTCAGCCATCATCTTCACGCTCTCCCAACTGCCTCAGATCCAGGCTAATTTCAAGCGAAGGAAAAAGATAGATGGCACAGAGATGGGCAATTTTCTGACCTTAAATACCCCCATAATTCCAGCAAATGTAGACAAGGCAGAGGAGGTTTACTCTAGGTGGATTGTGAGCGCCTGCGAAAAATTTGCGCTGGTAAAACTCATTACTCCCAGGTGTGCTCAGCCCTCTGCCCTGTCGTTCTCAGATACTGTGCAAAAGCATAAAACAGATTGTAAGAGACTGGAGAGGCTGGAGAGGATATGGAGGATAGCACCAATAATAAAGAAAAATATAAAGAAAGCCTCACCATCTATAAGAAATTAATATTAGAGACCAAAAAAGCCTATTTCGATGAGCAGATAAAGAAGGCCAACTCATCCTCCAGAGAACTGTTTAGGACTATCTTGAAGCTGGCGATCCCTACCAGACCCACTACACACAGTAGTCCAGCCTTGTGTGAATCATTAGCTGCCTTTTTTCGGAATAAGGTGGAATGGATTTTCTCCTCCTTCTCTAATGCTCAAAAGGAGGTGGGAGAGGCAGCCATCAGCCTCGATTCAGGCGGCAGCTGTCACAGCACTCTAGCCATCCCTATAAAAGGAGCCCTGTGAGAACGGGTGAAAGATTCATTCATTGTTTTGACGACTGCTAATCACATTGGACCCCTCCTTAGGCTTGAGCCGGGAGGTAGATGTGAATTGAAGTGTTTTCATTGTAGCTGAATAATAGCGCTTTGTTAACGGATTTTAGACGGCGTGATTTTAAAATCACCTTTTACTTTGTTGCCTTTCACCTACCCCGCCCCCGCGAAGCCTTTTCCACGCACATTGTCGGTTTCAGCCGATCTTAGGGCTGTATACCGAGTCGAAGGGGAAAACTCCCAACGGCAGACATCTTGAGTTGGGAGGCGGCAGCTGTCACAGCGCTCTAGCCATCCCTATAAAAGGAAACGGATACTCTCCGCGTCAGCGGACGCGCCTCGCCAGCGCCGGAGTCACGCCATAGTCAGCCCGTCTGCGCCCGTCCGCGCCTCGGACGTGCCCCGGACGTGCCCCGGACGTGTCTAGAGCTATGGCGCCACTTCCATCAGGTACTAAGGAATACTTAGAATTTCCTTAAACAATTAATGCGTTAACAGATACAACTGTCTCTTCACGCATAAAATACGCAACAGAATATCTATTATCCCTACGACCCGCAAGACATCCCTTATGTAGGACAATAGAGCCTGATCTAGAGAAAGCTATATGCCAATGTTGCCAATTCTCCATTGACCATGCAGTAACAAGAGCTTCGCAGGTCAGAAAACCTACGAATAATGCAGAAACGAGTTCAAAATCGTTTTTATTTTTCAGCATTAACTGCCCTTCATTACCTAAACATAAAACGGAAATTTTTAATTTACTCTTGGATGAGGCTCCTGACGCTGTGTTCTTAACGGAAACGTGGCTTCAGGATAGCTCTGGCCCTGACTTAGCTATGGCACTCCCTGAAACATATGCTATTGTTAGACTAGATCGTGAAAAGCAACCAGGAGGAGGAATAGCAATTATTTTTAGAAATTGTTATAATTGTGAATTCAACAAGCTCCCATGTGAAGGTTGCGAAGACGCAATTTTTAAAATCTCACTTACACCTAATTTTACTTTCTCTGGAGCACTTATTTATAGGCCGACAGGAGCCGCCTCTAAATGGCTACCTAACCTATTAGAACTTATTGGTCCTCTAGTCATGAAAATGGCTAGCTTCACCATTCCGGGGGACACGAATTTACATTTGGAGAAAGAGGATTGCTTAATAGCTAATGATTTTAAAACGGATTTAGCATCCCTTAATCTGACCCTAAAGAATTCCGGCCCCACACATAGAGCCGGTCACTTGTTGGATCCCATCTTTTCCAACTTAAATGACATATCCACATACACTGCCCTTCCAGTGCCCTGGTCAGACCATTTTCTGATTAAATTTTCCCTTCTTATAAAATTTTCTAACAAGGATAAAACATCAGTACCTACGCAACTAGTCAGGAAATGGAAAAAGCTTGACATAGAAAACCTCAATTCCTTTCTTGAAGGCCATCTTCCCTGTACAAAATCAACAGTACAAGAGTTTTCAACATCGGTCCAAACTTGGCTTACAAAAGCTATTGATTCCTCCCTGCCTAAAACTAAATTAAAACAAATTCCCACCGCCCCCCCTGCCCCTTGGTTCACTGAGACCTTGAAATACGAAAAAAGCAGCTTCAAAACTGCAGAACGGCAATGGAGAAAAACCTACTGTCCAGATGCCAAACTAGCTTATAAAAATAAACTTTCTAATTACCAGAGGCTATGTGCTAAAGCCAAAGCTGAACATGCCTGCACAAAAATTACTGAAGCCCTGGGCCAGTCCAAAACACTTTTTAAAACCGTGAGAGAACTAGCTGGTTCCCTCACTTTACAATCGCCCCCAGACCTTAATAAATCACAATGCGACTCCCTTGCGGCCTTCTTTGTAGATAAAGTGGATAAGATATATCAGGGTATAGAACAAGCCACAATCGACATGGCCAAGACTCATGTGATTTTGCCTCCTACTGATACCAGTTCTGAAACTAATACTTCAGATCCCATCATCCCTGCTGAAGCAGCTCTGTCCTCCTGCCCACCCTCCTCTGACGTGACACCTCCAGCTATTCTTAACTGGCCGAAGCTTGACCTTGACCTGGTTCGCAAATTATTAAATACTATCAAATCAGGCTCACCCAATGATCCACTACCATGTTCGGTCCTGAAAAAACTCAATAACGGGGCCCTGGAAATAATCACTAATCTCCGTAATAAATCCTTACAGGAAGAAACTGTACCAAATGAGTGGAAACACGCGATGATTCATCCGTTGCTGAAAAAAATAGGAGCAGATCCTAATTTGCCATCCAACTTCAGACCTATTTCCCTGCTACCTACCTTTGCGAAAATACTGGAAAAACATGTTCACAGGGTTCTTACTGATTTTATTACCACTCATGATTTATTACCCCTCCACCAATCAGGATTCCGCACAGGCTTCTCCACAGAGACGACCTTGTTAGGCGTCACCGAAAATATCCGTCTAATGTTGGACCGTGGAGAAACGGTAGCTTTGCTGTTACTCGACCTCAGTGCAGCATTTGATACTGTGTCACATGCTGTACTTGAACAAACACTCTATTCCATAGGTATCAGGGGCGCAGCTTGTAATTGGATTAAATCCCTACTGGAACAGCGCACTTTCCAAGTCTTCTCCCAGTCCGCCTGCTCAAACACTATGACTCTTAAACATGGAGTACCTCAGGGCTCCATACTGAGCCCGCTACTTTTTAACATTTACATGAGCCCGCTGGCCAAAATGATAGAAGAGACTGGATTACTTATGTTCTCCTATGCTGACGATTCTCAGCTTATCTTCTCTCTATCATCCACAGAATCTAATAACATCTCTTCATTAAAACTCGGTTTAACCAATATCGCGGAGTGGATGAGAAAAATTTTTCTCAAGCTCAATGGCGAGAAGACTGAGCTACTTGTCCTAGGTAAGAATAAAGAGCTCTGGGGACCCCAACACTGGCCAGACGAGATGGGTACCCCCCGATCCCAGCAAAATCAGCCCGCAACCTCGGGGTCATCATTGATGAATCGCTTAATCTCAATCAACAAGCTGCGAAGACGTCAGCTACTTGCTTTGCGATTTTAAAGTGGTTGAAAAAAATTTGTTGGATGCTGCCCAAAAATACCCAAAAAACTGTCATCAATGCTTTAATAACCTCCAGACTCGATTATGCCAACGTGCTTTACTTGGGGGCCAATAAGGCTACAACCCGTCGACTACAGACAGTGCAAAATGCAGCCGCGAGATTACTGTGGAAAATTCCCATCTCCACACCTACCACCAAGTACATCCGCGAATTGCACTGGCTGAAAATCGAGAATCGGGTGAAATTTAAATCTTTATGCTTTATGCATAGGATCTCTACCAACAATGCACCCAAGTACTTACAAAATCTAATACATCCCTACCGCCCATCTCGAACCCTTCGTTCAGCCACAGCCAACCACTTTGTGATTCCAAAAATTAGGCTGGCACGAATGGGCGGAAAATCCTTTTCATATCTCGGACCCTCACTTTGGAACACTCTTCCGGTGACACTTCGGCAGGAAGTGCGGGCGGCTCAGTCGGGCTCTCCCAGTGATCCCTGCCTGGCTGTGGTACTTAAAACCTGTCCTGAGGTCATTGCAGCCACACTTACCCCCTTGTTTAACACCATCATAGAATCGGGCGAATAGCCGAGGAGTATATCCCGACTCCCGATCCCGGCTAAAATGGGCCATAAATAGGTAGCTCAGTTCTTTTTGACAGAAGACTAAGGCACTCGACCCCAAGCAGTTGGGGTTTCGTACAGGTCATAGCACGGAGCTGGCCCTGATTAAGGCCACGGAGGAGGTCAGAGTTGCGGTTGATCAGCGAGGGGTGGCTGGATCTGTCGGCAGCCTTCGACAAGGTCCATCACGGGGTGCTGATGGACCGTTTGTCAAAGGCGGGGGTGTAAGGCATTGCCTGGAGCCTCCTGAAATCCTTTTTGGCAGACAGAATCCAAACATTGGACCTGGGGCTGGACGAATCTAAACCCTTTGCCCTCCCATGTGGGGTGCCACAGGGGTCTTCCCTGAGCCCCACGCTTTTTAATGTCTATGTTAGTCCATTGGCGGCTTTGATAAGATCTTTTGGTCTGCAACTCACATCCGACACTGATGACACACAAATTGTGTTATCCATACAGCGAGGGTCCCAAGTGGAAATGGCCTCAAGGTGCCATGACTGTTTGAAATACATTGCTGGCTGGAAGGCCTCCAACTGCCTCAAATTGACAGCAGGGAAGACCGAGGTCATTATATTTGGGAATAACCCTAACATCTGGACACCGGATATGTGGCCTGAAGTCATAGGAAAGCTACCAGTCCCCACTGGGAAGGCAAAAAATTGTGGGTGTGATCATGGATCAGAAACTCTATTTTGGGGATCAGGTTAGCAGAGTGGTTTCGCCCGGCTTCTACAACCTGAGAATATTGAGAAAAATTTAAATATTTCTTCCAGCTGACGGTTTCAGGACAGCAGTCTCAGCCCTTATTTTATTGTGCTTGGATGCTGTAACAGTTTGTAATTAAATCTGAAAAAAAACATCTGTACAGATTACAATTGGTACAAAAGGTTTGCCTCTGTGCGAGAGGGACTCCGGCAACTGCACTGGTTGCCTGTAACAAGACAAGCACAATTTAAAACTCTGTGCACTGTCTTCAAAGCACTGAGGGGCAATAGCCCAGAGTTTTTGAGTAGGTGCTTTGAATGGTATGTTCCTGAGAGAGCATTGCGCTCCTCTGAAGGCAGACTAGTTGCGGTGCACCGAATAATAAAGACCAGTTGGGGAGGAAACAGCTTTTCTTACTGTGCAGCAAATGCCTGGAATAGCCTGCTGGCGCATCTCAAGAATGCCTCGGAGCTCCTCTCTTTTAGAAAAGGGTTGAAGACATGGCTATTTAGGGATTAGACCCCCAGTTGTGCTTCTGTGAGTCAGAGTGTAGCGCCAGGACGCCCTTGGGTATAAGTGCGCTTTATAAGCTTCTAATAATAATAATAACAATATTAATACATGGTCCTGTTCCAGCTGCAAAGGACAGGTGTGGCTTGCTTGCCCCTGTTTATGAGCCGTGATGTCCCTGTGTCTCGGGTGCATTCTGAGGAACACCCCAAAAGTCCCCTGCTGGACTCGGCCCCCTTGGTACCTTGCCCATACCAGTAACCTGGCCTCATAAGGGGAAATGGAAATGGTGACATCCACATAGACTGTCTGCCCTCATAAGGTGCCTGTCCTCAATTATGAAAGACCAATCTTTTAGTCTGGTTTCTTATGAATATTTCTTTTTATTATTTGGATATTATTCCTTATGTTTTTTATATTTTTGTTGGACCTTTTTGAGCAAGAATTATTTCACAAAAATGAAGACTTGAAAGGTATATACAAAAGCAACCAATATGTATCAAAGAATGTCACAACTCAAATATGATATATATCACTTTGCAGAACATTCAGTGGACACAATAGACATTCAAAGGACAACATTAAGTGCACTTAGAGAAATGAACATACAAGACTGGACAAATTGACAACACATTAACAAATGAAACCTGTTCAGAAACAAGTGTAAACGCCCTGTATCGAATAAAGTTTTTTAGAGAACAGGTGCGGATACTAGTGGTTAGTACAAAATTTGTTTATGCATGTTTTCATATAATAGACCATCTGATAATTCAGTTTTTAAATTGTAATCCTGGGGAGATTGGTCTATTTGAGAAAGCAGAGGTGAAGAGAACAGGGGTCGACGCGTTTCGAATCCCTTATGTGGCAGGGATTCTCATCAGGACCGTGAAGATTCAATCTACAGAAGTAAAAAACATTCTGTCAGTCATACTCACAACACTCAACTTCTATCAGTCACACACACTCTCTCAGATCATACCTGTATTTATGATTCAGTGGTCGGTCTCTCGACAGAGTGGCTACTCGTGTAGCTGTAATATTAAGAATTCAATGGGCATAATTAGTGTTGGTTCGCCAGTAAAGCGGGCACAATGATATCGATCGTTCATCTGGGTACTTACATAGATGAGCGGTATGACCGCGTGGTCAGTTTATTCCTGTTGATTTCTTCAAACAATTCTGTAATGAAGAAAAAGAATAATTGTCCTATTGATTTTAGCAATCCTGTGCTCAGGGAAAAAATTGGCACTCATATGCTCTTGTTTCGAAATTACGGGTTTAGTGGGGCGGGTGTATTCGAGCTCTTATATTTGTTTAAACGCCTCTAGCGTTGTTTCTAGGTGCCGGGTGTGCGAGTAAATGGAGTCGTTCAGCTTTCGGTGGCGTCCATTTCTGTTTGTTTAGGAAGAATTTAAAAATGTCTTGGGCTCTACTGCGCTCTGAAAATAAATGGCATGTCTATGCTCGTCTTTAAATAGCGGATTTCGTCCGGCGGTATTCAAGAGGGCACTGATGGATTGAAGCATTTCGGCTGCACGCTAGGGAACTCTTACCGGTATTAGTTTGTCAAGTCTCCTCCATACGCGGCTCCGTCCAGCACTGAGGCGCGTTTGTGATTGTCCCGGTTGACCCGGTTGTATAAGTGATTAGAGCTAGCTGCTAAGGCTTCTGGGAAACGTAGTTTTTTAGTATTGAACGTGTTATGCTGATTGCAATGTTTGTTTAGGAGTGTGCAAAAGCATATTTTAGTCCGTTTTTTAGCAGGTAGATTATGCCGATTCCGTAGGTCTAAAGGTTATTGTTAGCTGTTGCTTGGCAACCGGTGTAAATGCGTTGTAGGTCGAGTGTATGGTGATGGAAAATGTCATTACTGTCTTATGGGTCCATGAATTCTTACCACAGTAGATGTCCAATGGAGAGAGAAACACACCACTCTGTTCATAAGTTGTAAAGTTCAGACATTTCGTTCAAGCCCTGAGTGGCCGAGTTGAATTTTAGGATCAGCATTGCTTCACGTTGTTTTAGTTTGGCCTCTATATCTCCGCCCCTCTGGTCATGCTCTAATTTCGAAATGACGGTCCATCTGAAGTCCAGGTCTCCGTGTGACTCGTCAATCCAATGTTGTACAAGAGGTGCTGTGGTGATTTTTTTCTTGATTCTTGATTTATGTTGAGAGATTCTCTGTCTGATTTCTTGATTTGTTTTCCCTATGTACAATTTGGGGCATGGACATAGGATGGCATAGATCAAGTTTTTTGATTTACAGTTCGTAAAGGTGTTGTGTTTCCATGAGATTCCTTCATGTTGGAAAACATTCCCCTCAATTGTGGAATTACAACACATGCATGTTCCACACTTCTTGTGGCCTGTAACTGGAGGTAAATTGACAAATTCACGTATTGTGGGGGTCTTCTTGCCAGGGACGGCAGCCCTCACGACTTGGTTCGCAATGCTCTTATCTTTTTTGAAGGCAAAGAGTGGTTTAGCGTTCAACTGTATGTCAACATCCTTTATTAGATGCCAGTTCTGGTGGATGACCTTTTTGAGGAAGTTAGATGATGCCCCAAAGGTAGTGACACATACTGTGCGCTCGAGTTTTTGCTTTTCTTTCTTTCTCAAGAGTTCTTCTCGTGGTGTCCACCACGCGCGTTTGATTGCTTGTTTGACCAATTTAGATGGATATCCCCGATCTAAAAGTCTCTCCATGAGCAAGTTTGCGTGGTACATGTACTCGTCTTTAAATGAACAATTTCGTCGTATACGGAGAAATTGGCCTATTGGTAAATTTTCTTTCAAACTGCGCGGGTGGTTGCTGGAGAAATGCAAGGATTTGTTACGGTCAGTCTCTTTTCTAAAGAGGGTAGTCACTAACTGTCCATCTGTGCAATAAACTTCCACATCTAAAAAGGAAAGTCTTGTGGGTGATGACTGGATACTGAATTTAATATCCCTTGTGCGGCTGTTGAGCCATCCATGGAAGTCAGTTAATTGTTCCATTGTGCCGGACCATGTGAAAAAAAAGTCGTCTATGAAAAGAACCCAGCCCCCTATCCATTGTGAGAAGGGGTTGTTATTGTGTACGTATCTGTCCTCATATACACTCATGAAGAGTATAGCCAGCTCAGGGGCAAAGGGACAGCCCATGGCTACTCCCTTAATTTGGAGAAAGAAGTCATCACGGAATTTGAAGTAGTTTTTAGTTAAAGCCATTCTAGCCAATTCCAAAATGAAGTCCGTAGGAACTCTCGCTGGGCGGTCTCTTTTGTCCAAGAAGATTTCTACCACTTCCAAGGCTTGGTCTTGGGGAATTTGGGTATATAGTGAGACTATATCCATGCTTACTAGTAAGTCCTAGCCTTCGGTGAATGGTAGTTGTTGTAATTTACACAGAAAATCTGAGGTGTCTCTCAAGAAAGATTGTACTGTCAATGTGAAAGGTTTAAGGAAGAAGTCAATAAACTTGGAGATGGGTTCAAACAATGAATCGCACCCGGATATTATGGGGCGGCCTGGTGGTGATTTGGCATTCTTGTGTACCTTTGGGAGTACATAGAACAATGGTGTTCTTGGATGTTTGTTTACTAGATAACTGAATTCTTGTTTGCCCAAAAAACCTTGTTCAAAACCATTCTGTAGGATTTTTTCAAGTTCGCTCTGAAATTCAGTCGTTGGATCAGATCGTATTTTCCGATAGCATTCTATGTCGAGTAGCTGTCGATTGGCTTCCGCTATATATTCGTTGGTGCCCCAAATAACAATCGAACCGCCTTTGTCGGCTTGCTTGACTATAATATTCTCATCATTTCTGAGAGAATAGAGTGCGTCTTTTTCTTTTTTTGACAAATTATGTTTGGTAAAGGATTTGTTCTTTTTTTCTTCTGAGGCAATAGCTGACAACACAGTTTTTTCAAAGTATATCACTTCTTTAGGTATTTTAAAAGCTGGTGGACAAAAGGTTGATTTTTTCTTTAAACCCGTGGTTTCTGCTTGCGACATTATTTCTTTGCCTGAGAAAAATGCAATCAGACGGATCTTCCTGCAGAACTCAATGAATTCCAGTTTGAGTCTAACAAAGTCTGGAGGTTTTGCAGGGACAAAAGAAAGTCCCTTTTCCAATACACTTGTTTCAGACGAGGAGAGAACTCTGTTGGAAAGATTGATAACTGATGAGGTACCTAGTTTTTGTAATTTTGTCTCCTCGTGGACATTTCCCATGGCTGGTTGTATCTTGTTTTTCCGCGGGGTTTCTGTTGGCCTTGATCTAAAAAAGGCTGTTGTTGTTGTTGTTGTTTATTTTGTTGAAAATTTTGTTGGTATTGTTGCTGTTGGTATCCTCCACGTCGATTAAATTGGGGTCTATATGTACCTGGTTCTGAGTCGCTACCTCCTGACGATGATGTATCCGAGAAGGTTAGATATTTAGTTCTTGATCGACCTTGATTGTCCGATAAGAAGCGTCTCGCTTCTGGGCGAGAATAAAAATCTTGTTGCAGATAGGGATAGGCCTTTTCAAGGGAAAAATTCCGTTTGTCTCTATCAAAATTGTTTTCTTTTTGTTGCACCGTATAATCTTTGAATTCCAAGATTTCCTTGTCAACTTTTTCGAGAAGAGTCTTAGAATCTTGAATCAAGGGGTTTACTTTAATTTCTGTTTCCAATTTTTCGATTTCTTCCAATTGTGCTATGGATAATCTTTGCGCGGTTTCAATGGTTAAGACCATGAGGTCTCTGCTACATTTGGTTTCAATGTAACTGAAGCCTTTTTTGTAGATATTATCTTCCGAAAAGATCACGGGTATGTTTTTGACAATCAAGCCTGTAGGTATTGTGCCTGACCTGAGGTGTTGGAGAAGATAGTGGCCATGCAAATCCGTCCGGATTTGTTTTTTCTTTAACCGAATAAGTTTGTCTGATTCGTTGTTCGTTTGTGCGGTACTACTGAGAGTAGCGGAACCGAAAGAAGGAGGGTTCTTGAGGAGATTTTTTATATGATCCTCGCTGTATGCAAAGGTTTGTTCTTCTGACATGTTAAGTCAGCAGTCCAAAGGTTGAGTCAGTCAACAGTCATTTAGTGGGGCCCCAAATGCAATCATTCACACATATACAAAATCCAATCACACACTAGTAGGACATAGATAAACAATCAATACAAAAAGAAAATGCAAACAGAAGAGAGAGGGGGGTTCTCACTGGAGGAGAAATCCGGCAGGGAACCAAAGAACACCTGTTTAAATGTTCAATGCTTAAACAGCGGTATTGAGAACCTCGCGGGTGGATACCCGCTATAATAAGTGGCAACAATGGGGGTTCTGGCTCCAACGCAGTAAGACTGCGCCAATACAAGAATCAACAAAAAAATGCCAGTACTGCACTTCAATTCAAAAGTTTCTGCTAATTGAGTAACAATCCTCAATTATGAAAGACCAATCTTTTAGTCTGGTTTCTTATGAATATTTCTTTTTATTATTTGGATATTATTCCTTATGTTTTTTATATTTTTGTTGGACCTTTTTGAGCAAGAATTATTTCACAAAAATGAAGACTTGAAAGGTATATACAAAAGCAACCAATATGTATCAAAGAATGTCACAACTCAAATATGATATATATCACTTTGCAGAACATTCAGTGGACACAATAGACATTCAAAGGACAACATTAAGTGCACTTAGAGACATGAACATACAAGACTGGACAAATTGACAACACATTAACAAATGAAACCTGTTCAGAAACAAGTGTAAACGCCCTGTATCGAATAAAGTTTTTTAGAGAACAGGTGCGGATACTAGTGGTTAGTACAAAATTTGTTTATGCATGTTTTCATATAATAGACCATCTGATAATTCAGTTTTTAAATTGTAATCCTGGGGAGATTGGTCTATTTGAGAAAGCAGAGGTGAAGAGAACAGGGGTCGACGCGTTTCGAATCCCTTATGTGGCAGGGATTCTCATCAGGACCGTGAAGATTCAATCTACAGAAGTAAAATAAAAAACATTCTGTCAGTCATACTCACAACACTCAACTTCTATCAGTCACACACACTCTCTCAGATCAATTAGCAGAAACTTTTGAATTGAAGTGCAGTACTGGCATTTTTTTGTTGATTCTTGTATTGGCGCAGCCTTACTGCGTTGGAGCCAGAACCCCCATTGTTGCCACTTATTATAGCGGGTATCCACCCGCGAGGTTCTCAATACCGCTGTTTAAGCATTGAACATTTAAACAGGTGTTCTTTGGTTCCCTGCCGGATTTCTCCTCCAGTGAGAACCCCCCTCTCTCTTCTGTTTGCATTTTCTTTTTGTATTGATTGTTTATCTATGTCCTACTAGTGTGTGATTGGATTTTGTATATGTGTGAATGATTGCATTTGGGGCCCCACTAAATGACTGTTGACTGACTCAACCTTTGGACTGCTGACTTAACATGTCAGAAGAACAAACCTTTGCATACAGCGAGGATCATATAAAAAATCTCCTCAAGAACCCTCCTTCTTTCGGTTCCGCTACTCTCAGTAGTACCGCACAAACGAACAACGAATCAGACAAACTTATTCGGTTAAAGAAAAAACAAATCCGGACGGATTTGCATGGCCACTATCTTCTCCAACACCTCAGGTCAGGCACAATACCTACAGGCTTGATTGTCAAAAACATACCCGTGATCTTTACGGAAGATAATATCTACAAAAAAGGCTTCAGTTACATTGAAACCAAATGTAGCAGAGACCTCATGGTCTTAACCATTGAAACCGCGCAAAGATTATCCATAGCACAATTGGAAGAAATCGAAAAATTGGAAACAGAAATTAAAGTAAACCCCTTGATTCAAGATTCTAAGACTCTTCTCGAAAAAGTTGACAAGGAAATCTTGGAATTCAAAGATTATACGGTGCAACAAAAAGAAAACAATTTTGATAGAGACAAACGGAATTTTTCCCTTGAAAAGGCCTATCCCTATCTGCAACAAGATTTTTATTCTCGCCCAGAAGCGAGACGCTTCTTATCGGACAATCAAGGTCGATCAAGAACTAAATATCTAACCTTCTCGGATACATCATCGTCAGG
This sequence comes from Lissotriton vulgaris, assembly GCF_964263255.1. Classification (NCBI taxonomy): domain Eukaryota; kingdom Metazoa; phylum Chordata; class Amphibia; order Caudata; family Salamandridae; genus Lissotriton; species Lissotriton vulgaris. The sequence continues at coordinate 1,492,492,531 of NC_141694.1, read as the reverse complement.
AGGTAGCGACTCAGAACCAGGTACATATAGACCCCAATTTAATCGACGTGGAGGATACCAACAGCAACAATACCAACAAAATTTTCAACAAAATAAACAACAACAACAACAACAGCCTTTTTTAGATCAAGGCCAACAGAAACCCCGCGGAAAAACAAGATACAACCAGCCATGGGAAATGTCCACGAGGAGACAAAATTACAAAAACTAGGTACCTCATCAGTTATCAATCTTTCCAACAGAGTTCTCTCCTCGTCTGAAACAAGTGTATTGGAAAAGGGACTTTCTTTTGTCCCTGCAAAACCTCCAGACTTTGTTAGACTCAAACTGGAATTCATTGAGTTCTGCAGGAAGATCCGTCTGATTGCATTTTTCTCAGGCAAAGAAATAATGTTGCAAGCAGAAACCACGGGTTTAAAGAAAAAATCAACCTTTTGTCCACCAGCTTTTAAAATACCTAAAGAAGTGATATACTTTGAAAAAACTCTGTTGTCAGCTATTGCCTCAGAAGAAAAAAAGAACAAATCCTTTACCAAACATAATTTGTCAAAAAAAGAAAAAGACGCACTCTATTCTCTCAGAAATGATGAGAATATTATAGTCAAGCAAGCCGACAAAGGCGGTTCGATTGTTATTTGGGGCACCAACGAATATATAGCGGAAGCCAATCGACAGCTACTCGACATAGAATGCTATCGGAAAATACGATCTGATCCAACGACTGAATTTCAGAGCGAACTTGAAAAAATCCTACAGAATGGTTTTGAACAAGGTTTTTTGGGCAAACAAGAATTCAGTTATCTAGTAAACAAACATCCAAGAACACCATTGTTCTATGTACTCCCAAAGGTACACAAGAATGCCAAATCACCACCAGGCCGCCCCATAATATCCGGGTGCGATTCATTGTTTGAACCCATCTCCAAGTTTATTGACTTCTTCCTTAAACCTTTCACATTGACAGTACAATCTTTCTTGAGAGACACCTCAGATTTTCTGTGTAAATTACAACAACTACCATTCACCGAAGGCCAGGACTTACTAGTAAGCATGGATATAGTCTCACTATATACCCAAATTCCCCAAGACCAAGCCTTGGAAGTGGTAGAAATCTTCTTGGACAAAAGAGACCGCCCAGCGAGAGTTCCTACGGACTTCATTTTGGAATTGGCTAGAATGGCTTTAACTAAAAACTACTTCAAATTCCGTGATGACTTCTTTCTCCAAATTAAGGGAGTAGCCATGGGCTGTCCCTTTGCCCCTGAGCTGGCTATACTCTTCATGAGTGTATATGAGGACAGATACGTACACAATAACAACCCCTTCTCACAATGGATAGGGGGCTGGGTTCGTTTCATAGACGACATTTTTTTCACATGGTCCGGCACAATGGAACAATTAACTGACTTCCATGGATGGCTCAACAGCCACACAAGGGATATTAAATTCAGTATCCAGTCATCACCCACAAGACTTTCCTTTTTAGATGTGGAAGTTTATTGCACAGATGGACAGTTAGTGACTACCCTCTTTAGAAAAGAGACTGACCGTAACAAATCCTTGCATTTCTCCAGCAACCACCCGCGCAGTTTGAAAGAAAATTTACCAATAGGCCAATTTCTCCGTATACGACGAAATTGTTCATTTAAAGACGAGTACATGTACCACGCAAACTTGCTCATGGAGAGACTTTTAGATCGGGGATATCCATCTAAATTGGTCAAACAAGCAATCAAACGCGCGTGGTGGACACCACGAGAAGAACTCTTGAGAAAGAAAGAAAAGCAAAAACTCGAGCGCACAGTATGTGTCACTACCTTTGGGGCATCATCTAACTTCCTCAAAAAGGTCATCCACCAGAACTGGCATCTAATAAAGGATGTTGACATACAGTTGAACGCTAAACCACTCTTTGCCTTCAAAAAAGATAAGAGCATTGCGAACCAAGTCGTGAGGGCTGCCGTCCCTGGCAAGAAGACCCCCACAATACGTGAATTTGTCAATTTACCTCCAGTTACAGGCCACAAGAAGTGTGGAACATGCATGTGTTGTAATTCCACAATTGAGGGGAATGTTTTCCAACATGAAGGAATCTCATGGAAACACAACACCTTTACGAACTGTAAATCAAAAAACTTGATCTATGCCATCCTATGTCCATGCCCCAAATTGTACATAGGGAAAACAAATCAAGAAATCAGACAGAGAATCTCTCAACATAAATCAAGAATCAAGAAAAAAATCACCACAGCACCTCTTGTACAACATTGGATTGACGAGTCACACGGAGACCTGGACTTCAGATGGACCGTCATTTCGAAATTAGAGCATGACCAGAGGGGCGGAGATATAGAGGCCAAACTAAAACAACGTGAAGCAATGCTGATCCTAAAATTCAACTCGGCCACTCAGGGCTTGAACGAAATGTCTGAACTTTACAACTTATGAACAGAGTGGTGTGTTTCTCTCTCCATTGGACATCTACTGTGGTAAGAATTCATGGACCCATAAGACAGTAATGACATTTTCCATCACCATACACTCGACCTACAACGCATTTACACCGGTTGCCAAGCAACAGCTAACAATAACCTTTAGACCTACGGAATCGGCATAATCTACCTGCTAAAAAACGGACTAAAATATGCTTTTGCACACTCCTAAACAAACATTGCAATCAGCATAACACGTTCAATACTAAAAAACTACGTTTCCCAGAAGCCTTAGCAGCTAGCTCTAATCACTTATACAACCGGGTCAACCGGGACAATCACAAACGCGCCTCAGTGCTGGACGGAGCCGCGTATGGAGGAGACTTGACAAACTAATACCGGTAAGAGTTCCCTAGCGTGCAGCCGAAATGCTTCAATCCATCAGTGCCCTCTTGAATACCGCCGGACGAAATCCGCTATTTAAAGACGAGCATAGACATGCCATTTATTTTCAGAGCGCAGTAGAGCCCAAGACATTTTTAAATTCTTCCTAAACAAACAGAAATGGACGCCACCGAAAGCTGAACGACTCCATTTACTCGCACACCCGGCACCTAGAAACAACGCTAGAGGCGTTTAAACAAATATAAGAGCTCGAATACACCCGCCCCACTAAACCCGTAATTTCGAAACAAGAGCATATGAGTGCCAATTTTTTCCCTGAGCACAGGATTGCTAAAATCAATAGGACAATTATTCTTTTTCTTCATTACAGAATTGTTTGAAGAAATCAACAGGAATAAACTGACCACGCGGTCATACCGCTCATCTATGTAAGTACCCAGATGAACGATCGATATCATTGTGCCCGCTTTACTGGCGAACCAACACTAATTATGCCCATTGAATTCTTAATATTACAGCTACACGAGTAGCCACTCTGTCGAGAGACCGACCACTGAATCATAAATACAGGTATGATCTGAGAGAGTGTGTGTGACTGATAGAAGTTGAGTGTTGTGAGTATGACTGACAGAATGTTTTTTATTTTACTTCTGTAGATTGAATCTTCACGGTCCTGATGAGAATCCCTGCCACATAAGGGATTCGAAACGCGTCGACCCCTGTTCTCTTCACCTCTGCTTTCTCAAATAGACCAATCTCCCCAGGATTACAATTTAAAAACTGAATTATCAGATGGTCTATTATATGAAAACATGCATAAACAAATTTTGTACTAACCACTAGTATCCGCACCTGTTCTCTAAAAAACTTTATTCGATACAGGGCGTTTACACTTGTTTCTGAACAGGTTTCATTTGTTAATGTGTTGTCAATTTGTCCAGTCTTGTATGTTCATGTCTCTAAGTGCACTTAATGTTGTCCTTTGAATGTCTATTGTGTCCACTGAATGTTCTGCTAAGTGATATATATCATATTTGAGTTGTGACATTCTTTGATACATATTGGTTGCTTTTGTATATACCTTTCAAGTCTTCATTTTTGTGAAATAATTCTTGCTCAAAAAGGTCCAACAAAAATATAAAAAACATAAGGAATAATATCCAAATAATAAAAAGAAATATTCATAAGAAACCAGACTAAAAGATTGGTCTTTCATAATTGAGGATTGTTACTCAATTAGCAGAAACTTTTGAATTGAAGTGCAGTACTGGCATTTTTTGTTGATTCTTGTATTGGCGCAGCCTTACTGCGTTGGAGCCAGAACCCCCATTGTTGCCACTCATAAGGTGCCTGCCATTGGAACAACTGTGGTGACAAGACGTGCACATGGGCCTCCCTATTGCTCCTCTGGTTCTCTTTACTTGCTGAAGATGTATGCTTTGGCGCGCCATTAACTGTGGCAGTTGGTTACTAGTCCATGCTTGTGTTGCTGGACTCATTGTTGTACTACCTGCTACACTTCCCCTTTGGCCCTGACTGCCCACTTTCCACATGTGTGCTCCTTCACTCCCCAGTACCCACTGCGCATTACAGTATAAAACCCCTGGTGCGGTGCTGCCTGCCTCGCTGCTTCCTATTTGCTCACCGATTCTGTGCTGCGGCCCTCTGAACGGTTCCTCCCCGAGCGCTGCAGGTGTCTCTCTGTACGCCCTGGGGGTGTGGCTTTCTGCTATGACTGGCTCACCCTTGCTGTTGCAGAAGACTCTTGGGGACCTCTGCCTCTGGCCCAGTCTCCCTGCCCCACACTGCCATACTGGCTCCAAGAACTGACCTAGGGGTGCTGCCTCTTATCCCAGATTTCAGGGTCACTGATGTCCTTACATAGCGCAGCAGGGTGCCACTGCCCATGTTTGCTCACTGTCCACTCGGCCTGCTGATGGGGCAGCCCCTTGCTCTGTTTTTGGTCTCTCCGGGGCTGTGCATCGAGTACTTGGCTCACGAATCAGTCCTGTCCCAGAGCCTCTGTCAAAGTGCAGATTTTTGAAAAAGAAATATTCACTACAGAAGTCTGAAGAAGAGTTTCTTTCTATAGACAAGGTTGACTCCTTAATGGCATAATGTTCATTGGAAGATGTGATCATTTCAGAGGAGGCCACTCTATCTGATGCAGTGGGAAAAAAGGGAAAAGGCGGCAGTTAAACAGACCCAGGTTGCACTGAACTTTGCAATTAATCAAGAACAAATCCAAAGCTTAGTTCACTCTTTATAATAGGACATTATATATATAGTAGATAGTTCTAATTAAGACCATGTTCCTATAGAAAAAGTGTTTTTTGACTTCTCTATATCCTTGGTGTCGTTTGATAAATCTTCACTAAACTTTCCTGAATCTTGTTTTGCAAGGAAAGTCTCGGGGTGATCTGTCAAGCGGGGCCAAGAAAAAGGGGAAAAAAAAAAGATTTTCCATGTTAATTCTCAAAGTAGCTTTGAACACGACTACAGCCCGAACCGCTGGAAGGAATTATACCTGAGGTAGCGCAAATGTTGTTCTTTCAATTGTAGGGGTGCATCATAATAACGAGTAGTCCGCACCTGCATAGATTCCTTGGTTGTATTAATGTGTAACATTAGAATGCGAACTGTAATAACATGAATTGTGGTGTGTTGGAGATATTTTCATGCAAAATTGCAAAGATTGACGATGAATACACATGTGTTTAGCTGAAGACATTAACATGTAGGATTCATAAATGCTGCTGATAATTATTTACGTATTTGGCATGCTTATGTAATGTGTTAATTTAGAAGTGCTCAGTAAAAGTGTTCATTTACATGTAATTTTATGAAGCCTGCATGCTATTTTCTTATGCTGGCCGATTTCTGTAGGCCTGAAATTTATATTCCCTGGAAGCTCTCTCGTTAGATTTAGTAGTTGAATTTCATGTGCATGCTGGATTGTTCTTTCTCACATTTCTGCTGCAGGTGGAAGATTCATCCTTGTTAGTTAGAATGATGTCTTTGTTTTAGGAGTTAGGCTTAGGGAGAAGAAGATACATTGAGTGTTGATACGGATAATGGAGAACTGTTGTACTTTCTCATCTGAGCAGGCCTGGGAATCAAGGTAATCACGCCAAAGCTTGAGAGCATCGCTGTCTAATAGGAGTTACCTATGCGGAGGTGGCCTGACTGGAAGGCGTGATCTGCAAGGCATCCTGGGATACTACTTGTGGTATTGATGTATCATAACTAGGGAGAGTGTCCGGGACTTCTGCCTTGCCTTGAGAGAGAGAGAACAAGCTCTGTAGCTTTATGCTACATGACTCAACTGATGTAAAGAAATGTCTTAAGAAGGCTTCACTTGCTGACACCTTAAAGGATCCTGCCTTGGGAAATGCTATGTAGGGATGTCAAGCTAGTGATAGTATAGGGACAGACTAATGGCCTATTCCCACAAACTTCCAATGAAGGGGAATCTTGATGTCTGCTCGATCATCTTTTGTATCCTGATTCTCGAACTAATCATACTGTGCATGTTGCACCGCCTTAACTTCAACAGTAGATTTGGCTTTGTATTAATTCCTATGTATGTCTACACCCTCACCTTGAGGTGCCTGTATGTCCAGTCACTCTTGGCTTTGTAATAAACTAGCTAAACTGAATTAAGAGTCTGTGATTCTTAGGACTCATAGTAAATTGGAACTGGAATAATTAACCTGATAATGACTCCCCTCCACGCTTTCAGCTGATAAAAAGTACCATTGACCTGAGGTTCCAGAGTGGATCTAATTGTAACTGTAATTGTAAAAATATTTGTTAAGCGCGGTTGCTGCCCGTAGGCGTCCAAGCGCTGAGTTGAACATGGAACCCGGCACCTTCACACATATAAGGGTATCTGGGCAGGGGCTAAGCACAGATCTCATGGTGAGATCTGATTGGCTGTCAGCACTTCATCCAGAAAGTGCTGGCAGCCATTTTGGGACCAATATACATGATAGCATCCCATTAAAATGCATTGTGGTGAATGGCATGTTATGAGGATCACAAAAAGGAGAAATCATTTGTTGGTGGTACCATACTAATTTAAGAAATTGTGGTGTATTCTAAGGTGCTTTTACCCTTTGAAAAAGCCTTCTGTAGGGATTTCATCAATCATGTTTGAGAAAAAACCTTTTTTTCATAATTTTCCCATAGAGGTTATAGATAGTGCTCCAGAAGATAAAATGAGAGCATATTTTCTGTAAATTCACAATATGTTTCTCAGCCATACGAGAATGAAGTCTGGTATTCTCAGTAAAACATGTACTTCCAACAGGAAGGCGTAGCCTGTCAGTTGATTCCTGTTGGTTCGACTACAGCCTCCCAGAGTGTTCTAAAGAACAATTAGCAAGCTAACAGTCTTACTTATGACAACATTATAGCACACCTGAAGCCATCTTGAGTGAACCAACCCGGCAAAACTTAAAACATTTAATTTAGAAAGGAACAAAATGAGGGGTTTCATTTTGCCATAGAAATTATGGCTAGTGTTGAAGAAAGAACAAGTAGTACACGTTTTAAGTGAGTTCTCAAATATCTACCTCTTCTATTTCATTAAAACATTCTGACTTGTAGGCTGAAACATGCACTTTCAACAGCAGCAGCAGACTGCAAGTTAACTCCCTGGTGATCAGCAGTTTACTACAGTGTTCTGATGAGCAACTAGGGTGCTAATAATCTAAATTTATGACAAAAGTGTGACACACCTGACCACCATCTTGATAGAATTGAAGTGGAAAATTAAAAGCATTTTCCACTGAGGATACTGCAGTGAATAAGCAGATTAGGGAGCTTCATTACAAATAAGTCTACCAAAAGGGCCACTGGAGAGAAAATAGCCCATATGTAGCACAAATATCACCCGAATGTAGCCCAGGTATAGCCCAATGTCAAAAGTGTCCAAAACACTTAATTGTTTTGTGTGTTTTGCAGATTTATATAGCACAGACTTGACCCAAAGGTATTGGAGTGCTTTACATGAGCATCAGTTACATTAAACAAGTAAACTTTCCTTTTGGGCTTTAAGCATGGGGAGATTACGTGATTTGCACAGGATCACAGGATGTCGAGCTGACGCTGAAACTCGAACCTGGATCCCCAGTTGCAAAGTCTGCAGCTTTGGCCATAACGTCACATTCTCTTCCCTAAATGCAACCTTTAATTGAGTGATCAACTGTATAAAAAAACATCAAGATAGCAAAAAAGTTAAAAGTGCTTTGTTGTTTTTTGAGAACTCTGACAATATGTCCTCATTTTCGTTTTTTAGAGCACTACCCATCATTTCCATGGGAATAAGATCCTCTCATTTTCATAACCTTTAAAGGAAATGCTTTACGTATTACAGTTTTGATTACATCAAGATGACATTAGGTGTGCCACACATTTGTTATATATATATATATATATATATATATATATATATATATATATATATATATATATATATATATAGAATGTTAGCAATCTAGTTGTTCATTAGAATACTGTGGGGAGGCAGATGTCAGGGGCATGGACTCAGATAATTGAGGGCAGGGAGGAGGGTGCAGAGGCGACAAGTTGACCACGCCAGGCAGCCAGGAGAGGCAGTGGCAGCACAACAGAAAGGGGGCAGGGGCAACAAATCAACCATGCAGGATAGGGAAAAGTGGATGTGGGAAGATAACAGACCATTGACCGCAGAAGGAAGAGGCAGTGGCAGTACAACCATACATGCCAACAGGGACAGACTGATTTGCATATAGCCAGATTCTGAGCTGGGATGGGGCAGTGAGATAAATAACGGTGATGGATCAAGCCCTGATCTTTGGACTGGGTAAGAGTGGTCTGCTCAATTCAGACACTCTGTTCATCACCACCCCCTTTTGTAAATCGATTTTGGCCACTATAGGTGTGGCAGGGTATACTCAGACATGAGTCCCTTTCTCACTGCTCCATCAGGATTCAAGCAAGCCGGGCCGAAGAGGCTGAAATGCCAGAAACCGGTCCCCGGTAGCTTGTCTCCTTTCTGGTAAAGAATTGGCTTGGTAGTTTAGTCTGCCCTGTTCCCATGATGCACTGGGCCAGGGACAGACTGATTTGCATATAGCCAGATTCTGAGCTGGGATGGGGCAGTGAGATAAATAACGGTGATGGATCAAGCCCTGATCTTTGGACTGGGTAAGAGTGGTCTGCTCAATTCAGACACTCTGTTCATCACCACCCCCTTTTGTAAATCGATTTTGGCCACTATAGGTGTGGCAGGGTATACTCAGACATGAGTCCCTTTCTCACTGCTCCATCAGGATTCAAGCAAGCCGGGCCGAAGAGGCTGAAATGCCAGAAACCGGTCCCCGGTAGCTTGTCTCCTTTCTGGTAAAGAATTGGCTTGGTAGTTTAGTCTGCCCTGTTCCCATGATGCACTGGGCCAGGGACAGACTGATTTGCATATAGCCAGATTCTGAGCTGGGATGGGGCAGTGAGATAAATAACGGTGATGGATCAAGCCCTGATCTTTGGACTGGGTAAGAGTGGTCTGCTCAATTCAGACACTCTGTTCATCACCACCCCCTTTTGTAAATCGATTTTGGCCACTATAGGTGTGGCAGGGTATACTCAGACATGAGTCCCTTTCTCACTGCTCCATCAGGATTCAAGCAAGCCGGGCCGAAGAGGCTGAAATGCCAGAAACCTGTCCCCGGTAGCTTGTCTCCTTTCTGGTAAAGAATTGGCTTGGTAGTTTAGTCTGCCCTGTTCCCATGATGCACTGGGCCAGGGACAGACTGATTTGCATATAGCCAGATTCTGAGCTGGGATGGGGCAGTGAGATAAATAACGGTGATGGATCAAGCCCTGATCTTTGGACTGGGTAAGAGTGGTCTGCTCAATTCAGACACTCTGTTCATCACCACCCCCTTTTGTAAATCGATTTTGGCCACTATAGGTGTGGCAGGGTATACTCAGACATGAGTCCCTTTCTCACTGCTCCATCAGGATTCAAGCAAGCCGGGCCGAAGAGGCTGAAATGCCAGAAACCGGTCCCCGGTAGCTTGTCTCCTTTCTGGTAAAGAATTGGCTTGGTAGTTTAGTCTGCCCTGTTCCCATGATGCACTGGGCCAGGGACAGACTGATTTGCATATAGCCAGATTCTGAGCTGGGATGGGGCAGTGAGATAAATAACGGTGATGGATCAAGCCCTGATCTTTGGACTGGGTAAGAGTGGTCTGCTCAATTCAGACACTCTGTTCATCACCACCCCCTTTTGTAAATCGATTTTGGCCACTATAGGTGTGGCAGGGTATACTCAGACATGAGTCCCTTTCTCACTGCTCCATCAGGATTCAAGCAAGCCGGGCCGAAGAGGCTGAAATGCCAGAAACCGGTCCCCGGTAGCTTGTCTCCTTTCTGGTAAAGAATTGGCTTGGTAGTTTAGTCTGCCCTGTTCCCATGATGCACTGGGCCAGGGACAGACTGATTTGCATATAGCCAGATTCTGAGCTGGGATGGGGCAGTGAGATAAATAACGGTGATGGATCAAGCCCTGATCTTTGGACTGGGTAAGAGTGGTCTGCTCAATTCAGACACTCTGTTCATCACCACCCCCTTTTGTAAATCGATTTTGGCCACTATAGGTGTGGCAGGGTATACTCAGACATGAGTCCCTTTCTCACTGCTCCATCAGGATTCAAGCAAGCCGGGCCGAAGAGGCTAAAATGCCAGAAACCGGTCCCCGGTAGCTTGTCTCCTTTCTGGTAAAGAATTGGCTTGGTAGTTTAGTCTGCCCTGTTCCCATGATGCACTGGGCCAGGGACAGACTGATTTGCATATAGCCAGATTCTGAGCTGGGATGGGGCAGTGAGATAAATAACGGTGATGGATCAAGCCCTGATCTTTGGACTGGGTAAGAGTGGTCTGCTCAATTCAGACACTCTGTTCATCACCACCCCCTTTTGTAAATCGATTTTGGCCACTCTAGGTGTGGCAGGGTATACTCAGACATGAGTCCCTTTCTCACTGCTCCATCAGGATTCAAGCAAGCCGGGCCGAAGAGGCTGAAATGCCAGAAACCGGTCCCCGGTAGCTTGTCTCCTTTCTGGTAAAGAATTGGCTTGGTAGTTTAGTCTGCCCTGTTCCCATGATGCACTGGGCCAGGGACAGACTGATTTGCATATAGCCAGATTCTGAGCTGGGATGGGGCAGTGAGATAAATAACGGTGATGGATCAAGCCCTGATCTTTGGACTGGGTAAGAGTGGTCTGCTCAATTCAGACACTCTGTTCATCACCACCCCCTTTTGTAAATCGATTTTGGCCACTATAGGTGTGGCAGGGTATACTCAGACATGAGTCCCTTTCTCACTGCTCCATCAGGATTCAAGCAAGCCGGGCCGAAGAGGCTGAAATGCCAGAAACCGGTCCCCGGTAGCTTGTCTCCTTTCTGGTAAAGAATTGGCTTGGTAGTTTAGTCTGCCCTGTTCCCATGATGCACTGGGCCAGGGACAGACTGATTTGCATATAGCCAGATTCTGAGCTGGGATGGGGCAGTGAGATAAATAACGGTGATGGATCAAGCCCTGATCTTTGGACTGGGTAAGAGTGGTCTGCTCAATTCAGACACTCTGTTCATCACCACCCCCTTTTGTAAATCGATTTTGGCCACTCTAGGTGTGGCAGGGTATACTCAGACATGAGTCCCTTTCTCACTGCTCCATCAGGATTCAAGCAAGCCGGGCCGAAGAGGCTGAAATGCCAGAAACCGGTCCCCGGTAGCTTGTCTCCTTTCTGGTAAAGAATTGGCTTGGTAGTTTAGTCTGCCCTGTTCCCATGATGCACTGGGCCAGGGACAGACTGATTTGCATATAGCCAGATTCTGAGCTGGGATGGGGCAGTGAGATAAATAACGGTGATGGATCAAGCCCTGATCTTTGGACTGGGTAAGAGTGGTCTGCTCAATTCAGACACTCTGTTCATCACCACCCCCTTTTGTAAATCGATTTTGGCCACTATAGGTGTGGCAGGGTATACTCAGACATGAGTCCCTTTCTCACTGCTCCATCAGGATTCAAGCAAGCCGGGCCGAAGAGGCTGAAATGCCAGAAACCGGTCCCCGGTAGCTTGTCTCCTTTCTGGTAAAGAATTGGCTTGGTAGTTTAGTCTGCCCTGTTCCCATGATGCACTGGGCCAGGGACAGACTGATTTGCATATAGCCAGATTCTGAGCTGGGATGGGGCAGTGAGATAAATAACGGTGATGGATCAAGCCCTGATCTTTGGACTGGGTAAGAGTGGTCTGCTCAATTCAGACACTCTGTTCATCACCACCCCCTTTTGTAAATCGATTTTGGCCACTATAGGTGTGGCAGGGTATACTCAGACATGAGTCCCTTTCTCACTGCTCCATCAGGATTCAAGCAAGCCGGGCCGAAGAGGCTGAAATGCCAGAAACCGGTCCCCGGTAGCTTGTCTCCTTTCTGGTAAAGAATTGGCTTGGTAGTTTAGTCTGCCCTGTTCCCATGATGCACTGGGCCAGGGACAGACTGATTTGCATATAGCCAGATTCTGAGCTGGGATGGGGCAGTGAGATAAATAACGGTGATGGATCAAGCCCTGATCTTTGGACTGGGTAAGAGTGGTCTGCTCAATTCAGACACTCTGTTCATCACCACCCCCTTTTGTAAATCGATTTTGGCCACTATAGGTGTGGCAGGGTATACTCAGACATGAGTCCCTTTCTCACTGCTCCATCAGGATTCAAGCAAGCCGGGCCGAAGAGGCTGAAATGCCAGAAACCGGTCCCCGGTAGCTTGTCTCCTTTCTGGTAAAGAATTGGCTTGGTAGTTTAGTCTGCCCTGTTCCCATGATGCACTGGGCCAGGGACAGACTGATTTGCATATAGCCAGATTCTGAGCTGGGATGGGGCAGTGAGATAAATAACGGTGATGGATCAAGCCCTGATCTTTGGACTGGGTAAGAGTGGTCTGCTCAATTCAGACACTCTGTTCATCACCACCCCCTTTTGTAAATCGATTTTGGCCACTATAGGTGTGGCAGGGTATACTCAGACATGAGTCCCTTTCTCACTGCTCCATCAGGATTCAAGCAAGCCGGGCCGAAGAGGCTGAAATGCCAGAAACCGGTCCCCGGTAGCTTGTCTCCTTTCTGGTAAAGAATTGGCTTGGTAGTTTAGTCTGCCCTGTTCCCATGATGCACTGGGCCAGGGACAGACTGATTTGCATATAGCCAGATTCTGAGCTGGGATGGGGCAGTGAGATAAATAACGGTGATGGATCAAGCCCTGATCTTTGGACTGGGTAAGAGTGGTCTGCTCAATTCAGACACTCTGTTCATCACCACCCCCTTTTGTAAATCGATTTTGGCCACTATAGGTGTGGCAGGGTATACTCAGACATGAGTCCCTTTCTCACTGCTCCATCAGGATTCAAGCAAGCCGGGCCGAAGAGGCTGAAATGCCAGAAACCGGTCCCCGGTAGCTTGTCTCCTTTCTGGTAAAGAATTGGCTTGGTAGTTTAGTCTGCCCTGTTCCCATGATGCACTGGGCCAGGGACAGACTGATTTGCATATAGCCAGATTCTGAGCTGGGATGGGGCAGTGAGATAAATAACGGTGATGGATCAAGCCCTGATCTTTGGACTGGGTAAGAGTGGTCTGCTCAATTCAGACACTCTGTTCATCACCACCCCCTTTTGTAAATCGATTTTGGCCACTATAGGTGTGGCAGGGTATACTCAGACATGAGTCCCTTTCTCACTGCTCCATCAGGATTCAAGCAAGCCGGGCCGAAGAGGCTGAAATGCCAGAAACCGGTCCCCGGTAGCTTGTCTCCTTTCTGGTAAAGAATTGGCTTGGTAGTTTAGTCTGCCCTGTTCCCATGATGCACTGGGCCAGGGACAGACTGATTTGCATATAGCCAGATTCTGAGCTGGGATGGGGCAGTGAGATAAATAACGGTGATGGATCAAGCCCTGATCTTTGGACTGGGTAAGAGTGGTCTGCTCAATTCAGACACTCTGTTCATCACCACCCCCTTTTGTAAATCGATTTTGGCCACTATAGGTGTGGCAGGGTATACTCAGACATGAGTCCCTTTCTCACTGCTCCATCAGGATTCAAGCAAGCCGGGCCGAAGAGGCTGAAATGCCAGAAACCGGTCCCCGGTAGCTTGTCTCCTTTCTGGTAAAGAATTGGCTTGGTAGTTTAGTCTGCCCTGTTCCCATGATGCACTGGGCCAGGGACAGACTGATTTGCATATAGCCAGATTCTGAGCTGGGATGGGGCAGTGAGATAAATAACGGTGATGGATCAAGCCCTGATCTTTGGACTGGGTAAGAGTGGTCTGCTCAATTCAGACACTCTGTTCATCACCACCCCCTTTTGTAAATCGATTTTGGCCACTATAGGTGTGGCAGGGTATACTCAGACATGAGTCCCTTTCTCACTGCTCCATCAGGATTCAAGCAAGCCGGGCCGAAGAGGCTGAAATGCCAGAAACCGGTCCCCGGTAGCTTGTCTCCTTTCTGGTAAAGAATTGGCTTGGTAGTTTAGTCTGCCCTGTTCCCATGATGCACTGGGCCAGGGACAGACTGATTTGCATATAGCCAGATTCTGAGCTGGGATGGGGCAGTGAGATAAATAACGGTGATGGATCAAGCCCTGATCTTTGGACTGGGTAAGAGTGGTCTGCTCAATTCAGACACTCTGTTCATCACCACCCCCTTTTGTAAATCGATTTTGGCCACTCTAGGTGTGGCAGGGTATACTCAGACATGAGTCCCTTTCTCACTGCTCCATCAGGATTCAAGCAAGCCGGGCCGAAGAGGCTGAAATGCCAGAAACCGGTCCCCGGTAGCTTGTCTCCTTTCTGGTAAAGAATTGGCTTGGTAGTTTAGTCTGCCCTGTTCCCATGATGCACTGGGCCAGGGACAGACTGATTTGCATATAGCCAGATTCTGAGCTGGGATGGGGCAGTGAGATAAATAACGGTGATGGATCAAGCCCTGATCTTTGGACTGGGTAAGAGTGGTCTGCTCAATTCAGACACTCTGTTCATCACCACCCCCTTTTGTAAATCGATTTTGGCCACTATAGGTGTGGCAGGGTATACTCAGACATGAGTCCCTTTCTCACTGCTCCATCAGGATTCAAGCAAGCCGGGCCGAAGAGGCTGAAATGCCAGAAACCGGTCCCCGGTAGCTTGTCTCCTTTCTGGTAAAGAATTGGCTTGGTAGTTTAGTCTGCCCTGTTCCCATGATGCACTGGGCCAGGGACAGACTGATTTGCATATAGCCAGATTCTGAGCTGGGATGGGGCAGTGAGATAAATAACGGTGATGGATCAAGCCCTGATCTTTGGACTGGGTAAGAGTGGTCTGCTCAATTCAGACACTCTGTTCATCACCACCCCCTTTTGTAAATCGATTTTGGCCACTATAGGTGTGGCAGGGTATACTCAGACATGAGTCCCTTTCTCACTGCTCCATCAGGATTCAAGCAAGCCGGGCCGAAGAGGCTGAAATGCCAGAAACCGGTCCCCGGTAGCTTGTCTCCTTTCTGGTAAAGAATTGGCTTGGTAGTTTAGTCTGCCCTGTTCCCATGATGCACTGGGCCAGGGACAGACTGATTTGCATATAGCCAGATTCTGAGCTGGGATGGGGCAGTGAGATAAATAACGGTGATGGATCAAGCCCTGATCTTTGGACTGGGTAAGAGTGGTCTGCTCAATTCAGACACTCTGTTCATCACCACCCCCTTTTGTAAATCGATTTTGGCCACTATAGGTGTGGCAGGGTATACTCAGACATGAGTCCCTTTCTCACTGCTCCATCAGGATTCAAGCAAGCCGGGCCGAAGAGGCTGAAATGCCAGAAACCGGTCCCCGGTAGCTTGTCTCCTTTCTGGTAAAGAATTGGCTTGGTAGTTTAGTCTGCCCTGTTCCCATGATGCACTGGGCCAGGGACAGACTGATTTGCATATAGCCAGATTCTGAGCTGGGATGGGGCAGTGAGATAAATAACGGTGATGGATCAAGCCCTGATCTTTGGACTGGGTAAGAGTGGTCTGCTCAATTCAGACACTCTGTTCATCACCACCCCCTTTTGTAAATCGATTTTGGCCACTATAGGTGTGGCAGGGTATACTCAGACATGAGTCCCTTTCTCACTGCTCCATCAGGATTCAAGCAAGCCGGGCCGAAGAGGCTGAAATGCCAGAAACCGGTCCCCGGTAGCTTGTCTCCTTTCTGGTAAAGAATTGGCTTGGTAGTTTAGTCTGCCCTGTTCCCATGATGCACTGGGCCAGGGACAGACTGATTTGCATATAGCCAGATTCTGAGCTGGGATGGGGCAGTGAGATAAATAACGGTGATGGATCAAGCCCTGATCTTTGGACTGGGTAAGAGTGGTCTGCTCAATTCAGACACTCTGTTCATCACCACCCCCTTTTGTAAATCGATTTTGGCCACTATAGGTGTGGCAGGGTATACTCAGACATGAGTCCCTTTCTCACTGCTCCATCAGGATTCAAGCAAGCCGGGCCGAAGAGGCTGAAATGCCAGAAACCGGTCCCCGGTAGCTTGTCTCCTTTCTGGTAAAGAATTGGCTTGGTAGTTTAGTCTGCCCTGTTCCCATGATGCACTGGGCCAGGGACAGACTGATTTGCATATAGCCAGATTCTGAGCTGGGATGGGGCAGTGAGATAAATAACGGTGATGGATCAAGCCCTGATCTTTGGACTGGGTAAGAGTGGTCTGCTCAATTCAGACACTCTGTTCATCACCACCCCCTTTTGTAAATCGATTTTGGCCACTATAGGTGTGGCAGGGTATACTCAGACATGAGTCCCTTTCTCACTGCTCCATCAGGATTCAAGCAAGCCGGGCCGAAGAGGCTGAAATGCCAGAAACCGGTCCCCGGTAGCTTGTCTCCTTTCTGGTAAAGAATTGGCTTGGTAGTTTAGTCTGCCCTGTTCCCATGATGCACTGGGCCAGGGACAGACTGATTTGCATATAGCCAGATTCTGAGCTGGGATGGGGCAGTGAGATAAATAACGGTGATGGATCAAGCCCTGATCTTTGGACTGGGT
The DNA here is from genome assembly GCF_964263255.1 of Lissotriton vulgaris. NCBI lineage: Eukaryota > Metazoa > Chordata > Amphibia > Caudata > Salamandridae > Lissotriton > Lissotriton vulgaris. The sequence goes on along the minus strand of NC_141694.1, from coordinate 1,492,475,588 downwards.
AAGAGTGGTCTGCTCAATTCAGACACTCTGTTCATCACCACCCCCTTTTGTAAATCGATTTTGGCCACTATAGGTGTGGCAGGGTATACTCAGACATGAGTCCCTTTCTCACTGCTCCATCAGGATTCAAGCAAGCCGGGCCGAAGAGGCTGAAATGCCAGAAACCGGTCCCCGGTAGCTTGTCTCCTTTCTGGTAAAGAATTGGCTTGGTAGTTTAGTCTGCCCTGTTCCCATGATGCACTGGGCCAGGGACAGACTGATTTGCATATAGCCAGATTCTGAGCTGGGATGGGGCAGTGAGATAAATAACGGTGATGGATCAAGCCCTGATCTTTGGACTGGGTAAGAGTGGTCTGCTCAATTCAGACACTCTGTTCATCACCACCCCCTTTTGTAAATCGATTTTGGCCACTATAGGTGTGGCAGGGTATACTCAGACATGAGTCCCTTTCTCACTGCTCCATCAGGATTCAAGCAAGCCGGGCCGAAGAGGCTGAAATGCCAGAAACCGGTCCCCGGTAGCTTGTCTCCTTTCTGGTAAAGAATTGGCTTGGTAGTTTAGTCTGCCCTGTCCTGTTCCCATGATGCACTGGGCCAGGGACAGACTGATTTGCATATAGCCAGATTCTGAGCTGGGATGGGGCAGTGAGATAAATAACGGTGATGGATCAAGCCCTGATCTTTGGACTGGGTAAGAGTGGTCTGCTCAATTCAGACACTCTGTTCATCACCACCCCCTTTTGTAAATCGATTTTGGCCACTATAGGTGTGGCAGGGTATACTCAGACATGAGTCCCTTTCTCACTGCTCCATCAGGATTCAAGCAAGCCGGGCCGAAGAGGCTGAAATGCCAGAAACCGGTCCCCGGTAGCTTGTCTCCTTTCTGGTAAAGAATTGGCTTGGTAGTTTAGTCTGCCCTGTTCCCATGATGCACTGGGCCAGGGACAGACTGATTTGCATATAGCCAGATTCTGAGCTGGGATGGGGCAGTGAGATAAATAACGGTGATGGATCAAGCCCTGATCTTTGGACTGGGTAAGAGTGGTCTGCTCAATTCAGACACTTTGTTCATCACCACCCCCTTTTGTAAATCGATTTTGGCCACTATAGGTGTGGCAGGGTATACTCAGACATGAGTCCCTTTCTCACTGCTCCATCAGGATTCAAGCAAGCCGGGCCGAAGAGGCTGAAATGCCAGAAACCGGTCCCCGGTAGCTTGTCTCCTTTCTGGTAAAGAATTGGCTTGGTAGTTTAGTCTGCCCTGTTCCCATGATGCACTGGGCCAGGGACAGACTGATTTGCATATAGCCAGATTCTGAGCTGGGATGGGGCAGTGAGATAAATAACGGTGATGGATCAAGCCCTGATCTTTGGACTGGTTAAGAGTGGTCTGCTCAATTCAGACACTCTGTTCATCACCACCCCCTTTTGTAAATCGATTTTGGCCACTATAGGTGTGGCAGGGTATACTCAGACATGAGTCCCTTTCTCACTGCTCCATCAGGATTCAAGCAAGCCGGGCCGAAGAGGCTGAAATGCCAGAAACCGGTCCCCGGTAGCTTGTCTCCTTTCTGGTAAAGAATTGGCTTGGTAGTTTAGTCTGCCCTGTTCCCATGATGCACTGGGCCAGGGACAGACTGATTTGCATATAGCCAGATTCTGAGCTGGGATGGGGCAGTGAGATAAATAACGGTGATGGATCAAGCCCTGATCTTTGGACTGGGTAAGAGTGGTCTGCTCAATTCAGACACTCTGTTCATCACCACCCCCTTTTGTAAATCGATTTTGGCCACTATAGGTGTGGCAGGGTATACTCAGACATGAGTCCCTTTCTCACTGCTCCATCAGGATTCAAGCAAGCCGGGCCGAAGAGGCTGAAATGCCAGAAACCGGTCCCCGGTAGCTTGTCTCCTTTCTGGTAAAGAATTGGCTTGGTAGTTTAGTCTGCCCTGTTCCCATGATGCACTGGGCCAGGGACAGACTGATTTGCATATAGCCAGATTCTGAGCTGGGATGGGGCAGTGAGATAAATAACGGTGATGGATCAAGCCCTGATCTTTGGACTGGGTAAGAGTGGTCTGCTCAATTCAGACACTCTGTTCATCACCACCCCCTTTTGTAAATCGATTTTGGCCACTATAGGTGTGGCAGGGTATACTCAGACATGAGTCCCTTTCTCACTGCTCCATCAGGATTCAAGCAAGCCGGGCCGAAGAGGCTGAAATGCCAGAAACCGGTCCCCGGTAGCTTGTCTCCTTTCTGGTAAAGAATTGGCTTGGTAGTTTAGTCTGCCCTGTTCCCATGATGCACTGGGCCAGGGACAGACTGATTTGCATATAGCCAGATTCTGAGCTGGGATGGGGCAGTGAGATAAATAACGGTGATGGATCAAGCCCTGATCTTTGGACTGGGTAAGAGTGGTCTGCTCAATTCAGACACTCTGTTCATCACCACCCCCTTTTGTAAATCTATTTTGGCCACTATAGGTGTGGCAGGGTATACTCAGACATGAGTCCCTTTCTCACTGCTCCATCAGGATTCAAGCAAGCCGGGCCGAAGAGGCTGAAATGCCAGAAACCGGTCCCCGGTAGCTTGTCTCCTTTCTGGTAAAGAATTGGCTTGGTAGTTTAGTCTGCCCTGTTCCCATGATGCACTGGGCCAGGGACAGACTGATTTGCATATAGCCAGATTCTGAGCTGGGATGGGGCAGTGAGATAAATAACGGTGATGGATCAAGCCCTGATCTTTGGACTGGGTAAGAGTGGTCTGCTCAATTCAGACACTCTGTTCATCACCACCCCCTTTTGTAAATCGATTTTGGCCACTATAGGTGTGGCAGGGTATACTCAGACATGAGTCCCTTTCTCACTGCTCCATCAGGATTCAAGCAAGCCGGGCCGAAGAGGCTGAAATGCCAGAAACCGGTCCCCGGTAGCTTGTCTCCTTTCTGGTAAAGAATTGGCTTGGTAGTTTAGTCTGCCCTGTTCCCATGATGCACTGGGCCAGGGACAGACTGATTTGCATATAGCCAGATTCTGAGCTGGGATGGGGCAGTGAGATAAATAACGGTGATGGATCAAGCCCTGATCTTTGGACTGGGTAAGAGTGGTCTGCTCAATTCAGACACTCTGTTCATCACCACCCCCTTTTGTAAATCGATTTTGGCCACTATAGGTGTGGCAGGGTATACTCAGACATGAGTCCCTTTCTCACTGCTCCATCAGGATTCAAGCAAGCCGGGCCGAAGAGGCTGAAATGCCAGAAACCGGTCCCCGGTAGCTTGTCTCCTTTCTGGTAAAGAATTGGCTTGGTAGTTTAGTCTGCCCTGTTCCCATGATGCACTGGGCCAGGGACAGACTGATTTGCATATAGCCAGATTCTGAGCTGGGATGGGGCAGTGAGATAAATAACGGTGATGGATCAAGCCCTGATCTTTGGACTGGGTAAGAGTGGTCTGCTCAATTCAGACACTCTGTTCATCACCACCCCCTTTTGTAAATCGATTTTGGCCACTATAGGTGTGGCAGGGTATACTCAGACATGAGTCCCTTTCTCACTGCTCCATCAGGATTCAAGCAAGCCGGGCCGAAGAGGCTGAAATGCCAGAAACCGGTCCCCGGTAGCTTGTCTCCTTTCTGGTAAAGAATTGGCTTGGTAGTTTAGTCTGCCCTGTTCCCATGATGCACTGGGCCAGGGACAGACTGATTTGCATATAGCCAGATTCTGAGCTGGGATGGGGCAGTGAGATAAATAACGGTGATGGATCAAGCCCTGATCTTTGGACTGGGTAAGAGTGGTCTGCTCAATTCAGACACTCTGTTCATCACCACCCCCTTTTGTAAATCGATTTTGGCCACTATAGGTGTGGCAGGGTATACTCAGACATGAGTCCCTTTCTCACTGCTCCATCAGGATTCAAGCAAGCCGGGCCGAAGAGGCTGAAATGCCAGAAACCGGTCCCCGGTAGCTTGTCTCCTTTCTGGTAAAGAATTGGCTTGGTAGTTTAGTCTGCCCTGTTCCCATGATGCACTGGGCCAGGGACAGACTGATTTGCATATAGCCAGATTCTGAGCTGGGATGGGGCAGTGAGATAAATAACGGTGATGGATCAAGCCCTGATCTTTGGACTGGGTAAGAGTGGTCTGCTCAATTCAGACACTCTGTTCATCACCACCCCCTTTTGTAAATCGATTTTGGCCACTATAGGTGTGGCAGGGTATACTCAGACATGAGTCCCTTTCTCACTGCTCCATCAGGATTCAAGCAAGCCGGGCCGAAGAGGCTGAAATGCCAGAAACCGGTCCCCGGTAGCTTGTCTCCTTTCTGGTAAAGAATTGGCTTGGTAGTTTAGTCTGCCCTGTTCCCATGATGCACTGGGCCAGGGACAGACTGATTTGCATATAGCCAGATTCTGAGCTGGGATGGGGCAGTGAGATAAATAACGGTGATGGATCAAGCCCTGATCTTTGGACTGGGTAAGAGTGGTCTGCTCAATTCAGACACTCTGTTCATCACCACCCCCTTTTGTAAATCGATTTTGGCCACTATAGGTGTGGCAGGGTATACTCAGACATGAGTCCCTTTCTCACTGCTCCATCAGGATTCAAGCAAGCCGGGCCGAAGAGGCTGAAATGCCAGAAACCGGTCCCCGGTAGCTTGTCTCCTTTCTGGTAAAGAATTGGCTTGGTAGTTTAGTCTGCCCTGTTCCCATGATGCACTGGGCCAGGGACAGACTGATTTGCATATAGCCAGATTCTGAGCTGGGATGGGGCAGTGAGATAAATAACGGTGATGGATCAAGCCCTGATCTTTGGACTGGGTAAGAGTGGTCTGCTCAATTCAGACACTCTGTTCATCACCACCCCCTTTTGTAAATCGATTTTGGCCACTCTAGGTGTGGCAGGGTATACTCAGACATGAGTCCCTTTCTCACTGCTCCATCAGGATTCAAGCAAGCCGGGCCGAAGAGGCTGAAATGCCAGAAACCGGTCCCCGGTAGCTTGTCTCCTTTCTGGTAAAGAATTGGCTTGGTAGTTTAGTCTGCCCTGTTCCCATGATGCACTGGGCCAGGGACAGACTGATTTGCATATAGCCAGATTCTGAGCTGGGATGGGGCAGTGAGATAAATAACGGTGATGGATCAAGCCCTGATCTTTGGACTGGGTAAGAGTGGTCTGCTCAATTCAGACACTCTGTTCATCACCACCCCCTTTTGTAAATCGATTTTGGCCACTATAGGTGTGGCAGGGTATACTCAGACATGAGTCCCTTTCTCACTGCTCCATCAGGATTCAAGCAAGCCGGGCCGAAGAGGCTGAAATGCCAGAAACCGGTCCCCGGTAGCTTGTCTCCTTTCTGGTAAAGAATTGGCTTGGTAGTTTAGTCTGCCCTGTTCCCATGATGCACTGGGCCAGGGACAGACTGATTTGCATATAGCCAGATTCTGAGCTGGGATGGGGCAGTGAGATAAATAACGGTGATGGATCGAGCCCTGATCTTTGGACTGGGTAAGAGTGGTCTGCTCAATTCAGACACTCTGTTCATCACCACCCCCTTTTGTAAATCGATTTTGGCCACTATAGGTGTGGCAGGGTATACTCAGACATGAGTCCCTTTCTCACTGCTCCATCAGGATTCAAGCAAGCCGGGCCGAAGAGGCTGAAATGCCAGAAACCGGTCCCCGGTAGCTTGTCTCCTTTCTGGTAAAGAATTGGCTTGGTAGTTTAGTCTGCCCTGTTCCCATGATGCACTGGGCCAGGGACAGACTGATTTGCATATAGCCATATTCTGAGCTGGGATGGGGCAGTGAGATAAATAACGGTGATGGATCAAGCCCTGATCTTTGGACTGGGTAAGAGTGGTCTGCTCAATTCAGACACTCTGTTCATCACCACCCCCTTTTGTAAATCGATTTTGGCCACTATAGGTGTGGCAGGGTATACTCAGACATGAGTCCCTTTCTCACTGCTCCATCAGGATTCAAGCAAGCCGGGCCGAAGAGGCTGAAATGCCAGAAACCGGTCCCCGGTAGCTTGTCTCCTTTCTGGTAAAGAATTGGCTTGGTAGTTTAGTCTGCCCTGTTCCCATGATGCACTGGGCCAGGGACAGACTGATTTGCATATAGCCAGATTCTGAGCTGGGATGGGGCAGTGAGATAAATAACGGTGATGGATCAAGCCCTGATCTTTGGACTGGGTAAGAGTGGTCTGCTCAATTCAGACACTCTGTTCATCACCACCCCCTTTTGTAAATCGATTTTGGCCACTATAGGTGTGGCAGGGTATACTCAGACATGAGTCCCTTTCTCACTGCTCCATCAGGATTCAAGCAAGCCGGGCCGAAGAGGCTGAAATGCCAGAAACCGGTCCCCGGTAGCTTGTCTCCTTTCTGGTAAAGAATTGGCTTGGTAGTTTAGTCTGCCCTGTTCCCATGATGCACTGGGCCAGGGACAGACTGATTTGCATATAGCCAGATTCTGAGCTGGGATGGGGCAGTGAGATAAATAACGGTGATGGATCAAGCCCTGATCTTTGGACTGGGTAAGAGTGGTCTGCTCAATTCAGACACTCTGTTCATCACCACCCCCTTTTGTAAATCGATTTTGGCCACTATAGGTGTGGCAGGGTATACTCAGACATGAGTCCCTTTCTCACTGCTCCATCAGGATTCAAGCAAGCCGGGCCGAAGAGGCTGAAATGCCAGAAACCGGTCCCCGGTAGCTTGTCTCCTTTCTGGTAAAGAATTGGCTTGGTAGTTTAGTCTGCCCTGTTCCCATGATGCACTGGGCCAGGGACAGACTGATTTGCATATAGCCAGATTCTGAGCTGGGATGGGGCAGTGAGATAAATAACGGTGATGGATCAAGCCCTGATCTTTGGACTGGGTAAGAGTGGTCTGCTCAATTCAGACACTCTGTTCATCACCACCCCCTTTTGTAAATCGATTTTGGCCACTATAGGTGTGGCAGGGTATACTCAGACATGAGTCCCTTTCTCACTGCTCCATCAGGATTCAAGCAAGCCGGGCCGAAGAGGCTGAAATGCCAGAAACCGGTCCCCGGTAGCTTGTCTCCTTTCTGGTAAAGAATTGGCTTGGTAGTTTAGTCTGCCCTGTTCCCATGATGCACTGGGCCAGGGACAGACTGATTTGCATATAGCCAGATTCTGAGCTGGGATGGGGCAGTGAGATAAATAACGGTGATGGATCAAGCCCTGATCTTTGGACTGGGTAAGAGTGGTCTGCTCAATTCAGACACTCTGTTCATCACCACCCCCTTTTGTAAATCGATTTTGGCCACTATAGGTGTGGCAGGGTATACTCAGACATGAGTCCCTTTCTCACTGCTCCATCAGGATTCAAGCAAGCCGGGCCGAAGAGGCTGAAATGCCAGAAACCGGTCCCCGGTAGCTTGTCTCCTTTCTGGTAAAGAATTGGCTTGGTAGTTTAGTCTGCCCTGTTCCCATGATGCACTGGGCCAGGGACAGACTGATTTGCATATAGCCAGATTCTGAGCTGGGATGGGGCAGTGAGATAAATAACGGTGATGGATCAAGCCCTGATCTTTGGACTGGGTAAGAGTGGTCTGCTCAATTCAGACACTCTGTTCATCACCACCCCCTTTTGTAAATCGATTTTGGCCACTATAGGTGTGGCAGGGTATACTCAGACATGAGTCCCTTTCTCACTGCTCCATCAGGATTCAAGCAAGCCTGGCCGAAGAGGCTGAAATGCCAGAAACCGGTCCCCGGTAGCTTGTCTCCTTTCTGGTAAAGAATTGGCTTGGTAGTTTAGTCTGCCCTGTTCCCATGATGCACTGGGCCAGGGACAGACTGATTTGCATATAGCCAGATTCTGAGCTGGGATGGGGCAGTGAGATAAATAACGGTGATGGATCAAGCCCTGATCTTTGGACTGGGTAAGAGTGGTCTGCTCAATTCAGACACTCTGTTCATCACCACCCCCTTTTGTAAATCGATTTTGGCCACTATAGGTGTGGCAGGGTATACTCAGACATGAGTCCCTTTCTCACTGCTCCATCAGGATTCAAGCAAGCCGGGCCGAAGAGGCTGAAATGCCAGAAACCGGTCCCCGGTAGCTTGTCTCCTTTCTGGTAAAGAATTGGCTTGGTAGTTTAGTCTGCCCTGTTCCCATGATGCACTGGGCCAGGGACAGACTGATTTGCATATAGCCAGATTCTGAGCTGGGATGGGGCAGTGAGATAAATAACGGTGATGGATCAAGCCCTGATCTTTGGACTGGGTAAGAGTGGTCTGCTCAATTCAGACACTCTGTTCATCACCACCCCCTTTTGTAAATCGATTTTGGCCACTCTAGGTGTGGCAGGGTATACTCAGACATGAGTCCCTTTCTCACTGCTCCATCAGGATTCAAGCAAGCCGGGCCGAAGAGGCTGAAATGCCAGAAACCGGTCCCCGGTAGCTTGTCTCCTTTCTGGTAAAGAATTGGCTTGGTAGTTTAGTCTGCCCTGTTCCCATGATGCACTGGGCCAGGGACAGACTGATTTGCATATAGCCAGATTCTGAGCTGGGATGGGGCAGTGAGATAAATAACGGTGATGGATCAAGCCCTGATCTTTGGACTGGGTAAGAGTGGTCTGCTCAATTCAGACACTCTGTTCATCACCACCCCCTTTTGTAAATCGATTTTGGCCACTATAGGTGTGGCAGGGTATACTCAGACATGAGTCCCTTTCTCACTGCTCCATCAGGATTCAAGCAAGCCGGGCCGAAGAGGCTGAAATGCCAGAAACCGGTCCCCGGTAGCTTGTCTCCTTTCTGGTAAAGAATTGGCTTGGTAGTTTAGTCTGCCCTGTTCCCATGATGCACTGGGCCAGGGACAGACTGATTTGCATATAGCCAGATTCTGAGCTGGGATGGGGCAGTGAGATAAATAACGGTGATGGATCAAGCCCTGATCTTTGGACTGGGTAAGAGTGGTCTGCTCAATTCAGACACTCTGTTCATCACCACCCCCTTTTGTAAATCGATTTTGGCCACTATAGGTGTGGCAGGGTATACTCAGACATGAGTCCCTTTCTCACTGCTCCATCAGGATTCAAGCAAGCCGGGCCGAAGAGGCTGAAATGCCAGAAACCGGTCCCCGGTAGCTTGTCTCCTTTCTGGTAAAGAATTGGCTTGGTAGTTTAGTCTGCCCTGTTCCCATGATGCACTGGGCCAGGGACAGACTGATTTGCATATAGCCATATTCTGAGCTGGGATGGGGCAGTGAGATAAATAACGGTGATGGATCAAGCCCTGATCTTTGGACTGGGTAAGAGTGGTCTGCTCAATTCAGACACTCTGTTCATCACCACCCCCTTTTGTAAATCGATTTTGGCCACTATAGGTGTGGCAGGGTATACTCAGACATGAGTCCCTTTCTCACTGCTCCATCAGGATTCAAGCAAGCCGGGCCGAAGAGGCTGAAATGCCAGAAACCGGTCCCCGGTAGCTTGTCTCCTTTCTGGTAAAGAATTGGCTTGGTAGTTTAGTCTGCCCTGTTCCCATGATGCACTGGGCCAGGGACAGACTGATTTGCATATAGCCAGATTCTGAGCTGGGATGGGGCAGTGAGATAAATAACGGTGATGGATCAAGCCCTGATCTTTGGACTGGGTAAGAGTGGTCTGCTCAATTCAGACACTCTGTTCATCACCACCCCCTTTTGTAAATCGATTTTGGCCACTATAGGTGTGGCAGGGTATACTCAGACATGAGTCCCTTTCTCACTGCTCCATCAGGATTCAAGCAAGCCGGGCCGAAGAGGCTGAAATGCCAGAAACCGGTCCCCGGTAGCTTGTCTCCTTTCTGGTAAAGAATTGGCTTGGTAGTTTAGTCTGCCCTGTTCCCATGATGCACTGGGCCAGGGACAGACTGATTTGCATATAGCCAGATTCTGAGCTGGGATGGGGCAGTGAGATAAATAACGGTGATGGATCAAGCCCTGATCTTTGGACTGGGTAAGAGTGGTCTGCTCAATTCAGACACTCTGTTCATCACCACCCCCTTTTGTAAATCGATTTTGGCCACTATAGGTGTGGCAGGGTATACTCAGACATGAGTCCCTTTCTCACTGCTCCATCAGGATTCAAGCAAGCCGGGCCGAAGAGGCTGAAATGCCAGAAACCGGTCCCCGGTAGCTTGTCTCCTTTCTGGTAAAGAATTGGCTTGGTAGTTTAGTCTGCCCTGTTCCCATGATGCACTGGGCCAGGGACAGACTGATTTGCATATAGCCAGATTCTGAGCTGGGATGGGGCAGTGAGATAAATAACGGTGATGGATCAAGCCCTGATCTTTGGACTGGGTAAGAGTGGTCTGCTCAATTCAGACACTCTGTTCATCACCACCCCCTTTTGTAAATCGATTTTGGCCACTATAGGTGTGGCAGGGTATACTCAGACATGAGTCCCTTTCTCACTGCTCCATCAGGATTCAAGCAAGCCGGGCCGAAGAGGCTGAAATGCCAGAAACCGGTCCCCGGTAGCTTGTCTCCTTTCTGGTAAAGAATTGGCTTGGTAGTTTAGTCTGCCCTGTTCCCATGATGCACTGGGCCAGGGACAGACTGATTTGCATATAGCCAGATTCTGAGCTGGGATGGGGCAGTGAGATAAATAACGGTGATGGATCAAGCCCTGATCTTTGGACTGGGTAAGAGTGGTCTGCTCAATTCAGACACTCTGTTCATCACCACCCCCTTTTGTAAATCGATTTTGGCCACTATAGGTGTGGCAGGGTATACTCAGACATGAGTCCCTTTCTCACTGCTCCATCAGGATTCAAGCAAGCCGGGCCGAAGAGGCTGAAATGCCAGAAACCGGTCCCCGGTAGCTTGTCTCCTTTCTGGTAAAGAATTGGCTTGGTAGTTTAGTCTGCCCTGTTCCCATGATGCACTGGGCCAGGGACAGACTGATTTGCATATAGCCAGATTCTGAGCTGGGATGGGGCAGTGAGATAAATAACGGTGATGGATCAAGCCCTGATCTTTGGACTGGGTAAGAGTGGTCTGCTCAATTCAGACACTCTGTTCATCACCACCCCCTTTTGTAAATCGATTTTGGCCACTATAGGTGTGGCAGGGTATACTCAGACATGAGTCCCTTTCTCACTGCTCCATCAGGATTCAAGCAAGCCGGGCCGAAGAGGCTGAAATGCCAGAAACCGGTCCCCGGTAGCTTGTCTCCTTTCTGGTAAAGAATTGGCTTGGTAGTTTAGTCTGCCCTGTTCCCATGATGCACTGGGCCAGGGACAGACTGATTTGCATATAGCCAGATTCTGAGCTGGGATGGGGCAGTGAGATAAATAACGGTGATGGATCAAGCCCTGATCTTTGGACTGGGTAAGAGTGGTCTGCTCAATTCAGACACTCTGTTCATCACCACCCCCTTTTGTAAATCGATTTTGGCCACTATAGGTGTGGCAGGGTATACTCAGACATGAGTCCCTTTCTCACTGCTCCATCAGGATTCAAGCAAGCCGGGCCGAAGAGGCTGAAATGCCAGAAACCGGTCCCCGGTAGCTTGTCTCCTTTCTGGTAAAGAATTGGCTTGGTAGTTTAGTCTGCCCTGTTCCCATGATGCACTGGGCCAGGGACAGACTGATTTGCATATAGCCAGATTCTGAGCTGGGATGGGGCAGTGAGATAAATAACGGTGATGGATCAAGCCCTGATCTTTGGACTGGGTAAGAGTGGTCTGCTCAATTCAGACACTCTGTTCATCACCACCCCTTTTGTAAATCGATTTTGGCCACTATAGGTGTGGCAGGGTATACTCAGACATGAGTCCCTTTCTCACTGCTCCATCAGGATTCAAGCAAGCCGGGCCGAAGAGGCTGAAATGCCAGAAACCGGTCCCCGGTAGCTTGTCTCCTTTCTGGTAAAGAATTGGCTTGGTAGTTTAGTCTGCCCTGTTCCCATGATGCACTGGGCCAGGGACAGACTGATTTGCATATAGCCAGATTCTGAGCTGGGATGGGGCAGTGAGATAAATAACGGTGATGGATCAAGCCCTGATCTTTGGACTGGGTAAGAGTGGTCTGCTCAATTCAGACACTCTGTTCATCACCACCCCCTTTTGTAAATCGATTTTGGCCACTATAGGTGTGGCAGGGTATACTCAGACATGAGTCCCTTTCTCACTGCTCCATCAGGATTCAAGCAAGCCGGGCCGAAGAGGCTGAAATGCCAGAAACCGGTCCCCGGTAGCTTGTCTCCTTTCTGGTAAAGAATTGGCTTGGTAGTTTAGTCTGCCCTGTTCCCATGATGCACTGGGCCAGGGACAGACTGATTTGCATATAGCCAGATTCTGAGCTGGGATGGGGCAGTGAGATAAATAACGGTGATGGATCAAGCCCTGATCTTTGGACTGGGTAAGAGTGGTCTGCTCAATTCAGACACTCTGTTCATCACCACCCCCTTTTGTAAATCGATTTTGGCCACTATAGGTGTGGCAGGGTATACTCAGACATGAGTCCCTTTCTCACTGCTCCATCAGGATTCAAGCAAGCCGGGCCGAAGAGGCTGAAATGCCAGAAACCGGTCCCCGGTAGCTTGTCTCCTTTCTGGTAAAGAATTGGCTTGGTAGTTTAGTCTGCCCTGTTCCCATGATGCACTGGGCCAGGGACAGACTGATTTGCATATAGCCAGATTCTGAGCTGGGATGGGGCAGTGAGATAAATAACGGTGATGGATCAAGCCCTGATCTTTGGACTGGGTAAGAGTGGTCTGCTCAATTCAGACACTCTGTTCATCACCACCCCCTTTTGTAAATCGATTTTGGCCACTATAGGTGTGGCAGGGTATACTCAGACATGAGTCCCTTTCTCACTGCTCCATCAGGATTCAAGCAAGCCGGGCCGAAGAGGCTGAAATGCCAGAAACCGGTCCCCGGTAGCTTGTCTCCTTTCTGGTAAAGAATTGGCTTGGTAGTTTAGTCTGCCCTGTTCCCATGATGCACTGGGCCAGGGACAGACTGATTTGCATATAGCCAGATTCTGAGCTGGGATGGGGCAGTGAGATAAATAACGGTGATGGATCAAGCCCTGATCTTTGGACTGGGTAAGAGTGGTCTGCTCAATTCAGACACTCTGTTCATCACCACCCCCTTTTGTAAATCGATTTTGGCCACTATAGGTGTGGCAGGGTATACTCAGACATGAGTCCCTTTCTCACTGCTCCATCAGGATTCAAGCAAGCCGGGCCGAAGAGGCTGAAATGCCAGAAACCGGTCCCCGGTAGCTTGTCTCCTTTCTGGTAAAGAATTGGCTTGGTAGTTTAGTCTGCCCTGTTCCCATGATGCACTGGGCCAGGGACAGACTGATTTGCATATAGCCAGATTCTGAGCTGGGATGGGGCAGTGAGATAAATAACGGTGATGGATCAAGCCCTGATCTTTGGACTGGGTAAGAGTGGTCTGCTCAATTCAGACACTCTGTTCATCACCACCCCCTTTTGTAAATCGATTTTGGCCACTATAGGTGTAGCAGGGTATACTCAGACATGAGTCCCTTTCTCACTGCTCCATCAGGATTCAAGCAAGCCGGGCCGAAGAGGCTGAAATGCCAGAAACCGGTCCCCGGTAGCTTGTCTCCTTTCTGGTAAAGAATTGGCTTGGTAGTTTAGTCTGCCCTGTTCCCATGATGCACTGGGCCAGGGACAGACTGATTTGCATATAGCCAGATTCTGAGCTGGGATGGGGCAGTGAGATAAATAACGGTGATGGATCAAGCCCTGATCTTTGGACTGGGTAAGAGTGGTCTGCTCAATTCAGACACTCTGTTCATCACCACCCCCTTTTGTAAATCGATTTTGGCCACTATAGGTGTGGCAGGGTATACTCAGACATGAGTCCCTTTCTCACTGCTCCATCAGGATTCAAGCAAGCCGGGCCGAAGAGGCTGAAATGCCAGAAACCGGTCCCCGGTAGCTTGTCTCCTTTCTGGTAAAGAATTGGCTTGGTAGTTTAGTCTGCCCTGTTCCCATGATGCACTGGGCCAGGGACAGACTGATTTGCATATAGCCAGATTCTGAGCTGGGATGGGGCAGTGAGATAAATAACGGTGATGGATCAAGCCCTGATCTTTGGACTGGGTAAGAGTGGTCTGCTCAATTCAGACACTCTGTTCATCACCACCCCCTTTTGTAAATCGAACAGGCCCGATTAGGCTCCCGATGTTTTTAAGCCCAAAAGGGATTTCTTTTATCTGTCCTGTGCCTAAAATCTCCTCTTTTTCAATGTAAGTCAATGGGCAATGCTATTCCTCACTGAGGGCAGGAGGAATTGGGTAGGGACATGGGCTTGGATAACAGAGGGCAGGAGGGAGATGGGTAGGGGCACCAAACTGAGCTTACAGTGCAGGATTCAGGGTTGTAGACGCACAATAAACCACACAGGGCAAGCAGGACATCAGTGCAGCACAATGGACCATGGAAAGCATTAGGGAGGGACAGGGCCATGCACATGGACAACAGTGAGCAGAGGGGAAAGAGGCAAGGGCTTCAGGCTGGCCATACCGGACAGACAGGAGGGACAGATGCAGCATTACAGACCATGAAAGGCAGGAGGGAGGGGGCAGGGCACGACAACATGGCAGAAGGGAGGGGATAGGGGTCTTCACATGGAAAACGGAGGGCAGGGACAAGGGAGCGGGCTGGATAGGCAAGTTGACCATGGAGGGCCGGCAAAATGGGTACTGGAAGCACATCACCCCATGGAGGGCAACAGTGAGACTATAACGGCATACACAGAGACAACGGAAGCAAGCTGACCACATAGGGCAGGTGGGAGGGGCTGTGGCATCACAGGAGGCCATGCATGGTAAGCGGGAGGGTTAGTGGCAGCACAATGGCCATCATGGGCAAGAGGGAGGGGGCAGGGGCATGCACATAGGACCATGGAGGACAGAAGGTATGGGTAGGGGCTGGACACAGGCAAGAGAAGGCAGGGTAAGGGACTTCACAACAGACCACATGGGGTAGGCAGGATGAGAAGTTACAGCACAACAGAGCATTGAGGGCAGAAGGGATTGGAAGCCAAATGAACCATGGAGGACAGGAAGGAGGAGATGGGGCATAGAACTGGGACAGGCAGTGGAGAGATGCAGGGACAGGCGGCAGTCATGTGACCATGCTAGGCAGGTGGGAGGGGCAGTGGAAGCTCAACAGAACACTCCGAGTAGATCGGAGGGGCAGTGGCAGGTCCGTGGAACATGGTGAGCAAAAAGGAGGAAGCAGGGGAAAGCACACAGACATCAGAGGTTCGTAGAAGGGGCAGCAATCAGGAGGGCAATGATCTGGCATAGAATTGGGCAACGGAGATCAGGAAGAGTGGGCAGGGACATCAAGGTAAATGAAGGGTAGTGGCAGCACATTGGACCATGCAGGGCAAGCGGGAGGAGCTGGTGACAGACTCGTACAACAGAAGATAGGTAGAAGGTGGATTGGGGCATTAAGCTAACTGTTCATGGCAGGTGGGAAGGGGAGTGGCAGAACAACAACCACATAGGGCTGTAATGAGAGAGCAGGAGAATGGAAATGGAGAATGGATGGCAGGGGGGCAGGAGCAGCAAGCTTGGGTGGGGGCTTGGCCCTACGTACAATTCCCCTCCCCCACTGTGCATTGTGATGGGCATTTTACTTAACGTTTAAAAAATCAAGAAATTCACTAAAAAAAACAAAGGTTACAGGGACGTTATAGTTAGGAAATGGAACTTTAAAACCCTTAGAAAATCACACAAAAAACAAAGATTGCAGGGAGGTTATAGTTAGGTTCAGATTTTACATGCTCAAGCACAGAAATTCAGCTGTAGTAGTTAGATGTATTCAAGTAACTATAACTTGTGCCATGAGGTAACTAAAACTTGTGCCCTCGCCATCCACTGCTAATTACCCCAGACATTACATCACTCACGACATCTTCTATGATATCATTGATAATATCACTGTAACATTTGCAATAACATTTTTGATGAGAAAACTGTGCATGGTGAGGGTGGGAGTAATACTTACTTTGGGCACGAGTTATAGTTAAAAGTATGTATGATACAAATATCTGTTTTTGTTTAAAAAAACCTTAGCAATTCACGGAAAAAAGCAAAGGTTAAAGTGACCTTATGGTTGGGTGAATATGTCAGTGACAACATTAACATTTTGAACCAAAATAAAATACAGAAATTCACCAGTTATAGTTGCCAAAGCTAACTGTAACTTGCGCGCCTGCCATGCACTGCTTATGACCTCACACATTACATCATTCATGACATGTTCTATGACATCTATTATTACATCTCAAATTACATCATTCATGACATCATCCAAGCTTCTTGTGCACATATTACTCTGTAAACTAATATGGCATTAGAAGCCTGAAAGTAAGTACAAAATGGCTCAGAATAATATGAAGCATCATTAATTCCATCACAGATACAACTCCCTTGGTTGTAGCAAGTATGTGTTATGTGCATTATTGACCCTACACTCTACACTTCAACCACCAACCACAAATATATGGGAAACCCTCATTGCACATGGTGTTCAATCTGTATATAAATGTTCAGAGAAAGCAAAATTCCTCAAGATACTCAACATCTGTTCCAAAATTAATGCTCTACTATGAACAGCTTTTATCTGTATCAAACCCCGTCACAGGCACCAAATGCACATTGCGAAATGAATTTGATATGAGTAACAAAGAGGGTACTGTTAACAGTGTTTAGTTTATGGAGAGAGTTTTCTATGTACCTCACTATTTGTAGACAGTGAAACTCTCATGGGTAGTATACCACAGATACCAAGAACCGTGTACACTCTAAGCAACACTTGTAAAAAAAAAAAAAAAAGAAAAAGCATTGGGAAAGCCGATAGGTTGCACCTATGCAAGAGCTACTGACTTTGCAAATATGTTTTAGCCATACTGCATACCAGCAGGGCTGCTGTTTAGCATAGCTAAAAGTTAGTGGGGTAAAGGAGACTGGCGTGTAGCGGCATAGAGTAGAGTTGAGTGGCATGGAGTGGAGTGGAGTGAAGTGGCGTGCCATGGAGAGACTTTGAGTGTTGTAGAGTTGAAGGGCGTAGAGTTCAGTGATATAGAGTGTTTAAGTGGAGCAGAGTGTTGTGAAGTGGTGTAGAGCAGAGTGGAGTGGCTACAGTGTGTTACATAGAGTGGAGTGGAGTGTTGTAGAGTGGCATAGAGCAGAGTAGATTTTCTTAGAGTGGCGTGGAGTAGTGTAGGAGAGTGGAATGGCATAGAGTGGAGTAGAGGGTGATGTAAAATCGAGTAGGGTAGAGTGGAGTGGCATAGAGTAGAGTGGCGTGGAGTGCGTAGAGTGGAGTAGTATGTCATAGAATAGAGTGGAGTAAACTGGCATTGAGTGGCATAAAGGGAGTTGCGAAGAGTGTCGTAGATGGGAGTAGTGGTATAGAGTGGGATAGAGTAGATTGTTGTAGAGATTGGAGCATCATAGAGTGGAGCAGAGTGGCCTATAGTGAAGTAGCAAACAGTACAGTAGTGCAGAGTAGATTGGTGGTGAGTGCATTGCTTTTGAGTAAAGGGGCATAGAGTATAGAGTGCATTGACATAGAGTAAAGTGGTGTAGAGTGCAGTTGCTTGGAGTGTAGTGGTGCAGAATAGATTGGAGTGGCGTGGAGTGATGCAGAGTGTAGTGGCATAGAGTGCAGCACGGTGGCGTACAGTTGAGTGGTTCAGAGTAGAGTGCAGTGGCATAGAGTGCAGTGGCATATAGTAGAGTGGTTCAGATACCAGTGGCGTAGAGTACGGTAGTGCAAACGAGAACAGAGTGGCATAAAGTGCAGTGACATAGAGCACAATGGTGTAGAGTAATGTAGAGTGCAGTGACACAGAGTAGAGTGATGTTGAGTTCAGTGGCCCAATGCCCCCACAGTCCAGCCGGCTCCCCGCCTCCTGCGGGAGCCGGCATTGCATTTGAGCAAGGGGAGCTGCTGACATGAAGCTCCCCTTGCTCAAAAGCAATCCTGCTTTGCTTCATTGGTTTCCCTGCTCTTGCTTCAAGGAAGCTAAGCATGCTCCCGCCCTGCCATTGCAAACAGCAGTGTTCCGGGGGTGGGCACCCCGGGACTCTGCAGGAGCCGGCCCTGGGGGAGCCGGCCCTGGGGGTGGCGGTCCCTCCCTCCCTCTATTTCAAAGCCCCGGGGAGGTGAGGGTCCCCGGGGCCGGGGTTCCGCAACGGACACCTGCATTTAAATATTAAGTGCCCCGGGGATGTGGTGGTCCCCGGGGCAGTGTGGGGGGGCTTGAGCCCCCACTCTAATTATTCTGTATAGCCCAGGAGAGGTGGCGGACCCCGTAGGCTCGGGGGCCCGCGAGTCCCCCCGCCCATTTTCATCAATGCCCCGGGGAGTTGGCGGTCCGCGGGGCAGCATGGAGGGGTTGGGACTCCCCACGCATTTATTTATTCACCTTTTTTCTCGGCCCCCACTTTACGAATTACCCCGAAACTTTCAAGACAGGAACTGACCGGAGCGGGCCACTAGTTTTGAAAATTTCGTGAAGATTCATCAAACGACGCCAAAGGTTTGGGAAATCAAAAAACGCTTTTTGAATAGAAAAGAGGTCCTAACTATAACTACCTACTGGCGACTGCCAGTAGGTAATATATATGTCTATAAGTTCACTGGAAAAACAAACGTTCCGGGGCGGAGCTAGCTCGCGATGAAGATGGCTGCTTGAGCTTAGCTCTCCGCAACACCGATAACAATCCTCAGAATATCCTGCAGTATCCCTTACGGACCATACCCCGCGAGCTGGGAGGTGCTATCATAAGGAGCTCGGACACAGCGCATCCAATCTATACGTAGGTCCGTCACCAGCAAAGGTTGATGTGGTGCAGTAAAGCCAGGAGCCTTGAGGACCGCAAAGCACCGGGCCCGGGTGCCGACTGCGGCGGGACGACGTCGCTCTGTGTGTGGCTTCCCAGCCGGGAGCTGCAGCGTGGGGGTGCGGTGCACCGAGAAGCCTGGACGTGCAGGTCTGTGCGCACCCGGTGAAGACTGGAATAGCCGCGGCTGTGGAGGTGACGCCTAGGGGGCCTGGGGAAGTCTCCTCCATCCCCCGGGGGAGGGGCCCCCTCCTGCTGCGTCTACACGCACTGACTTGGACTGGGAGCGAGAGGCAGACGTGCTGAGGCAAGGCATGTATAGAAGGCCAGGGAGCTGGTAATCCTGGAAGGCTGGTGTTGTACAGCGGGCAGTAAACAGAGGGACGGAGACCCCCAACTGTGCGTGCACCTACCAGTGGACCACCTGGATACCGCCCTGGGATCAGCGTTCAGAGCGCAGTGGTAACGCCATACTACGCACCGCAAAGGCGCTGGGCCGTGGACTGTGAGGCGCGCCTGGTGCCAGAAGACGGCTTGCGTCATGGGAGCTCATCGCCCCTGCAGGAGTGGACACAGCCTCAGGGAGTAGGCATAGGCGGGGGCACTTGATCACCCGGCGCTGGGATGCATGGCCACGATGATCCTCCGCTGGGGCAAGGCCTAGTGAAAGCAGATCGGCGGGGCCTGCTGAGCCGCGTGGCCACCACCTGCATAAGAGCAAGCACCGGAGCAACGCAGCACCTGGCCCAGAGGCATGCACGGGAGCCGAGCAACGGCACGATCTACATAGTGCCTGTGGACACAGGGACTGGGATGCGGCCTACTGCATATGGTTGGCGTAGTCCTTGTTTGGTGTGCGGAAGACCCCCTGGAGACCCGGCTATGAATGGTGCTAAGACTCAGCGACTATGGAGAGATCGTTACAGAGTGTCATCGCGTCACTGGGCACCAAAATGGATGCCCTGACTTACAGGATGGACAGAATAGCAGGGTGTCTAGATAAACACGCAAAAAGACTCGACAGGTCAGAAAGACGCCTTACGGAGGTTGAGGAAGCGCACACCTACCTTGACTGGGAACACAAGCAGCTGGGGAAGGTGTTACGAGTACTACAGGACAAGACGTAAGACCTCGAAGCGCGCTCACGCAGATGCAACCTTCGAATCGTGGGATTGCCGGAGGTGACTACCACAGGCAATATAGCGCAGTTTGTCGAGAAACTGTTGGCAACATTGCTGGGGTACGGAGTATTTTCCACAAGGTTTGTGGTGGAAAAGGCGCACCGCTCCCTGGGACTACCACCGCCGGTTGGGGGCCCGCTGAGGCTGATCATCGCGAAGCTACTGAACTATCGTGATAGGGATGCGGCACTTCGAATGGCCCGTAAAAAAAGTCCTGAGACTTGAGGGCTCTGAGCTATCTCTGTACCTGTATTTCACGGCTCGCGCCCAGGAGGCGCGCAGGCACTTTGTTCCCCTGAAAAAGCAGCTGCGAGAACTCGATGTTGACTACGCCATGCTTTACCCTGCAAAATTAAGGGTGAATAGACAGGGTCGTTCGCACATCTTCACGGACCCAAAGTGTTGCAGCAGGCGATTAAATCCTGGGCTAAGGAGCACCGCAGCAGCCCGGAGGTGACTCAACGTGAGGAGTCAGCTGGTGGCATGCTGGATGATCAGGACTGACCTGCATTGACTATGCGGACACGATGAGTATGAGGGTTTGAGCTGACTGGGGTGGACGGGAAACATAGTGCAGGGGCCATAGGCATGGCTCCCTGCTCATAATATGGGGTTGGAGCTCCCGACGTCTGCTGAAGGGGTCCAGTCTCGGAGAAGATGGAACATCGAGACAAGATGTTTATGTTTATGATCAATGCCACTGGGAGGCAGGGGTTCCTGAAATTCAGGTAATGTTGTTTTTGAGGAATTATCCCTAGGATCCGGAGAGTGGGGTGACTGCAAGGTTGAGCACGACAAGCTGTTTACAAATTGTTTACGGTGTTTGCTGGTAGGGGCCGGGCAATGTATGCATAGTTGAGTGCTAAAGTGCGACTGATGGAGCTACCTCTGCCCACGAGTGCCTGGCACACTGGTTCACTTAGGGGTAGGATCTGGGGAGGGATAGGGAGGGGGGTGAGGGAGGGGATTCTGGGGTTTTATGTGGCCGAGTTGGGGGTGCTCAGCTGTGGGTGGGGGGAGAGGATGCTGTGGGGACAGTTGTAGGACTGAGATGTTGGCGGGAGGGGGGCGGGTTCTTTTGGAATTGTTGATGCACCACACATGTACTTGCAATGCCGCGCGACACAGACACCGAACAGGCATTGGTGCGGATGGCGCATGACACAGGTAACACTCGTAATCTGATAGACTCCCTGCAAGCCATGTCATGGAATGTTAGAGGTCTTAATGACCACTGCAAATTGCGGAAGGCGCTAATCTACCTTAACAGGCAGAATGCGGATGTGGCCCTGCTACGAGACATGCCCCTTACCACCATTGAGCCCTATGCTTCAAAGCAGGGGACTGCTGGGGAACAGTAACTCGGCGTGCTTCACCTCACATGCTAGGGGTGTATTGACTTGGGTGAACCCCAGAACGTCTTTCAAGCTGATACTGTTACAAGCTGACGTAGAGGGGCGCTATGTGATGTCCAACTGTCTGGGGAGGGGCCTCAACCTAACAGTGGTGAATATATATGGCCCCAACTATGACAGCCCTAGTTCTTTTCAGCGCTGGCTTCCGTCACCAGGCAAGTTCGCAACACACATTTTGTATGGGGAGGTGACTTCAACCTGACACTTAACCCAGAGTTGGAAAGGTCGGCGAAGCCCCCCAGAAGGCCGGTTGCAGCAGCGCGAATGTTGGACAGCATAATGGTCCGCATGGGCCTTGAGGATGTTTGGCGAGTGTGGAATAGCGATAGGGGCGGCTTTACACATTATTCTGCTTTCCATAACATTCATTCATGCATTGACTACTGGCTCGTGTCTTCCCCTTTGCTGGATCAGATCCGCCATTGCGTGGTACTCCCGCATACTCTCTCTGACCACTCCCCACTGCTGATGGTGCTGACCACTCCGACGCCCACCATCCCGCCATTTACGTGGCGGTTTCCTCCCTACTCTTTGCTGGACCCGGTATTTAGGGAGGATCTAGCTGAGGCCATAGAATCATTCTTTGATATAAATGTGGGTTCCGTGGATAGTCTGGGGGACGCTCAAAGTATACATACGAGGTATAGCAATGTCCAAACATTCGGGGGTACTCAGAGCTATCAGGAAGAGGTTATCTGACCTAGAGCGAAGGCTGACAGACCTGGAGCGACAAAAGGTCGAGAGAGGGAATGCAGAATTAGATATTGAGATTATGAAACTGATAGATGAATACCACGATGCAGCCGACAGTGAAGTGAAGCATATGGGGAAATATGTGCTGGCGCGTATGTATGGGGAGGGAGATTGGCCCAGTTCAGTGCTTGCACGGATTAGGAAGCCGAAGCGTGGTAAGGTGCAGATCTCTGAAAGCAGATCTGCTGAAGGCACCGTTCTCACGGAGGAATCTGATATAGCTGAACGCTTCAAACAATTTTATGCTGAATTATACACCTGCCGCCTTAGAAGCGCGGACGAGCAGATACTGGATTACCTGGAGCATATTAAGCTGTCGGTCCTCTCTGATACGCATAGGGAGTTCTTAATGCACCCTATAGAAAAGGATGAGATTTCTGAGGCTCTGGCGGGTATGAAGGCTGCGAGTGCGCCTGGGACAGCCGGTCTGACGGTGACTTTCTATAAAACCTTCTTGGACCTGTTATTGACACACCTGTCTTCTCTATGCGATGATATGTGCATCACGGGTACTATGCCGCCGTCGATGAGGCTCTGTTGGTCGCCATTCCCAAGCAGGGAAAACCCCCTGATGAGTGCGGCTCGTACCACCCCCTATCCCTGCTCAATGTGGACACTAAGATATACTCTAAGGTGTTAGCAAATAGGCTGGCTCTGCTCTCTTTAGACTTGGTGGCACCAGAACAGGCCAGATTTATTCCGAACAGGAACCTTACATACAACGTGAGGACGGTGTTCGGTACTATGCAACACGTGAAACAAGAGAACAAAGCAATAGCAGTATTTCTTGACACGGAAAAGGCTTTGGACTCGGTGGAGTGGGCCTTTATGAGCCAGGTCCTGTCGAGAATGGGGCTGAGGACAGTCTTTTTACAACTAATAGGTGTGCTTTACCACCGCCCAATGGCACGCATTCGCTTGGGAGACTTGGTAATGGAGCCGATCTCCATATCTAGAAGGACCAGGCAGGGCTGCCCCATGTCGCCGCTGCTGTATGCTCTGGTGGCGGAACTGCTGGCATGTGCTCTGCGCAGGTCCCATGGTAATGAAGGCATAGGGTTTCCTACGTATAGGATAGTGGTGTCAACCTACGCGGACGATACCCTCCTGTATGTTCGCGACCCCGAAAATAACTTAACGTCGGTCATAAGGGAAGTGGTACATTTTGGTGCTCTATCGGGACTGAAGGTCAATTGGGCGAAGTCGACTGTTTCCCTCTCACCCCTGTTACGTCGGAATTTGAAATGGAGTACCCACTGCAATGGACCACTGATTCCATCCGGTATTTGGGCATTAAGCTGCATACAGATTCTGAGGCAGTGTTTAGGGAGAACTTTGGCACAGCTATTGCCAAACTAGAGGATGATGTGGAAATATGGGCTAGACTCCCCTTGTCCGTCTTGCCTAGGATGTTGTTCCTTTTCATGAACATTCTGATAGTCTTGCCCCGAACCTTCTTTCTTAGGCTCCATCGATCCATGAAAAAGCTAGCTTGGGCGGGTAAGCAAGCTAGAGTAAAATGGAAGGTCCTTACGCTACTGTATCATATGGGCGGACTAGGGGCGCCGGACTTTGAATTGTATTACCGAGTAGTGCAGGGGGCACAAGTCCACTCTTGGATTCATGGGGGGGCAGATGTCCCGTACCTCCGCTTAGAACGATTGTTCGCGGACCCCTATCCACTGCGAGCTATGATATTTGAGCCAATAGATCGACGTACGGGTATTTTAGACTCTATTAATTCAACCTGCCATGCTTGGCACTGAATCCCACAGCAACAGGCAGGAGCATTGCTCTACTCCCCATACATGCCGATTGAGTGGACGCTGTGGCTGGGGCCATGCAGAGATAAGGGGGTAACGAGGGCGTTGCGGGCACTGTCGATAGCAACGACAGGGGATTTATTTCATGAGGGAGTGGTGAAGACGTGGCAGCAAATGGAGATGGCGGGTGAGCATACTATGCTAGATAGATTCCAGTTCTACAGAGTGCGCGGGCATAGCGCGATTTGTTAGGGGTTTATGACTTATTTTATCTTCAACTTTTCACTTGTGTCATTTTTTAACCTGGATTCATGTAAGCTTTTTCGAAATATGTTTAACTTGCCTTGCTTTTAAGAGTTTTTATCTCGAATAAAGCTGTTTCTGACTGACTGACTGACTGGCTGACTGATTTGTTGGGGGAGATCTTAGCGGAAACTCCTGAGGTGAAGGAACTGACACACGTGATCAGGACTGAGTCCCCTCGCAAGATGATTACTGCATTATATAAGTTACTCTTGGCGCACAGAGAGCATGGTTATACTGCGGCCCGTCTGCATGGCAAAGGGACATGCAAATAACAATAGATGACTCCATGTGGTCATACTGTTGCCTCAACACTAGAAAGATTTCACTCCATGCAGGCACCGTCTCGTACATTTTAAGTATATTAACAGGGCCTACTGCACCCCGGAGCGGCTCTGCAGATTAGGCCTACGTGAGGAGGCCGCTCGTGAAAGGTGCCAAGCACCAGAGGCAGACTTCTTGCATCTGGCTTGGCAGTGCCCTGGGATCCAAGCATACTTTGTGGAAGTGTTTAAGGAGTTGGGGGCGGTGATTGAGCTGGAACTCTCCCCTGACCCTACGATGGCACTACTAGGATACACGAAGAAATTACCCAAGACGTTTAGGCGGCTGGTAGACATGGGGCTTCTCATGGCCAAGCGCAGAATTGCACTATGATGGATGAAAGGCCCGGTAACGACACTTAGGCAATAGTCTCATGACCTACTATACTGTTGTACACAATCTGAAAATTATATTGAGCTGCTCCCGCCTCATAGCAGGCCTAAGAATTTTTGGGGACTATAGACAGCGTACAGGCTGGGCAAGGCTGATGGACAGAAGCGGGGTGAGGATGTGGTCGCAGAGGAGAGGGGGCCAACAGATCTTGACCCGGAAGGGAGAGGAGAGGAAACCTGAAGATGGAAAAGTGTGGCACAATCACATGAAGTCCACTCCTATGAGGCACACTGTTAACATGAGTTCAAGGGGGTGGGAAGGGCAAGCTGAATGTATGGAAAATTGGCCTGGTACTTCCCATCGGAGCAGGTTGTTGCCTTGCTGGGTGAGGGGAATGGCTGTGGCTGTATAGAGGGCAGCAGGTATAAGAACAGGTAACAGGGGCTACTCAATGACATTCTT
Organism: Lissotriton vulgaris; assembly: GCF_964263255.1. Classification (NCBI taxonomy): domain Eukaryota; kingdom Metazoa; phylum Chordata; class Amphibia; order Caudata; family Salamandridae; genus Lissotriton; species Lissotriton vulgaris. The sequence goes on along the minus strand of NC_141694.1, from coordinate 1,492,450,185 downwards.
GCTGACAGGAGTTCACAGGTACAATTGATGTGTTGCTTGTTGTACGCCGCCTGCCCGGTTGGGTTGTTGGCACCCAGGCTGTGTAAATGAATATTGGTGATGGTTTGTTGGCCGAAAGGCCGGGTACGTGTGTTTAGTGTACTGGGGGGCAAATTTTCTTATAAGCACTGCTGTGTTTTAAAAATGCTTTATAAATAAAAAAAAATTATATACATATATATATATATAAATATATATATATATATATATATATATATATATATATATATATATATATATATATATATATATATATATGCATCGCTACAGCTTCCAGACACAAAGCAAATATAGGCAGCCATTGAGTGATTGAGTGACTATCTGCTGCTTTCAACCTCGGATGCTGATGAAACTGAAGAAAATTGACTTAAACTTTGAGAACAATGTCTGGTAGGCCGGAGGACTTGTGCGTCTATGAGGTGGCCCCACTACGTATGGAACTATGATTTATTTGCGCAACCTTCTTTTATTTCCTGACATTCGCTGTTGCCTGTCGATCTGGCAGTCCCCTCCTTTTTAATTCTTTTTAGGAAATGTCTCAGTACTGTACGATTTTGTATGTATTGTATACATTGGCGTGTTTTATATTGCATTTTAGGCATGCTCTGCACTTCGTGTTTGTTTCTTGTTCTGTCCTCTTCAGTTATGTTATTGCTGATATAAAATGTTATAAATAAAGAATAAAAAATTAAAATAAAAAAAAACTAAGGTTAAAGGGACGTCATAGTTAAATGAAAATGTCAGTTAAAATATACTGTTTTAAATTAACAAAACCACTGAAATTCACCAGTTATATTCACCTCAAGTAACTATACCTCGTGCCCTAAGGTAACTATAACTTGCGCCCTCACTGTGCACAGTTTTGTCATCAATTATGCCATTTCACATGTTGCAGTGATATTACCAATGATGTCATAGAACATGTCACCAATGGTTAGTTCTAGTTAGGACCAGAGGAAAACACTTTTTCTTTTACTAATAATACTGGTGTTGTTTGGCAAACCTTCACAAAACTTTCCAAACAAAATGTTCTTCAACTTCAGCTCCATACTGGAAAGTTTTAGTGGTGATCCATCATGCGGGGGCAGAGAAAAAGAGGGATCACTTACAAAACTATAGTTTCATGTCCTTCATGGAAGAATGTGATTTAGTTGTTATATAGGTAAACATTTTTATAATGACTCTGGAACGTAAGTCTACCAAGTCTAGTCTATTCTCAATTAATAGTTAGGTATTAACTAAGGTTTAGGCTTTTTTCTAATAAGACAGCGGGGGTCATCTGATAATACTGTTTGTAAGCCTCATCATCGCTCTGCAAGTAGCAATGTTTTTGTTCAGTCTCAGACATGTGTTTAATTTCACATCTAGATTGAAGAGTATCTTCAGAGTGGGGAATATATATTGTCGGTGGTTATTAGCTTTACCCTAGAGCTGCCCAAATTTCTTGTGCTACTGAAGGAGCCGGGTTCCACATTCTAGATCTACTGTGGAACCCCAGGTCGATGACTCTTTTTATCAACATGAAAGCGTAGAGAGGAGAGAAATCATTAGCAAATCAATCATTGCAGTTCCAATAAATTATGACTCCAAAGAATCACAGACTCCCAATTAAGTTTAGTTCATTTATTACAAAGCAAACAACAGCTGGACATACAGGCACCTCTAGATGAGAGTGTAGAAAAACATTGGAAGTTATACAAATCCAAACCTATGGGTGAAGTTAAAGTGGTGCAGCATGCACAGAATAATCAGTTTGAGGACCAAAATTCAGAAGATGACAGCGCTGACATCTAGATTCCCCTTCTTTGGAAGTTTGTGGGCATAAAGCATTAGTCTGTCCCTACACTACAACTAGCGTGACATCCCTACCTTGCATTTGTCCAAGGCCAGATCCATTAAGGTGTCAGCGCATGAAGGCTTCCAAAGAAGTCTCTTCACGTTAGATGGGTCAAGTAGCATAAAGCTACAGAGCTCTTTCTAACATGCTCTCTCTCTCAAGGTAAGGCAGAAGTCCCCGAACACTGTCCCTAACTTCGATACATCAAACTAACAGGAAATATTCCAAGATAGATTTCAGCATCACACCATCCAATCAAGCCACCTCCTCGTAGATGGTTTTCCACTAGGCAGCAATGCTCCCAGGCCTTAGGTAGACAACCTTGATTCCCAGGCTTGCTCCAAAGAGACAGTACAACGTTCAATGTATCCTCTCCTCCTGAAGCTCTAACTCCTAAAACAAGGACATTATTCTATCTAACAAGGATGAATTCTCCACCTGCAACAGAAATGTGAGGAAGAACAAATCCAACATGCACATAAAATTCACAGATTAAATCTAATGCGAGAGTTTCCAGGGGAACAATACAATTCAGGCCTACAAAAATCGGCCAACTTCAGAAACGGCGCAAGGCCACATGAAATCACACATATAAAATTAACACTATTACTAAGCATATCTAAATTAACACGTCACATAAGCACATCAAATCTGTGAATAATTGTCAGCAGCATGTACGAATTCTGCATTTTAATGTTTTCAACTAAACACACGTAGATACAAAATTAATTTCTTCACGTTTACATTAAAAATATTCCTAAAGCATTTTCAGGTTATTTCATTTCACATTCTAATGTCCTAAGTTAATACAATAAAATATTATACGTAGGTTCGGACTACCAATGATTATAATGCACCCCTACAAATGAATGAGCAAAATTTGCGCTCCAACACTACCATGAGCTTGCTTTTCCTTAGTTAGAAGACATAATTAAGCTTTCACTGTTTTTGTTATGGATTTCTACGTTGACCAATCCTTGTGCTAACTTTAATAGGCAGATTATTAAGGATCACCTGACAGTGAGTATTCATCTTAATTTTAAATGGGAATTCCTTTTATTTTGAGTTGGGCAGACCAGATCTTATTTAGCATCCTGATGCAATTATAAAAATGACAAAATGTGGGCTAAGAATACTTTCGCCAGCCTAGAAGTCTTAAAAGAGAATCAAAATTACTATCTAATGTCAGAGTAGAATCTTTTATTACGCTTAAGACAACAGAGTATCCGGAACCTTACCTCTAAAATGTGATCAACAATGGGATTATTATGTATTAACATGCTTAGAAATGAGCATAATGCACCATATCCTTACAAATCCCTAGGGGTGGGTGTCAATAGAGAATTTGAATTTCTTTCCTTCTCCCTCCAGACTGCCTTGCAATTTGTATTTTTATAGGCTTCCCAGGCAAAGAATAATTGTTGCTCCACTTAAAGGTTTTAACTTTACTCAGTCTAGATTAGTTTTTCTTTTGTTGGAATTCCTGAATGGTCCTTTTGTATGTTTATCTGCTACTCATTTTTCTGTGCTGCTATTAAGATGAGGTACTTTAGTATACAAAAAAGTGATGGATGGAATGCTTGAATTAATCTCAGCCACTAGTAATCACTTCAAGCCGTATTCCAAGCCATTGTTATTTTTCACACCATTCCACCTCAGTTTGGACCTGGCCATATGCAAATCTGTCTTGATCCTGCTCCACTGGAAACAGCCCAGCCCTAACTGCCAGGTCAGGCCCTCCCTGAACCGCAACACAAGCAACCCAGGACCGGTTTCACTCTTATTAGGGCTCATCAGCCAGGTATAGGTTGGCTACAGTAGCACAGGGTGCACAGGACCCACGTCTGGGCATACCCATGCCACTTAGGGCGACACACTGTAGTATACAAAAAGATGGATAGAATGCTTAAATTAATTTCAGCCACTGTGTATCACGTAGCTGCATCTCAATCTTTCGTTATTTTGCACACCATTCCACCTCAGTTGTACGCTATTAAGATGAGAACAAGCTGGCACTGTAAATATTTTACGATAGTCTGATATTATTAATTATTTATTTGTACAAAAGGCTATTTTCTTGTGCTACATGTATGCTTTGTTTTCACCTGAATAAAGAATTGATTGATTGAAATGAAAATGTGCATGGAAAAAGTGGATGATGATGGGAATGATTGGCTGGTCCATTCTCCCTCCCCAGAAAAGGTTGCACTGTGTACTAGTAGATTCCTCTCTGCTCATGACCATATGTCCTGCGATAAGGGCCATAGAGCCAAAGATTCTGTCCCCTGATGGTAGAGGTAATTTGTCAGCAATCGGGCGGCCAGCACCCCATAACAGGCAACTCCCCCACAGTTAAAAAACCCTCATGGACACCTACCCCTCATTAGGTTGAGCATTCTAGACCTCTTGTATATACTTTTGTATATACTTATCTGTGTTTGTACTTTGTGGGATCTGGAGATCAGCCCTAGGACTTGTCTGCTTCCGCTTAGGGACTTTTTTTCTGTTCAACTGCCTCTATTTAACTGTCTTGATAGAAAATGACCAGTAGAGGTCAGTAAAATACCAGAAGTGCTTTCTGCTTGTTCAACTGCCTCTATTTAACTGTCTCAATAGAAAACGACCAGTAGAGGTCAGTAAAATACCAGAATTGCTTTCTGCTGAGGGACTTTCTTTTTGAAAATGTTTCTGGCAACTGCCTCTATTTAGCTTTCTTAATAGAAAATGACCAGCAGAGGTCAGTAAAATACCAGAATCACTTTAGCATTCTCTAGATTCCATTCCATAGAAATTGTCATCCACGAGCACCCGTAGACAATAATATTTTTTTCAAATCTTATATTTTCAGTGATATGACCACCAAAGGCCCGGATTTTATATTAAAAACAGAGCTTTGGACAGTACTATTTCCACTGAAAGGCAATATTTCTCTCCATGTGTTCCCATACCTGGCATGTCACGCAGTTTGGTGCTTACTTTCGCTCCATGTTAAAGAACAGTAGATGTTTCAGCACCCAGGCTAATGTGCTGCATAGCTAAATACTTATAAGGTCCCAAATGCGAGACCGATTGCATTGCAAATGCTTGTTTTTATATTGCGGTCCTGCGGTACTCTAGCAGAAACACATGGGAGAGTCGCTGTACCTCACGGGAGGTTCCTTGGGAGTACCTCTGGACCCATACATGGCACAATCTTTTTTCATTTGACCCTGGGTGTGGAGGGTGCTTTTGGGACCTCTCCACAAGGTCCAAGGTACCCCTACCATGCCCCCTTATACTTTCTTTTTCTTCACTTTAGGACACTACGGCCAAGTCTCTGTGGCCTGTAATGGCGGCCACATTATTTCTCTTGATGTTGCAGCCAGCCAATTAGGTTCTTTAGTCTTGCAGTACTGAAGCAGCCATCATGGGAAAAAGCCCTTTCAGCCAATTACAATGCTATATATTTTTGAATTTGCTGGACCGCCGATGGACCAACCGTCCAGTTATCACTAACTTTTGAAGCTAAATAAAAAAAAAAGGATTAAACAGAATTACACCAAATCACTAAAAGCATGCTTCCTGGGTACAGATAAAGCTTCCCGACAAATTTGGTGTAATTATGTTTAGCTACTTTTTTCTAAAACCCTTCTAACGATTCCTGTAGGAAATTGCATGAAGAAAACAAGTTTTAGGGCTCCCCTCCATTTTCTCAGCCGCTGCTTGACAGATCACCCCGGCACTTTTCATGAAGGAGCTGAGGTGACTAAAGTTTATTTGGAAAATGTTGTCAAATGGCCCCAAAGTTATTAGCAAAACAGAAATGCTTGCCAATATGTCTGATATATATATATGTATATATATTTCACACAAAAACGCCCAGATTTGAGGGCGCACTCCGCATTCAGGTGGGTTACAAACCATTTTTATTGAAGCATGCAACTTCGCATCTCGTTAGGAAACTCCCTCGGCCTTACGCATTTCGAGTCCTTCGTGACTCTCATCAGAGGCCAACGTTTGAAAACATTTCTCTGCCACCACACCCCCTTTAAGCACACTTGATTGATTTAAATGGCCTCCGGTGTGCCCTCGCAGTCGAGTCGAAATTAAATGGTGCATTATAGGGAATGTGGTTCATTTTATGCTCTTCATACGCTCCATTGCGTTTGTTTTAATTAGTTCATTTTCGGGATAAAGTTTTACAGCCCTCCAGTGGGCCCCAGATAAGATTCTGCATGCTTGAAATTAAAACACCATCAGCGCCCAGGTAGAGAGGCACAGTACCCTTCCAGCGGACCTTTGCTTCGTTCTTCAGGTGGTGCATCGCCTCCACGGCCGGAACCGCCGTGATTGTATTTCACACAAAAACGCCCAGATTTGAGGCCGCACTCCGCATTCATGTGGGTACAAACCATTTTTATCGAAGCATGCAACTTCCCGTCTCGTTAGGAAACTCCCTCGGCCTTACGCGTTTCGAGTCCTTCGTGACTCTCATCAGAGGCCAACGTTTGAAAAAGTTTCTCTGCGACCACACCCCCTTTAAGCACACTTGATTGAGTTATGGTTCAAATTTTACTCTCACTAAACCTTAGAAATTCAGAGTTAGGAATTAGAATTATCTCAAGTAAATATAACTCATGCCCCCGCCATGCACAGTTTTCTCATTGATAATTTGACTGCAAATGTTGTACTGATATTATCAATGATGTCACAGAAGATGTCACGAGTGATGTAATTTGTGAGGTAATTAGCAAAGCATTGAGAGGGCTTGAGTTATAGTTACCTTACGCCACAAGTTATAGTTACTTGAGATAACGGTCACTATAGCTGCTGAATTTCGATGGTTTTGTGTGTGTAAAATCTGAACCTAACTATAACACCCCTGTAACCTTTGTTTTTAGTGAATTTATACATTTTCTAATTCTACTTAACCCTGGGCGTAGGACGACGCTACGCTCGCGGAGCGTGCGTAATTTGCGCAACTACGTGCTACGCGAATTGCACGTAGCACAATGCAAAAACACGTAGCAGGCATTTTTTGCTTGCCCGCTGTCCTCAACGTCAAGTTGGCAACCGCGAGCGAGCAAAATAACATCCCGGCGAGACTTTTTCCTCGTTCGCGATCAGCAACATCAAGTTGCTGATCGCGAGCGTGGAAAATAAACCTCCCGGCGAGATTCTCAATGCGGGGAGGTAAGGTTTCTTATTGCGAGTGGTCGCGTATGCGCGCTATCACTCGTGATGAGAAACTACCAGTCTGCGTTGAGAAAGCTGCCGCTCGAGTACAAATCTACTCGAGCTGTAGAAAATGACTGCTAGCACTGTGCAAGATGTGGTTTGCAATGATTGCACAGTGCGAACAAGCATCTGGCACTGTGCAATCATTCCGAACAGCATTTTCCCTACTGCACTACACAGTTCGCGTAGCTTGCATAGTGCAAAGTTCACTTCGCGTAGCTACGCGCAGCGCTACTACTCAAACTACACCCAGGGTTAATTCTACTTCCTAACTATAACGTCCCTGTAACCTTTGTTTTTTCAATTAATTTCTACCGTTTTTAATGCTATTTCCTAACTATAATGTCCCTGTAACCTTTGGTTTTTTCAGTGCATTTCTAGTGTTTTTTTAACAGAAAGTAATAAGTAATTACTATACATTAATCCAACCGCCTTCGGCCGTGTGCGGGAGGTTAGCCGATGGGCCAGGCCTCTGCAGCCAACCCCCTAAGCGCTATGAAAACGCCTGGTGACCGTGCGCTGTACAAATACTTTTAACATAACCCCCGTATCCAGCCAACCATGTGCCTGTGGCCAGTCCCTGTGGTCAACCCCCCAAATGCAGCCAATCTGTGGTCTCCCCTCCCCAGGCCGCTTTAGGCCCCAGGGATCCTATCCCCTGGCACCCAGTGCATTTTTAAGGGGGAGGGAGGCACGGGCCCCCCTCCCAGGCCACTCTTGGACCCATTGACCCCCTTTCCTGGGGCCCACCATGATATTAATGGGGGGGCACACAAAGCCCCCCTCCCAATGCCGATTTCAGCTCTGGGGATGCGATTCCCTTGGACAGGCACATTTTGTGGCACAGAGGGGCATATGTCCTCCTCCCTGGGCTGATTTTGGACCCGGGGACCCCATGACCGGGTCCCTGTGCATTTTTCAAGGGGGGGGTGGTATGTGGACCACCTCCCCTGGTCGCTTACCATTATATTTGGTAATTTTGACCCAGGCACCCCATCTCCAGAGGCCAAGCCATATTGTGAAGGGGGAGGGGGGCAGCAACCCTTTTCCCTGGCTCGATTTTGTCCCGGGATCCCAATCCCCTGGAACTTACCACCGTTTTAAATGGGGAGGGGGGCATACAGCCCCCCTTCCCTGGCCGATATCGGCCCCAGGGACCCCATCAGCCAGGGGCCGGACAACTAAGGGTTAGTGCCCTTGTGCCGGCCCATCGCGCCCACCATAACCTGCTTGGGGGCCAGCGGGGGAACTCTGAGGGCTCATCTGGCTCCCCGCATCCAGCGGGAGCCAGCACTGCGCCCACTCGCAGGTAGCAGCTAAAAATGCTGGTTCCTGCGGGCGGTAGCAATATTCAGATCTGTTACAGGAAGGGAGCCATGCTTGCTCTCACTTGCTATGATCTTTGAAATTGCTGCTCCTTCCAATTTTATAAGGTGGAGCCCTGGGGGATGGGGTTCCTGGGGCTGGAATTGGCCCAGGGAGGTGGGGTCACCTTCATCACCCTTCCCTATATGAATATAAAAATCCATCCCCGACCTGGCCCACCAGGGGGGTAAAAAAAAACAAGCATGCAAGATTGCACTTGTTTTTTTATTTTGCTACAGATCCTCCGCAAATTCATGGCAAAATAAAAAAAAAGTTTTGGGCACTTGGTGGAGGCCCTGTGGCACGCTTCCATCAGGCCTAGGTGGTCAGGGTATTCAAAAACAACACTTTGTGAACAGACAGATGACTCTCTTTAATTTTTTACAATCTCTTCCTGCACTGGTCTTGCCTAGAAGTAGAAGTGCTGCCCAATGGGCCACGAGAATTATCACAAGAACATTCCATAAGAGAAGTTACAGACATTATAGGTTACAATTTACTACACCCTGAGACTGATCGTCTTGCGAGAGTATGAGAAGTGAATCCTCCCCGAGTTTTCCAGAGTGAAGTATGACTTTGTAAGGTCGGACTCCTCTTCCTTAGTACCCAGGGGCAGCTCCCCCACGTGGGCGGAGGAGCGTCGGCCCACTGCTTTCTCGCAGTGTGATAAGCAGAAACATAAAATGGTATTTAAAATAACATTTTATGTTTCTGCGTCTCGCACTGTGAGAAAGCAGATGGGTTTAGTTGGGGGCGGGCAGGTAGGCTGTCCTCCTTTAGGGTAGGGGAGGAGTGGCTAGCCCAATGTTGCAGGCCCTGACTGTTTGGTCGGCCGACCAAACCAGTTATGCGCACTCTCCCTTTTCTCCATGTGGCTGCATGCAGCATACATGGAGAAAATGACTTCCCCATTGCCGCCTGTGGGGTCGGCGTCCCAACCAATCACAACGCTGCCATTGCAGCATTGTGCTTGGCTTAGGGGACGGAGGCTGCCTGATTCCTGTTCCTGCGGAGGCAAATCAGCAGGAACAGACTGTGCAGAAGACGCGGGACCTGAGAAAGGTATGTTTAAAATTTCTTTTTTATTATTATTTAAACCCCCCCTCCCCGCATGAACCCCCCTTCCCTCGCGACCACTCGCCTGTCCCCCCACCGCCTGCATGTGACCCTGCACCTGCCCCCCCACCCGTGAGCCATGCCAGCCGCGACTGTTAGTACGAATGGCACATGAATATAGGAAAAACACACCAACTAACCATCATTAATAAATACATAACATGTGGATATTGCCAGCAGAATATCCACACACCAGCTAAAAAACGATTCAACCTTTTAATACCAAGAAAATAATATAGTGATATGTTCCTATAAAAGCCATATTTTAAAGGCACATTTGTGTAAGAAGGAATGGGGGCTCTCACCGCAATAAGCCATTTAAAACAGGCTCAGTAGGATTTTGGTTTTAGCGGAAGACCCAGAGAGATCCATCAAAGCACTGATGGACACAATAGAGCAATACGCCCAGGTCTCGGGCTACAAACTGAACAGGAATCGGAATGCAAACCACTGAACGTATACACAACAAAAACGGTGCTAGGCTCATCCGGGCTAACATGGCAGCAGAAGCCCATAAAATATTTAGGCCTCCTCTTTGAGAGGGACCTAAAAGCCACACTAGAACACAACGAGCAAGCCACACTCCAGAAAATTAAGGACAGAGTAGAAGGGTGGTCTCCCAAATTCACAACGTGGTGGGGGAGAGTGGAAACGATTAAAATGATGCTGACACCAATGGTCAACTACATGCTGTGCATGCTACCACTAATAAACACGGAAAATTACCACAAAAGACTTGATAAAATGCTGAACAACTTCCTGTGGAGGGAGAAAAAGCCCAGAATAAGTCTACGCAAGCTTAGACTGCCAAAAGACCTGGGAGGCCTCAACTTAACCAATTTCAAAAGATTCCAGGAAGCGTGCATTGCCAGACAGGGGCTCCACTGGCTCGACCCGAGACTAGACTACACCCCGGCATGGCTCTCACTAGAGCGGGGATTACTAAAAGGCATGAATCCAATCAGCCTTCTCACAGCCACCAAGCACCCAGCGGTCAAGGATAACCCAGTCCTAAAGAATACAAAAATAGCGCTACTAAGGGTGGACAAACTGATGGAAACAGGCATAAGGAAGAGTCAACTCGAGTCCATCCGGCACAACCCCACAATAAAGTATAGGGACAAGACTCTGAACATGCCCTCTTGGTACAGACACGGAATATCCACGGCCAATGACCTTCAGAAACAAGGCACGCACCTTACTTTTGACACCCTAAGGGAAGAGCACAACCTACAGAGCATAGAACTATACAACTTCCTGAAGATCAAGGTAGCTATAAGGAAAGCAAACCTGAAGGGCCCAACACCTTCACTCATACAACACACCGCCAAACTCAATACACTAGGCCACCAAGTAGCACACCTCTACAAAGCCCTCAGTCCCAAATCAACCAAACTCAATGACAAAGTCATGAACTTTTGGGGTACAATAGCGGGAAGGAGACTAAGTGAGGGCGAGAAAGGTGACCTATGGAGATCCACAACTAGGAGAAAGGTAACTGCGACGTTAAACCAGACCAAATTCTGGCTAATACATAAAGCCTACTGGACACCAGCCCGCCTAGCAGGCATGGGGATCCGGGAGAGCGACTCATGCTGGAATTGCGGCAAGGGGGGAGGGAACCTAGAACACCTACTCTACAGCTGCCCTAGGATTAGAGAGTTCTGGGACAAAATTGAAGTGCTAATTAACGAGATCATAGGGGTAACCATTCACATAGACTTCCAGAGCCTAGCACTCCGTTTCACCTCCTCAGCAATCACGACTAAAGAGAACCGCGACCTAATTGATCTATTGCTGACCGCGGCTGTCAAAATGGTTCTAAGTAATTGGAAAGACACAGCAAAAGCCACGCCGAAAGCATGGCTTAGCTGGATTACCTTTCTACGAGCGGCCGACAACATAACAGCGACGCACACACCAAAGACACACAGGCAGTCGAACATGTGGGGCTCCCTAGATGACTACCTAGCATCGCACAAACCTCCATAGGCGGTGATGCTGGACAACCAGCGAAACGGCTCACCCAGCCAGTCCTGTGCGCACAACACGAATGAACCTAGCATCTGCTCCCTCCGGCTCTCCACCTTGATCTTTCCCTATCTCCTCTCTCCCAGGGCGAGGGTCCAAAGATGTAAACCAAGCATAACGAAGGGGTGGAAGACGACATCGGAAATCTGAACTGGAAGGCCGGCAATCGGACTAACGTCAATAAGACTGGCAGCGAACAGTTATATGTCCCCCCCCACCCCCCCGGTGCTTCTTTCTCTCTTTTTCTTCCTTTCCTTTCATCCTCTTTTCTCATCCATGTATACTGTATGCTCCATGTAAATATATATTTTTCTACAATAAAAAACTACAGAAATTAAGAAACATCTGTGCCCATTACTGTGTGCTTTTGGACACGTACCTTCATTCTGTAGCACTAATGCACTCGTTTTCAGTCTCTCCTAGGCAAGTGGAGTAGCGAGTGTGTCTTAGCCACTAGGGCAAGGAAGGAAATGAGCCCTCTGAGGTCTACTAGCCCCTTCTCTTTTGAAGAGGCTTGCGTTTAATACACTCCTTTCTTTGTGAATACATACACTTGCTTCGAACCATTGAACTGTATTATGGGTACCAATGGTCTCTTCCTTCCTAAAAAGAAGATTTGTTCTCAGCCCAGTTATCACACACTGAGCACTTCGATTACTCGAATGAATTATCCTTCACTTCTTATGAAACCAATCTAAAAGTGGCTGAGGATCTGGTTTCAGAAAATTGTGAAGTGTCCCAAAATGCAGCACTTTAAAGTATATTGTAACACGATTTTCAAAGAAATATAAAGTATACTTACGGTTTTTAAACATGTATCAGTGCACACTGACACGAACGCAGTACATTTAAGAACTTTACAATGACAGCTATATTGGTATATTTTTCACTATTCATATTAACAGTTTTATACTACACTTTTGCACTGTTAACAATCTCAGAAAGCCTTGAAACGTGTTCTTCTAGTGTATTTCATTTTTAGATTAGATGTTTTTTTCTGTCAGTCAAACCATGCACATTTTATCTGTTCGCTCAGTAGCAAGGTCATGTGTTTATGTTCGTTTCCTTATCTGCCTACAGACACACCACTTTTGACGTTGTTTTAGATGTTAAAATGTGAACTCAGCAAAAAAGTCAACTGAACCCAGCTGCAGCTTTATGGTCAACACTTAGGGGCTGCTTAGGATGCACCCTATCACAAACGGGACCGCCCGACAGGCTGTCGGCAGTCCTGACAGAGGCATTACAATGCGACCGCCACCACGGTGTTCGCAAGGCCTATATTTTGCATAGCGGCGGGTGCTGCTGCCTGCAGCACACGCCGCAATGCAAAAAAGGGATAAATTACATATCCCTGCACTACGTGGTAGGCACCATGCAGTACCTGACTCATGGTGCAGGGATACGTAAGGGGGCACCATAGGTACCCCCCACATTCCACAGCTTAGGGCAAGGGGGGAAGGGGAGCCCGCTACGGGGCCCAAAGTCCCTTTCCGCCTGCCAAGGTCCCTTTCCGGTTACCCACCATGAAAAGGCTACCATTGTAGGGAATACAAGGCCTGAAGAGAGATTTCTTAGTAGATGACATCCTGGATGAAGAAATTCAGTCAGAAAGTGAAGTACTGAGCAGAGCTCAGGGAGCCTGAGCCTCTGGGGAGAACATTCTGGTGGGTGCTGTCGCCTGATTGGCTGCAGTTTGGACTATACAAAATGACTATGATAGTCATGAGTGTGGAAGTTTTTTCTCTTGTAGCTTAGGGCTACTTTACTTCCTGGTTAGTTATTACCAAGATTTGTGGGTTATTATTGCTATTTTATGTACCATGAGACTCCCACTCCGACGACGGGGAATGACTCAGGCATGTCAATCTATGAAAGACACCCCAATACTGGAGAAATATGAATATATATCTGACCTGAAGAGAAATGTTCTTCAATGTAGATCTACTGAAAAGAAAACTGAGCAGAACTCAGGGAGACTCGCTTCACACGACGTGAGGTTTAAAATCTGAGGGATTGGAGCCTCTGTGTTGAGGGTTCTAAAGGGTGCTATCGCTTGATTGGCTGGACTGCTTGGGTGATTTGGCCAGTTGAAGAACCAATCCATCTTCAATCGTATAAGGACAGTGAGCGCAGTTTGCTTGTTTTGTATCTCACATCCTGCAAGATCTCTGGGTAAACTCTCTCCAGTGCGGACCATTTTCTATACTTTGTTTTTGCTGACCTTACATTATATGAAACTCAGACCTAAGTGAATGTCAAATCTTTTAGAAGAGATCTACACTCTGTATTAATTTGATAGCTGCACAGTACACCAAAACATGCTGTTTAAAATAAAAATTGCAAGGACACGCATTGTTGCTTTTGAAAATGATTTTATGTGACACCGTGACATGCATGTGACTGACAGAAAGAAATTCTAGTGCCTTGAAGCATTCTACTAGTAGGGCCTGGATGGTTCATTCCCAGTGTGTGTGACCTGGCTATAAGAGAACACAGTTTGAAAATGCTGTAAAATACGACATAAAAGAATAGGTAGGTAGTGAGTGAAGGCACTTATGCTGAGACTAGATTTATATGTAAATTTTCTTACCAAAATCCCTGCAGTAGGCATATATTTTCTCTGCAGGGAAGGGGGGCCAAGATGGTGACAGAGTAGGAGCGTTTCTTCTCTTCTGCATGCCCAGCCTCCTATTTTATTGTACATGCTGCCCCTACCCGACTGCCAGAGCCTCACCTGGGAGGGGGGAGGTAACCTTGCATGACCAGCTCCCTCTGAGCGGCTTTAGGGGCACGAGCTTGGCACCCACACAGTGCACTGCCATTTCTATCGTGACTGGTGGGTAGCAACAGCCTGGCACTATGAAGAAGCCGCATGGTCCCCTTGACTTCTGTTAGCTGCAGCATCGTTCTCCCGGGGCGCGGCACCCAGGAGGTGCCCCAGCAAAGAAGAGGAACGGCGGATGTGAGGCGGGGTTCTGCTGTGAATACCCACATGGCTGTGACACCTGGACTGGTGCTTACACTCGAAAGAGCAGGGTGCAAGGGAGAGGGAGCCATACCACAGCGGTCCCACATCCGCTGCAGCCCACCTCCCGATCGGACCAGCTCATCCGGCTCCTGGGAGACACCAGCACCTCAGCAGAGCCAAGCGGGGTCCCTGCTACCTGACATCGGCCGTTTCTGGCCCAGAGGCGAAGCTAGAGCTTGTGGCGCCCGGGGCTATCCTTCAGATTGCCGCCCCCCTGGGGGGTGCTGGGGAAAAAGGACGGCGAGCAACTGCAAGAGGTCCGAGAGACACGTAGTATCACCGCTAATAGTTACCTCGATCATGCAAGTTACATGCACATACATGATACGGTCCAGGGCTAGATAGAAATAGTGCCGCCTGGGGTGGACCGCCCCCACCTAACTACGCCGCTGAAGGAAAAGCAGAAGGAAACCCAAAACTTACATCAGTTCTACCTACCCTGTTTGTGACATCTCACTCATAACATCACAGCTTGTGCAGGACCCTTGTCCCCTGTCCCCTATCTGCCCCATCCATGACCTCAGCAATGTCTGCAGACTAGTCCACCACACTGGGTTTGACCACAATTCCCCTGGTAGCACCTTCAGGATACTACAGGTAAGTCCTTTGCACCCAATCACCAGACAAAGTTGAGTTCTGCAGTTGGGGCAGTACCAGGCCGGATGAGGGGGAAGAGGGTTGGGAGGGGCAGTAAGTTAAAAACAAAGCTGGAAGGACAAAATATGTTTATTCTGTCTCAAGTTTCGATTATCTTCACCTTCAGGTAACAGCATATAAAATAAATGCACACTGTATGTTTAACGATAAATCCAAGTTAAAGTAATCGGTAGGAAAGGCATTTGCTTGCATTATGATATTTTATTGAATAATTCAGTCACTACAGATGAGTGTAACTAGACAGTAAAGGCATAGATTCCTGGTGGTGTTGGGCAAGGAGTGGTGGTTAACGACTTCTGTATTTAAAGTGCTACGATATCCCAGCCTATGACTTAAAGCACAATGAATATTCAACTCATTATTTTAACACAGTATAAAATGTTTTTGAAGTGGCACATTTCGCTGTGGATTGTCTTTCATAAGTCACTGCATCAATGGAAATGTCACATTAGCAATGCGAATACTTGGCAGCTATGATATTAACCACCTGTGCAACCTCACACAAATAAAACCTACCACTTGATGAAACTCCCATCTCTCTCCAGCAGGTAAATGAATCGCCAGAGTTTACTTGACACTGTGTGTTGCCTGAAAACAGCTCAATATACAAGAAACATTGTAGTACTTTTAACACCTCTGCACTGCTACAAAACTGTGAAACAAAAGTTCCATCACTGAACAGAAGAGTATTTTGAAGTGCAGGCCCATTTACAACCCTGCCCCTGTTACTGTACAGGTTTGTCCCTGTGTCCAAGGCCAAGGCCAGAGCTTGCAACCCACTCCCTCTACACATAACAGATAGAGCACCATAGCTGCCAAGGTTTCAGACTGCTATGTGTGACGTTTCATAATTTCAGTGACATTATGAGTGACATTTCAATGACAATGAATGACACCTTCACCAGAGTAACATTAAGCAATGAAGACGAGGGAAACACGCTGGGGTCGAATAAAAAAATCCAACATAAATGACTAGAAATGTTTTTTTGGCCAAAAGCTAACTTGACTCCAACCGAAATAAAAATCATTAACCCTGAGAGGTCCACACCCACCCCTCCCCCATTTGGGGAACCTCTATCTACCCAAGGCAGAGATCACACCATGACCCCCACTAGGCTCTATTGACTTAGATGACACAGTGTGGCTCAGAAACCCTGAGCGGCCTAATACGATTTTAGTGAGGCTGTATGTGGAGAGGCACGTCTCGTGAAAACGAGTGATTCAACAGACACAGGCTGTGAGTGATTGCAAAATTATATCTTGTAACAGAGCCGGCAGCTGAAGATAATCATGACTGCGCACTAGGCGCTGCTAGTTTAAAAGGCAAGCACATATTTAATTTTATTAAAAACTAGCAGAGTGAGAGATACAATTACCTCACTCCAGGCGAGCGGCAATTCGGCATGGCCAGGCCTCCTCATGGCCCCAGTGACTCCCGGGGCAAACCATGCCGCCTGGGCATGATTCAGGTTCAGCAGCAAAGCTGCACAACAGTGTGTCCTGGGCTGCGGAGGCCGCTGCGATTCTTGGGGTTGGGTCGGGTGGGTCCGGTCGCAGGAACACATTTTTGAAAATAATTCCTGCGGTGTGAGGCGTGCTCATTGCCCCCTGGAGCCTCCCCAACTTAATTCTCACTCAGGCACTTAGACACCTGTTGATGCCGCATCGGGCAGCAGCAAGAAGTCTCATGACGTGCGGTGCTGCTGCGCAACGCTTGCTCTTCAAACGGCGGCCGCGCTGCACTGGCCTGTTGCGCCGGCCTTTATCATTTATTTGGGTACACTGACTGACAGCAGTGTCAGTGAGTGTCCCCAAATAAATGATAAAGGCTGCCGCAACAGGCCAGTGCAGCGTGGCCGCCGCCCTCAAAATAGTTCCGCCTGGGGCAGAGATGGGGAGAGACAGATGGAGGTTGTTGAAAGACAGAGATAAGAAAAGACAAGCAAAGAGGGGGCAGACTGGCAGGGAGAGGCAAACAGAGGAATTAGATAAAGTCGGATGGAGGTGGAAGATATATACCGGGGACATGTACAGATAAAATGAGAGGGAGAGGCAGGCAGAGTAGATAAAGACAGACAGGTGGAAGACAGAAAGAGTGGGCAGAGTGGAGGCAAATAGAGTGAAGCAAACGACAGACAAAGGGGAAGAGGCAGATAGAGATTACAAAGTCAGGTTTAAGTTCAAGTAGGGAGATAGAAAAAAAGGCAGATAGAAAGACAAAATAAGACCTCAGGCATAAACAGGGAGAGAAAAATAAAAAGTGTTAAAGAAAGTAAGACAGGCTGTAGAGAAGTCACAGACAAAGAAAGGTAGAGAAAAGACAGTGAGGGATAGAGGCAGTCAGCTATGGGGAGAGATAGATGGAGGGAGAGAAACATGATGATGCAGGTGGAGAAGTGTGGCTCAATGGTTAGAGCAGGCAGACCTTGATGCAGAGCTCTGGCCAGGGACCAGGGTTCGATTCCCGCCTCGGCGGGTCTCGGGCTCATAAATTCCTCTGACCGGATATTCTCGCCTCAGTGCCTATTCTGATCATGGGTCCCACGCTGCAACTCTGGGCAATAGCTTGCTTAGTCTCCACAATGGCTCCCACAATGCGAGGGATGCCTGGTTTCACCATGGGGGTGCCCAGGAGTGGACACTTCACAGGGAAAAACCAGGAAGGGTTCCCTTGTGGTATTCGTACAAGCGCCGGGAAACCCATTCAGGGTAGCTGCGCGCTATACAAGTACAAAAACATTTACATGCAGACACAGAGAATGGTGGAGTGGAAAGGCAGACAAAGAAGACTGACAGTGCGATTGGGAATGAAAGACAGAAAGACAATCAGAGACAGTGACAGACAGAACTAGAGAGGGAGAGACAGGCAGAAAGGTAGTCAGAAACAAAGACATATAGGGAGTCAGACAGGTGAAAAGTAAGCAGACAGAGGGAAAGAGATTAGCAGGTACTTATATCAGCGAAGATGGGAAACATCCATAACAATGCTGGCATTACCCCGCACTGCTATTACAATGCTGCTATTACAATGCAAGTCGTTACAACGACTTGCGCTGGAGGGTGCTGTAGGATAGGGATTAGTTTAATTTTCTATCCAACACTTCCCTACTATCAACATGGGCTGGAGTTGGAATAGAAAATTAAACCATTCCACTATCCAGCGCCCCCCAACGCAAGTCGTTGTAACGACTTGCGTTGTAAAAACTGTGTTGTAATGGCATGCGGGGTAAAAGCCTGCGTTGTAATGCCGTACAACCGCGGAGATGGCAGACACAGGCAGTCAACAGTAGAAGAAGGAGAAAGGCAACTAGGAAAAAATACAAACAGTGAGAAAGAGATGAAAGATAGAAAGGGGGGAAACGGAGAAGCATAAAAGTGGGCTGGCACACAGACAGAAAAAGATAGCTTGGGACAGACGTCAAGGGATAGGCAGGAGAGATACACATACTTGCCAACCATACTGATTTAGGAGGTATGCCACTGCCCTCAATTCAACTATAGCCTGCTTGCTTGTTGGAGCCATCATATAGCTTTTGGGGAATCTGTAAATTACACCCCACCGAAGGCGGAACAGGCTGCCAAGAAAAGAAAATGATTTGCAAGCTTCGGAATTCATCATAGGGCTTGGGAATGTAAGCAGAATGACCGGGGTTACTGATTGACAACATCACACCACTTTGATAGGCTTGTGGGTGATTTGTATCAATGAGATCAGTGTTGGCGCTGTTTTTAAAAGTCAATCTTTTATTCCTCGTAATATCCTCTGGTCTAGATGGCCGCACTGCCATTCATTCTGATCGTGGTCCAGGATCACGTGATGATGTCATTTTGGGCGTACAATCCCATGATGTAATTTCAGGAGGTTTCATCGGTATGCTACTTGAGGGTTTTAAAACCTGAAAATCCCACCTCTTCGAGTTAGTGAATGTTGACAAGTATGGATAAACAGAAAGGGAGGAAAAACTTTTGTCCTGAAAGGCCTGCTAATTCCATGCAGCCTTCCAGATGTATTGTACCAGTGTTTTAAATATCGCAGCTCACAAAATATTTTTGTAGGAGATAATCTTATCAACATCCATCAATTTACCTCCATGGTCTTCGGCTTCACCATTGCTCCCTTGTTGCTAGCATTATCGACCAATCCAGTTTGCCCCTGCCCTCGCGCTCCTTTCACACACACCCTAAATGGTCCCCGGCTTTGACCTCGTGGTTCTGACGTTCTGCTTGCTGCATGATCCCACCCCCTCTGTTTCCTGGGAAACAAGGAAAGCCACAGTCTGTCAGGGCAATGATTCAGACGGTAGGCAGAGGCGCAACTAGAGCAAAATTTCGGGGGGGGGGGCTGAACCTTTAATCAGTAGGCAGAGTGGAGCTGCAGGGCCTCCAACAAGGGGTGAAACAACCACAAGGTCTAATTAACATTCAAATGGTCTTTTAAAGACCTGTAAAACGTTCGGGTGTGGCTGTGTGTGCCCGGGATCTGTCTCATCCCGGGCTGCCACACCCGACGGGGGGGCTGAAGCCCGGTAAGTCCAATGGGTGTTGCGCGCCTGACGGTAGGCATGCGTGTCCATGTGACGTGCGGTGCTGCTGCGCAGCGCTTGCACTTCAAACGGCGGCCGCGCTGCACTGGCCTGTTTGGGCTCCCTTTATATTTTATTTGGGTGCACTGACTGACAGTAGTGTCAGTGAGTGTCCCTAAATAAATTATAAAGGCCGCCGTAAGGGGCTAGTGCAGTGCGGCCGCCGCCCTCAAAATAGTGCCCCCCCCTAACTACGCCGCTGACCCCCGGAACGGAGCTCAGGAAGTGCTCACTGGGCAGGTGAGAGGAATGAGCTCGGTGAATTCGGACTGGGCGCTGCAGAGATGCTCAGGTGACCGACCGTCCACACTTGGGAGAGAAACAACTTTGCCCTGGAAGGGTCTGTCCCTTCCTCCAGCCTTCGACTTTAGTGGGAGAGGTCAGGAAGCAGCGAAGGCACAGCTCTTGGTATTCCAGTGAGTCTGGTGTGGACCTGGCTAGGGATCCAGTGGAGAATCTGACATCTGCTAGTAGGTGGTCTACAACAAGCCTGAAAATGTGGCTACACCAGGCCCCAACTTTCAGCTTTGGGAGCACCAGCACTGTTGACCAGCAGCAGCGGTGAGGCCTCTTTGGGTCTGACAGCTTGGAGGTGAGACAACCTCCGCCACAGAAAAATCACCTGCGCCCTAGTGGCGTTCTCGGCAAGCCTATCGGGCCTGATGCTCCATAGATGTGGCACCCTGCAAATACCACAAAGTCTCGACCCTCAGAGACATGCTACTAAGGTTTTTTCAAAGAAGGCCGGCACCTACCGTGAAACACCTCTTCAATCACGTCCTGCCCAATCTTACAATAACTGACATGAAACTGGACAGAACCCACAGAGTCTACACGGTTGCAGGCCCTGTTGGCGCCTCTCCATACATTCGGACCTGCCTCCATTATTCTTGCCAAAAGGACGCTACCAAGGAAGTGGCCCATTGGATGGACACCATTCAATTTGAGAGTGCTACGATTTTTCTCTACCAGGACTTGGTGCTGGGCACCCTACAGCATTGTCAGCAACTAAAGCCAATCACCACGTTCCTTCAAAGCAAATTTGTTAAGTATCGAAGGGTGCACCCTTTTTGACAGCTTTTTACTTGAAACGGAGAGTCCCACACGGTCCTCTCCCTTACAGTCGCAATCCTTGAGCTACCAGAGCAACCAGACCTGACAACCTTATCCTGGGACAGAACACCCTCCGCAACGAACAGGGAAATGGACCAGAGTGACACTGAAAAGATCGACAGCGAAACCCTCAAAGGACGAGAGGCAAAGAGAGCGGCAAGCGATCCTGAATAAGCCACAAACTGACGATCCGGAGACCAGACTATGAGAATATGAATAATAGCTTGGTATCTACCGCTAAAGGGGGGAGTGGTGCAGAGACCACTCAACCACACAGCTCACGGGGGGCTGGGCCGAAGGGAAAGCAGGCATCTAGTGACTGGTGGGATGGACCATGGACCTTATGGGCATATTACTGACCCACAATCCACGTGGATTACTCCAACTGGGTGGAAGTGAAGGTTTGTTCATTTTAGTTATTAAGTTAAGGAGGCGAACTGGGGACCTTGCCAATACACCACAACTTTGCCACCATGACATATTCGCCCGTGAACACATGGCAGTAGAGACATACAACACAACAGCATTCATAATCACGGACAGGGATCCCTACCTACCTTACCCACCCCTACCACTGCAAATCCTTAGCTTGAACACCGAGCGTGGCTCAGTGTAGCGTGTTCTCAGACTCAGGCTGTGATATTTGCCTTCTACAAGAAACCCACCTGCTTAACAGAGATTGGAACGGGAGTTCTGGCTATACTATTTGGCAATAAATGTAATGGTAAACTACTCTCAGCCATCGCCGAGAAACCCGAGACACTAATGGTGTTACAAATACTGCAACACACACACAAACACATTCACACTTTGCAACATATCTGCCCCTAACAACAACGAAGGAGGCTTCCTCCACAAGGCAATATCCCAGATTCTGACAACCACAGATGTGGAGATATTTCTGGATGGGGACTTTAACATGGTGAGGTCACCGATCTTGACTGGTCAGCACACAGAACAGGGCAAAAATAAAAGATGGAGACATTGGCGACTAAATGACAATCTCTTGGGAAGGCCAAAGGTCATAGAGTCTATCTGCAACCGCATCTCTACCTACTTGACGGAGAATGAAAACTTATAGTCATCGCAGCCAAAATTAAAACAGACAGGTAGGCAAAGCGCTGGGAACTGGAGGAGAACATGTGCGATCTTGAGACCCAACCCAAGGGCACATGCTCCCGGAAGTCCTAGCGCCAACTTACAATAGCGAGGCAAAACTCTCTAGATTGGGACACTATGGAATATGCACTATTGCGCACCAAACACAGATATTGTACGGGGGGACCACACAGACAAACAGCTAGCCTGCATATGCAGGGCAAAACAGCAGAGAGATAGCGTGGCCGAAACACCCTCCACACGGGGGACACAATGCAAACTCCGAAGGGGATAGCGGAGGCATTGTGAATACACTACTCCATGCTCTACATCTCAAATCCCTTCTTCACTGGGGCTATGCAGACATACCTGGATGTGATTCTACTGGCGTCCTTCATGACACAACAATCTCAAACACTTGAAGAGGACATTAAGGTAGAGGAAGTCATAACCAGCATCTCTAAATTACATATTGGTTATGCTCCAGGCCTTGATGAGTTTACAGCAGCCTTTTACAAGACAAAACGTCCTGCACCAAAATGCCAGCCATTCTATTATCAATTGATGCTGAGGATGCATTTGTAGAGTCCAATGCCTCTTACTCCGCGAGATTCTTGATAGGATTGGAGTGAGCCCTAAATTCCAGAAATGGGTGTTTACCGATGCACAGGTCAGAGTCAATGACACAACTTAGATACAGAAAGGGGCACAACAAGGCTGCCCTCTGTCTCCGCTTCTGTTTGCCCTTTATATAAAATTCTTAGCTGCATCAATACATAGAAACCCCTTAATTACCGTTGTCACATTTGACAAAAAGGAATATAAGATAGCACTCAACGCAGATGACATACTTTAAACACTCACCAACCCCTCTACCCACATTCCCAGCCCTACTCCACAAAATAGATATCTTTGGTCTAGTGTTGGGGTTCAAGGTGAACATGCAAAAGTCGCATGTCTTGGCACTCAACATCTCTGGGGCAGAGACAGGTTGCCGTCCAAGAGCAGTGTCCCTTCTCCTGGGCACATCGACATATCACCTACTTGGGCATTAAGCTCTTCCCAACAGTCAAGCCTACAGCGCACCAGAATTATACCAATCTTCTTCACACAGTCCGCAGGGACCTTCAGAACTGGCAGATGGAGGGACTCTCACATATGGGCCACATGGTGGTGGTTAAGAAGACCTTGTTGCTGAAAATATTATACGTAATGCAAGTTCTTGTCCCCCAAAAACCACCCCAGGGACACTCCATGATGGAGCGACTGCTAGATAGATATATTTGGAAAGGGAAGAAAACCCAAATGCTGAAGCGACAACAATATGCCCCCCCCCCCCAGAAGATGGAGGGTTGGGAATCCCCAGCCTCAAGCCCTACTACACTGCCTCATATTGTTCTACTTGGTAGAATGGCACTGTAAGACCTCTGAGAAGCCCTGGTGCTTTATGGAGCAATCGGTTGCCGGCATCCGCGTGTGGACGATTCCCTGGTTTCTCAAGAGGCACATACCATGGGAGTATATAGTTCTCCAATAATGCAGGCCCCAATGGTAGCCTGGGATAGTGCCACTCTCACACTGGGTTTGACGTCTAGGCTCTTCCCAATGACCCCACAGTAGACAGCCCTGATTTCCTGCCAGCCAGGGACTGGACTTATTTCCTGACTTGGCAGTTAGAGAACAGCAAGGGTGCATAGGACTTTTTCGACCGGAATGGGTTCAGTCCTTCGAGCAAGTATTGAGGGATTACGGCCTACCAGAGAAGGAGTACTTGCTCTACATGCAAATACGCCAATGGGTGACCCTAATCTGCGATAAGAGGAACTGCAGCTCAGCCGTTGACTCCTTTTAAGAAATGGCTCCTCAACAAATCCGACAATAAACACACGGTCTCTGATCTATAAAAGTTGCTCCTAACAGTGGTCCCGCAACCACTAATGGGAGCCCAAAAGAGATAGGAAAAATTGTTTGTACACCACGCACAGGCAAGGAATGGGGGAAATATTCCAACCCAGACACACAACAGCAACCAGTGCCCTTGGAAGGGAAGCCATTATCAAAGTCACACACTAGTGGTACTATACTATAATATAGTCCCCGGGTGTGGGAGAGGATGTGACTCGCCTGGTACCCTTCCGCATCTCTTATGGCATTACCCAAAACTATGGCTAAATTGGACGGCAGTACTTAATAGCATTAACAAAATATTTCTAACAGACCCCCCTCCCCCCGCCCACTCCCAGCCTAAAATATACTGGGATTACCCAACGCACTTACATTCCCGCTGTTCTCACACTGAGGAAAAGCGATGGCCCTGGTCCTAGCTGTAGCTAGGCAGGCTATCGTAGGTGATTATGGGGCATAGCTACACCGTCTTTGGAATTTGCTGGGGATGGAAAAGATTTCAGCAACAATTGAGGCAAAAGAGGCCTCCTCTGAGGCAACTTGGGGGACATGCATCAAGTTCCTCAGACAAGAATATAAAGAACATACATGTCCCAGATATCTAAGGGTGCTCTGCCTTACCACTTCAGATACTACTGTTTAACACTGCACAACATTCCCTGCGTGCACCATCAGGTCGACGGGCAACATGCGACACCCACTGTTAGGTTACCCTGAAATGGCACATGGAAAACACTGATCATAAGCAATGGAGAGTGGGTTCGGAGGGGTTGTTTGGAGGGTGTGAGGAGGGTACGTGCCTCAGATGGGGAGAGGGGCCTCCTTTTCTGTTCTTCCTTTTAATTGTTTAAGCACCACCCTGTTTATCATGACCACCGGCCTTTGGATGTAGGTTGTACTGCACTGTACACGAATATACAGTTTAAAACCTAAAATACAGACCTCACTGAAAGCTGTCGTTGTAAGGTTCCATTTTGAGACCCACCATGTGACAACAATTATACTGAGCTAGAGGAACAGGTCTGATCTATGTGGAACAACTGATATTTTTCCAAAGAGCCCTTGTTGAGAGAATTCATGTATCTGCAAAATTTAAACCCTATAACTAACTTTTTTGCATCAACTGGATTGTTTTAGGCCTAAAAGCAGTCCGAAAAAATAGTCCGGCTCTTTGCAGTCCTGCTCAACACTGGAGGCATTTAATTTACAATTTCACAGAGGCGTTGTCAAAAGGGCCTTTCTCTCCTAATCCGATCTATACCTGTGTGCAAGAACCCAGGTGAGCGAATCTGTAACTACACTGCACAGTTAGAATTAATGTATTCTGAGGGGCAGAGGCCAACGTAGAGCACCTTAGAAATATTTCTTAAAATATACCCTATAGAACAATCAGACATATTCATAGGAATCAAGTATATGCTCTCGTTTGTTCGTGAGCTTTCAGGAAACCTACGTAGGACAACCTGGCGACTTTAGATCCTTATATTAATATCTAAGCCACTCAGGGAATGCTGGGAATGTGAAAAGTAGTTAAGAAGATTTCAACATAAGGCTGGAAAAAATAAAATCATTATGTATTATGAAGTTCAGAAATATTTCAGACAGGGTATTCCACCACATGATGTATGTATACCCTGTTGATAAACTCTAAATTAGGACATCAATCTAACACACTAGAGATAAACTGTCCACCTTCCACTGGAAATAGTCCACACATGAGTGTTTTAAAGATATAGTTGAAACAACCACTGGCAGCT
Organism: Lissotriton vulgaris; assembly: GCF_964263255.1. Lineage (NCBI taxonomy): Eukaryota > Metazoa > Chordata > Amphibia > Caudata > Salamandridae > Lissotriton > Lissotriton vulgaris. Next base: position 1,492,424,436 of record NC_141694.1, on the reverse strand, counting down.
GCCCTCTGATGGTGCTACTGGGTGGAGTCAGGTATGATTTTTGGGTCTAGTTGGTTTATTGGCCCGATGTCTGATTTACATTGAGATGATGTATTGAATGTTCGTTATATGTCGAATAGACTCACACATACACATAGACAATCTTCATTCTTCTCTAGGTAACTGGATCGCTTCCTACAAACAACGATCAAACAAAATACAACACTTATACAGCCTTTCTCACTTTTGTAGACTAAACTCATTGGAAAAAGTAAGGATCCTCGGTGCAGGTTCCACAGCAGTGAACTGGGTCAGAAAATGTCTAAGTTACAGGAGACAATGTGGCTGTAAACTCGATCCACTCTCTGGACAGATCATAGCTAGAAGAAGATTTCATTCTAGAGCCCACACTTTTTGATACCTTTTCAAGGCACATTGCACAGGACTGAAAGGAAGAAATAGCAGTCTATGGATGATACACTAAAAGGAGTAGACAAATTGAAGGATGTAAAAAAAAACTAGAGGGTTCCCACAAGAGATAGATACTGTTCAATTAATCTAAGGTCAAAGTTCCTCATAAGAGCGGGAAAAGCCTTGGTAGCAATCGGGAGAGTACCAGAGGTTATCCTACAGAGATATGTGCACTTTTTTACGTAACGACCTCAAAGCTTCAAAATAGAGGGGTTAGGCAGTCAGGGAAGTAATAGTAAATGACGGGTCGCATCTGAAGGACAAAGGGGGCATCTGATGAATGGTTTATGCCTGCTCTCATAATAGCAAGTCTTTCCATGAATTCTATAATCCCAGCAAATTCACCTAGGTGGCAATTGACTTTATGTTTTGTGCCTACAAGTATCAAGTATTTTACCAGTACTGATCAAGAGGGATTTATCCTACTTCTAGGTATTTGTTGCTTTAGAAATTATTTAGCCAAGGATAATTTGCAAACTGTCATTGTGTCTTTTTTCGGCTGTCTCTTGCATAAGTTCTCATATTGATCAAGCATTTTATATTTTAAAGATTTAGTGGTGCAAAATGCAAAAGTTAACATGGGCACTTAAATATTGTTCATGTGAAAAAATGCTAAGAATATAGAATGGTCTTACCTATGCCTGTCGCAGGATCTTTGTTTTGCGCACGGGCAGACAACGAATATGGAAGTCTCACAAAATCACTTCTTTGAGTTGTTTTCGTGTCATATGGTGGTTTATGCAGAGTTATGCTGGGTAGTCCACTTGGCCACCAGTGTCCCTTTTAGAGAAAATAATAAACACAATCTACATGTATATTCAGAGAACAGCATACTGCAGATAGCAGGCAATGTTGTTATCGAGTTTTTCTAAACATGCTAAATGTTCAAATATTGTGTGAACATTATTTTATGGAATGTTTTAGTTTTAATGGTACATAAAGTTGTGACAGATGAATTGATGAGATTGCACTTGAAATTAGTTTTGAAGGTCATTAAGAAGAGTAAATAATGATATGTGTGATTGCAGTACATTTTTGTCTGGTATGCCATTATTATAAAATTGATGCCGTTTTTTTTCGTGTTTTGTTTTACTTCCCCTGTCCATTTCCCCTCCCAAACAGTGTACCGCTGCAAAGCTATCTATGCCCTTCTTTCCACAGAGCATTCGTATGATATAACTATTCTAGCGATATACAACATCTTGTTGGAAAGCGTGTATTGTGAATGAGGCTTCCATGATGTATCTATCCAAAGTATGATTTTCAAGGACTTCCGATGGAAGTTCAGGAGAATATGAGTCAGTTCTATTAGCTATTGTTTCAGAAATGTTTCATTTAGCTTTGTAGCCCACCATAGTGAGCTATACCACCTATTAAAGGCCCACTCCAGCATTAAAGGCCCAAACCGAAGGCTCCAGCCTTTAACAAGGGAGTAGGCCTTTAATGGCAGGTATAGCCCAGCTACGGCCGTCTATAATGCTATTAAAACATTTCCTACTATGAGGGCAGAATGTTCTAATTAGAAAACAATGGCCTCTCTGAGCGCGAGTTCCAAAGCCTTTGTTCACAGCTCTTGCTGTGAATGTTCTACAGTTGGTTTGAAAAAATGGTGCGTGGTGTGCGGCACACCTTGGTACACTTGGTGTAGACTTGGTTCTTAATGCTTATTTGTTTAAAATACTTCTGGGAGCCAATAGGTAAGCTCCCTCTGACCTTGGGGAGTTGAAACTTGAAACAAAAGAAATTGCAGTGTCACCTCAATGACACTGTGCCTTATGGCACTCCTTCCGAGACGTAGTCTCACATTGTGTGTATAGGTTTGATTCTATCTTTGTTATGACGAAATCATAGAAACTTCATTTCTCATCATTTGTCATGAGTTCATCTTTAATTTTGCTTGTACATTGTTGCTTCACAATGTGGTATTCTTGTGTTCATTATATTTACACAAACTGAGGTATGGCTTTTTCACAATACTGCGATCAATTTCAATGCATGTATATCCCTATTCATTTTGGGACCTTGCCCTTCATCAGGGGAATAGCATGTGATCTGCGGGGTCAAAGGAAAGAATACCAGGTGAAGACCAGGTATAGTGGCTCTTCCCCATTACAGCACGATGTTAGTAGTGGGAAAAAAAACGTTGTATCAAACCTATACACACAACGTGAGACTACGTCTCGGAAGGAGTGCCATAAGGCACAGTGTCATTGAGGTGACACTGCAATTTCTTTTGTTCTAATGTTGTACAGTTAACAGCAGCGGGCAGGGCCACGGCGGTTAGCTGTTGAGCATTCACAGCAAGAGCTGTGAAAGGGGGCGAAAGTCAGACCGTGGTTTTGCCCGGCTTGGCTGAACTGCTTTTTGTATTTCAGCCAAGCCAGGGAGACCCTGGAGCTCAGCAGCATTCACCCCTCCCTCCTTCTGAAGCCCCAGTGACACTAAGGGAAGGTAGAAGGTTGTTTGTGTCCTCCAGCGCGGCTTCTGCCTTTTGCTTTCCTCTGCCTAATTAATATATTTTCGAGAGGCAGGGAGTTCATGTAGGCCACTGCTGTTCCATTGTCTTCAATTGAGCTATCTAAATTCCAATGTTCTAATGGGAAACAGCGTTTACAACGCTTTCTCCACAACGCTGTACTTTACAACGCGGTCGTTACAACAACCGTGTTGTTACCACTTGTGCCATTACATCGCAAGTCGTTTAAACTACTTGCTGTAGGCGGCGCGCTGGTATTGGATTTACAATCCAACACCTTCCCTGCTGTTGCACAAACTGGAGTAGGAATAGTAAATAATACTATTCTTAAGTCCAGCGCGTCCCCTACAGCTAGTCGTTCTAATGACTTGCGATGTACTGCTTCGCGTTGTAACAACGCGGTCGTTGTAACGACTGCATAGTAATGGCATGCAATGTATTCGCATGCGTGGTAAAGAGCCATATTCGTTCTAATTTGTATTATACATCTTCAGGGTGCAGTTGCTGAAGAAGCAAGCAGAAGATGGCAGGCACTCTCCAATCAGGATTAGGGATTGTGCCCACTCCTCCACGTGAGGTGAGCACACCAAGGGTGTAGTCACCCTAAGGTCAATAGCCCATTGGCTACTACCTTGAGACCCCTAAAACGCCCCCTAAATACAGTATTTAGAGGGCAGCCCTGAACCCAGAAGTTAGATTCCTGCAACCTATGAAGAAGAAGGAAGGAAGAAGTCGCACAGCAGAGGAGACTACAGAGAAGAACTGACTTAGCCACAGCTCTATTGGGCTGTCAGCAGTTTTCAGAGATCCTGCGCCAAAAGTCAACTTGTCCTGCAGCCAGTGACCTCCAAAACCCCTGGGAGGACTGACTGCCTTTAACACAGACCAGATTTCTTGTGAACAGCAGCTCTGTTCAAAAGAAACTACAAAGACAGACTCTGAGCCTGCCTAGGACAAAGAAACTTGACACCTGCAACCACCATTACAGCCATCGCCTACGGCCCGAGTCCAGGTGGTCCACCAGTTAGGGTGACCAACTGGCATTGGTTCAAATTCAGGACGGTGAGTGTAAAAATTCAGGACAAATGGTCAAAATTCAGGACACAAATTCAGAGCAGGAGGTCAAAATTCAGGACAATTGGATATGTTTTACAGACACATCAGAGGTCGCGCAATAGTATATAAGTAAGCCCAGCCATATCCAAACACATTCAACCATTTGCAAACCTATCCATCATGTATTCTTCCATCTATCATTTCACTCATCCATCCATCCTTTCACTCATCCATCCATTATCCATTCATCCACCCTTTCACCCTATCCATCTGTTTACTCATTCATCCATTCACTCATCCATCCAGCCATTTACCCTTTCACCCATCCAGCCATCCTTTCACTTACTCATCCATCCACCCAATCACTCATCCTTCCACCCAGCCACCCTTTCAGTCATTCATCCATCCGCCCTTTCTATCTCAATCGATCCTTTCACTTAGCAATCCTTCCTTCCATCCATCCACCCACCCATCTCCTCATCCACTCATGAATCCATCCATTGACCCTATCACTCATCCATCCTTTCTCTCATCCAGTTATCCGTTCACTCCTTCCCTCATCTATTCATCCTTTTGTCCATCTACCCACCCTTTCACTCACTCATCCATCCTTACATCCACCCTTTCATTCATCCGTCCATCTATTCACCCTTGCACTTATCAGTTCATCAACCCATCCATCATTTCACTCATCCATCCACTCACTCATCATCCACCTTTTCACTCATCCATCCTTTCACTCATCCATCGACCCTTTTACCCATCCAGCTACCCTTCCACCCATACACCCACCTTTTGTCTCTTCCATCCTTCCACTCACTCATCAATCCATCCATCCTCTGTCATTATCCATCTATTCAATCTTTCATTCATCCATTCACTCACTAATTCATCCAGCCATCCACCCACTTACTCACTCGCCCACCTTTTCATATTAATTTTGAGCTGAGCCTTTTTGAGAAGAGGCCCATCAAGAACTTCCCCCTCACTGCAGGAGCCATTCCAGGACGGGACAGAAGCCACCCAGGGCAGAGACAGGATCCACCACAGGGGGGGACAGGAGCCATCACAGGCGGGGGGGGGGACAGAGGCCATCACAGGTGGGGGGGGGGGCGGGACAGGAGCCACAACATGGGGGACAGGAGCCATCACTGGGGGGGGGGAGGGGCAGGAGTCATCACAGGAGGGGGAACAGGATCCACCAGGGTGGGCACAGGTGTGGGCATGCAGTATTCTAGTATCATCTTGGTCTCTTCCAGGGTGGGGTAGGGCTTCTCGCCCCCTCCTGGACCAGACAATGAGAAGACAGGCTCTCTTTCCAGTTTTGCCACCCCCCACTGTGATATACTGTACTTAAAGGAGATACTCCAAGAGAACTGATTTCCCTGATTGTCCTCCGTACTTTGTTAATCAGTGTGGGTGCGATTGTGCCATTTCTTTTTTTAATTACATTATAGACTGCATGTTTGAAGAACCCAGGTTTGTTTACAATTTAGTGACAGTAATTAAGCTCTGTGAAGAGAAACACGTGCTGCCTCTGTGTAATCAGGGCCGGTTCTAGGATGTTTGAGCAGAAAGGGAATGTGTGAGGCCCCTCTAAATTGTGGAGACATGACTCATTCAGGGCTGTTTGCATCTGAATCGATGCCCCTGCTCCCAAGCTGCCGCCCCTCCCTCTCGGCCACCTTCAAGCAGCTCTTAACAGCTCATCAAGGGCTGAAGGTGTGAGGGTTGCCATCCCGCTGTGCCTCTCCAATGCTGCAGGGTATCTGAGCGTTGGTTCTGCCTCGGAGTCTGTTACACCCGACCTCAGCAGCATCAGACTCTGGAAGGGAGGTGGGGGCCAGCTGTGCTGGCTTTAGGGTAGTTCGACTGGTGCCCGGGGTTAAAATTACGGACAAATGGCGTCCGTTAAAGAATCCTTCACGGACAACGGACAGACGGCAGAAATTACGGACTGTCCGTGAAATTTACGGACGGTTGGTCACCCTACCACCAGTCCCAGCGAGGTCCCCAAGTGCTCCAAAGTCTGAGTTCACCATGGGTTGACCCCTCCAGGACTCCCCGACGTCACCTGCAGCCTCTGCACAGAGAACCCCCAACCACAAGTAGATCGGTAAAGTGAAATCCGACCTCAAATGGCACACCTGCATCCGGCCGCCCTGCGCCCTGAACAAGAGGACCCGAGGTGCACGTATGTCCCGAGCCCTCCAACTTACCTGCCCTGCCTTTGGTTCCTCCCGGAAGACTTCCTGGACTGAACCTGAAGCCAAAATCCAAAACTGGCAACCTCCATAGGATTCAATTGGGCTTCCGACCCCTCCTAAGCACCCTGCACCCAGCCGCCCTAGTGCTGTTGGTGGTGTGAACTTGGTGCTGACTGGAGACCCCCTTTGCCCTTATCTTAACCCTGGGAGCTTGGCTCACAAAAATTAGGGCCTGCCCGTGAACAGCCCCCAACTTAAGTGGCCCCTAGCCCCATTGGCTAACATTGGCATCCTGCACTCTGCACCTGGCCGCCCTTATATATGCTAAATGGTGCTAAAGGATAAAACACATCATTTAAGGATCGAGGGGTTGTTGTAGGAAGGGACAGGTAGAATAGACTTGCCCCCAAAATCTTAGGAAGGAAGTGACAAACTTTCTTTTCAGACACTCATTCATCTGCTAGTAGGTTGAGACAGGACTCCACACCCTTCTCGAGAGAAAACTGGATACTATGCAATTTTTTGGGTTAAATTGTAACATCTAGGACGTTGTGTAAACTCTTCCCACTACCTATTCAGGTCTGGGGGCTCAGTGGACTAATGCATCAATCTACGTTTGATCTTGTAGCCCCAGGTTCAAATTCCAGCAGATTCATCCTTCTGACATCAATAAAATGAGTTTCACTGAAGTGTGAAACAATAAATATCTGCCAGTCAGTACCAGGATGCCCCAAGGGGTCAAAGTACACTTTGCAAAAACTTGCCCTATTACTTACTGGTAATCTTCATTACTCCTGGTCCCGTTGTCCTCACCCTATTCATTACAATGTGAGATATGTGTGAGATTATTTTCTCCAGCCCCTGGTACAATCCCTCCCATCACTTTTTAAAGCACATTACGGGCATGGAATGGTCCCCAAATTATCTCATGCTAGGACTAGATGTTTGTAGCCTGTATACGAGCATCTCGCAAACTCTAGGCCTAGAAACCTGCAAACATTTCCTCCAAAGCAGACCAGCAGGCTTTCTACAACATACTGAGATGTTGCTCAAAATGATTGAGATGTGTTTGAGCAACAATTTTTTCCTTTTCGATAAGAACATCTATAGGCAAGTCCAGGGGACGGCAATGGGAACCTGCTTCGCCCCCAGCTTTGCAGGTTTATACCTGGGCTGGTGGGAGGAGCAGGTTGTCCACAAGATCGAGCTATTTAAGAACCATGCCGTCCTCTGGCTACGCTATATAGATGATATCTTTTGTGTGTGGAGTGGCACTGAGACACAAGCCATTGAATTTGTAGAGATACTGAACACTAACCAGATGAATATCCAATTCACACACCAAATCAGCAAAGATACCATGGAATTCCTGGATCTTAAACTTGAGACTAAAAACAACACCATAGAGAGTTCCTTATTCAGAAAATCCACGGCTGGCAACAGTCTACTCCATGCTGACAGTTGCCATCCACATAATCTTATACAGAGCATACCCTTTGGGGAGCTGTTGCGGGCTCGTAGAAATTGCAGCACAACTAATAATTTTGAAATTGAAAAAACAATCATGAAAGAGAGATTCTTAGCACGTGGCTACAGTGTTAAAACTGTGAAAAAAGCCATTAATAAAGTAGAAGCTCTCAACCGTCAGGAACTTCTGTTTCCCCCTGGAACTGAATCTACCATTAAGTCCAAAGAAACTGTCAGGTTTATCACCACCTACAGTACACATGCATGGGAAGTCAGAAGGAGCCTTAAAAAGTTTTGGGAAGTCCTTAAAACTGACAAAGACTTGAAGGAGTATATAGGAGATTATCCATCTCTCACCTTTCGAAAACCCAAGTCATTAAGGGACCAATTATGCAGTAACATGATCCCCAATCTGAGAAAGGACAATGCAGTTAAAGGCTTTTTTACCTGCAACCAATGTAAGGCCTGCAAGTACAGTAACAGTATAAAATCAGTGAAATTTAGCAATAATGAAGCTCCGTGGGTTATACAAAAACATCTGAACTGTAATACAGAATATGTGGTGTACATTCTCAAGTGTCCATGTTCAAAATATTACATAGGGAGCACCATCCACCAAGGCAAGAAAAGAGTGTTAGAGCACTTGAGGGCTATCAATAAAAAAGACAAAACCTACCCAGTAGCCCGTCATTTTCAAGAGAACCACAATAGTAATGCCAATCTCATTAAATTTGCTGCTATCGATTGTGTTTCCCCTAATGTGAGAGGTGGCAATAGATTGCTAGAACTCAGGAAACTGGAGTCTAAATTCATTATTAGATTTAACACCATGGTGCCCCATGGGTTGAATATGGATGAGGAATTATCGGTACATTTATACTAAACGGTCATTGCATGTTTGAGTTGAATTGGTCATGTATTCTGCTGCCTATTTCCTGTTTGCTGTTTTTAGAATTTTGTGTGCCTTCTTCAGTAACCTCTGTTGCGGTATGAAGATTTTAATAGACACTTTGTCTTATCTTTTCTTAAGGTAACAGATGCTTTGGGAAGAGGTGATGAATTGGCTACCCTTTGAACATTTGCCCACATGGGCAGCACTCCGGCAATTTCACTCATGCCCACTTGGGCGTTAACTTCCTGTGCTGACCGGGATGTATAAATCCTCATGTTCCATGAATACTGTATTTGGACACTTGCTTAGTCAACCAAGTATTAGCCGACTCCACCATTTTATTCAGCCACCTTCAGGGTGAAAGAATGCAAATTGTGCGTAGCTTCAGTGTTCTAATACACATACGCATTGATTTTTGTCTTCTGAGATGATGGGTTTGCATCTCAGGATGGCTGATTATTTTGAAATGTTGTGCTTTCCAAAATTGCAAGAATTATCAGTTACACTGACATAAAGAATCATAACTTGTTGTGTCGACCTGCCACCCAAAGATATCAAAGTAATTCCAATTGTGACTTAGTATAATCTTGGTTACCCACAAATCCTTGTGTAATATACCGTTAGTACATTGGAATTCTCTCCCACTTGGGCGTTAATATGTTGTAAATTACATATTCATTTTGGTAATACATGTTCCTTAAGCACTGCATCTGATCGCCTGCAAGGCTAGCCAAGAAACAGCCGACATCACTTGCAAATATTGCAACTTTTGGGGTGGAGCAATACAAATTCCATGTAGCTCCATTGGTTAATACACCTAAGTATTGGTTTTGTCTTTTGAGATGACGGGTTCGAATCTCAGGACGGTTGATATATGTTCAAAATGTTTTATTTTGGTTTTGACGTCCACACTTGTAAGCAATATCAGTCTTATTCATGTACATGGACGAAAAGCATAAAAAGTGACCGTAAACCATTATATTTTGATGTGGTTTGCCGTACGCGCTATTTTGTAAATCATGGGATCATATCCTATTATTCATTTGGGACTTTATAATAATGTTCAAACAATGCTAGTCAGTCACCTTTCCCTTCAAAAAACCTTTTTTAACAAACTTGAAATACTCATATGATATGATAATATGAAGTAGTATTTTGTTTATGTTGATTGTATCACGTGACACGTTATTTTACTTTATTAACAATGATGAAATGCACAAAGTTTGCCCGTGACGAAGGAGTGTCCCTACTCCGAAACGCGTAGGACGTTGTGTCTGCAATAAACCTGCACTTGAATAGAGGCCACGGCTCCTGTGTGATTCCTTTTCGACCAACTTTGGAAGGATTGCGCTGGGTTGTACGTGTGGAATTTTTGGGGGTGGCTACCCCGGCCGTGAGCCCGCCGAAACAGAGGCTCGGGAACAGCTACAAACTTTGTGTTCATATATATATATATATATATATATATATATATATATATATATATATATATATATATATATATATATATATATATATATATATATATATATATATATATATATATATATATATATATATTTATATATATCTTGTAGACAGAAAAAAATCAAAAGGAATGCTGGATCCACTACCACCTCTCCCCCACCAGCAGAACATAAGACGTACGTACCCAGCATTCCTTCTGAACTACCAAGCCCCAATATGTAGGCCGGCCGGGAGGGAGGGGAGTAGTAACGAATGGGACGAGGACAAGGGAACAGGTAGTAATTAAGATTACTGCTAGGAATAGGGCACTACCCATAGGTCCCTCCAGTCCTACTTCCATTCATTACAATACAAGAATACCCAAGCCAAGCACCCAGCATTCATAACAACAGAATACGCAATGGACACAACCATCACAGCAGCACCCAAAGTGATTTATTTCAACAGAAACAAGGAAATCAGGAGCGAACAGCCTGCAACACCACCAATCCAAAATTAGCATCCTCACACAGCAAATTCCAAAGCCGGTAATGCCTCACAAATGTGTTAGAGGAGACCCAAGTAGCAGCCCTGCAAATATCAGACTGGGAAAGCCCCCTCAATTCAGCCCAGGAAGCAGCCATCCCCAAGTATAGTGATCTTGGAGCCCCACAGGAGGAGGAGAACCTGAAAGAGAATAAGCCATCTCAATCACCTGCTTAATCCATTGACCAATTGGCAAGGAAGACGCTTTCTCACCCATGAGAACGCCCCAAAAGAAACAAGGAATAACGCCCGAATGCACTCGGCACAAGGCCTTTCTGAACATCCAACAAGGACTACTGAAGGTCATCCTCGGAGAACGCTCAGCCACCAAAGCAGGCAAAACAACCTCCTGAGAACAATGGAATTGGGAAGCCACCTTGGGGATAAAGGACGAATCCAACCGTAAAACAACCCCATCCGCAGAGAAGAACAGGAAAGGTTCCCATGCCATCAAAGCCCTCAACTCACCAAGGCCCCTGGCCGAAGTGATGGGCACCAAAAATACAACTTTCAAAGTGACAAACTTAATGTCGACCAGCTCCAAAGGCTCTAAAGGAGCCACGACTAACGCCTTCAAGACCAAAGGCAAATTCCACAAAGTAAACAGAGGTTTCACCAAAGGGCGAGAAAAAGAAATCCCCTTTAGCAAATGGGACATCAAATCATCCACATCAGACAGATTACCCCACCTAAATTTCGTAATCACAGCCTACTGGGCCAGTAAGGTAGACACAGCCAACCTATTCTCGAAACAGTCCCAAAAAAACTGCAACACAGAAGTCAGGGAACACTTCAGAGGGGACAAAAGGAGAGCTTCACACCACTGTGTAAAATTCCCCCAGTGCTGCCCTCAGGATTTGAGAGTAGAAGGCCTACAGGATTGCTGAATGGCCAAAGCTAAATGCCAGGGGAGCCCCTTGCGCTGCAACAGCTTCCTCTCAACTTCCACCCTGACAGTTGCGGGAGAGGCAACAAAGGGGCTGACCTCAGACGAGAGGGGAAGCAGGGGATCACCCAAGGACACTGAACAACCAGAAGCTTGCAAGTAGGGAACCAAGATCCCTGAGGGCTAAATGGAACTACCACCTCCCTGGATTCCCCCGGCAGATGTGCAAGGAACCTGGGAATCAGAGCCAGAGGTGGAAAGGCATGCAAATGGCGAGGCGGTCAATGAAGGGTCAAAGCATCCACGCCCCAAACCCCCTCCTGATGAGAGCAAGCACAAAACCGGGGCAGCTCAGCAGTTTGCCGGGATGCAAAGAGGTCCGGGAAAGGGACACCAAACCTACTGCACACTTGCCAAAAGGCCACCCGGGTGGGAGACATTTCCTGCAAGGGTGTAAAGAACCGAATGAAAGCATCTGCCAACCAAGGACTGGGAATGAATCCCCCCGATGGCTCAGTTATGCCACAGTCACCATGTTGTCCGACTGAACTACAACATTCCGCCCCATCAGAAGCTGATGGCACCCCATGACTGCCCGGAAGGTGGCCATCAGCTCCCTCCATTTGGAGGACCTCCTGCAAGGACCAATGAGCCACTAAGGAACTGTCCCCTACTGTTGCCCCCAACCGAAAGTATTGGCGTCTGTGTTAAGAACCACAGGAGGATCCGGCTGTAATGGCACCCCCTTGGAAAGTGTGTCCAGGACCGTCCACCAGTGTAGATCTGGTATGATGGCTGGAGTCACCAGAACAAAGCCCGTCGAGATCCCAAGAGACCAGATTCCAATGAGCAGGCAGATGTACCCACAGAAGCTGGAGCACAGTGAACACTGCCACTGCCATAAGACCCAGAAGTTGCAACCACAGCCGATTCTGAAACGAATCATCCCTGATTACCTTCATCGCCAGGGACTTCAAGACCAGAGCCCTGGGGCCCGGCAAGAACACCTGGGTCAGGTTGGTGTGAAATCTGGCCTCAAAGAATGTCATGTCCTGAGATGGAATCAGCTGACACTTCAGAACGTTCAGCAGGAACCCATGAACTACAAGACCGAACAAACCACCAATAGATTGAGAAGAAGCTGCTCCCGAGATGAAGCATGGAGCAGCCAATCGTCCTGATAAGGAAAGATGTGGATGTCCATAAGATGCAAGGAAGCGACCACCTTGATGAAAATCCTTGGGACAGATCGAAGGCCAAAGCGCAGGACACAAAACTGATAATGAGTGCTGTGAACGCTGAATCTGAGATCCTGCTGGTTGAGGGAATGTATTGGAATGTGATAGTATGCATCCTGCAGATCCAGAGTGCACATCAGATGATTACTGAGCACCAACGGAGTCTCCATCTTGAAGGGAAGGTGGATGACAAACTTGTTCAGTGCCTTCAAGTCCAACACCAGCTGAAAGCCCCCTGTAGATTTGGCCACAAGGAAAACTATTGAGTAAAAGTCCTTGCCCTTCTCCCGAGACTGAACTTCCAGAATGGCACCTTTTTGCAGCAGTGAGCAAGTCCCTTCTGAAAACGCAATCCTCTTCACCCGAGAGGAGGGCCAAGAAGTCAGACAAACTCTGGAATCTGAAGGAGTCACAAAAAACTCTATTGTGTAGCCCAGCCTTATAATGTCCAGCACCCAAGCATCTTAAGACGATTTTTCCTAGGCCAGAAGAAAGCGCTGAATCTGTCCTCCGACCACAAATTTCTGTACCCGGCTCATATACTCAGGAGCAGGGCTTCGGCAGAGGAGACTTGACCTTCCTGTCCCCACCTCTGCCAGAAGGAAAGCTGCCCTGACTATGAGGATACTGCCTCTGAGACGGCTGCTAGAAGGGAAACTTGGGCTTCCAAAACTGCTTATCCGAAGTGGTCTACATTAGAGAAGAGGAGTGCTTCTTCTCCTTGAAGCGCGTGTGCAGCTTAACCTCCAACTCCTCTCCAAACAGCATATTCCCCTGGAAGGGTAATCTCAAGACTGAAGACTTTTGCCCAGAATCCATCTTCCAGTCCTTCAAGACCAAATTACGGTGATCTGCCGCACAGGCTCCACCGGACAAAGCAGAGGTCCTCACCACGTCAAAAGAGACATCCGCCAGAAATTCAACCTGGCACTCGATCTGGTCCAGCAGACCAGAACAGTCAGAAGTGTCATCCAGTGACCTATAAAGGGCTTTGATATGCGAAATCAGAGATTGGGCTATATAAATCCCCTAAATTCCAGCACATAGGGCCAAATGAGAACCTGAGTACAATTTTCTCATTGAAGCTTCCACCTTTTTTTCCACCGCATTGCGGCTCACAGCCTCCTCAGTTAGAAAAGTCCTTCTTACGAGACTGGCTACAAAAGAACGGATTGGAATAGAATCAGGCAAGTCTTTAGGCATGTCCTGCAGTGGGTACAACTTGGCCATAAACCTGGGAAGCACAAGCTTATCAGGGTCCCTCTATTCCCTCTTCAACACCTCATGGCTAGTGGGGTGCACTGGAACATCCACAGTGATCGCACTTTGAAACTGGGGCAGCAGTAACCCAGCCGAAGTGCACGGGACCTCCTCCTCCATGAAGCCCATATTGGACTTGACATGTTGCAACATGTCTCTGTCAACATATTTTCTATTGTGCTCCGTCACACCCAGACCCTCCTCCTCCGAATCAGAGGAATGTGAAAGTGGCTCAGGGACCGAGTCCTTGGGCCTCCCACTGCCCATCTCCAGCAAGGTCTCCCTGATCAAACGCTTCAGCCTGGCGTCATCACCTTCCCTCTTATATTTAGAGCTGGGTGAGGAAAGAAAAGAAGGAGAGGAAACCGAGGTAGAAGAGGGAGACTCCTCGACATGCCTCCGATTCCTGGAATGTTGCTCCATGATAAAGAATAGTGCTGACCAGGAAGTGCACAGGTCACACATGCCCCAGAAGAACAGCAAACAACTGATTCACAACAGCAGGGGGTGCAAACACCATCGCTATGGGGTACTCACCACTGGCCGGTAAAATAAGGTGTCAGAAATCCCCCCCCCATCCCATACCAACTCAAACCACCACAGGCACGTATGCCTCCCAGCATGCCTGCAGCACCCAACCGAAAGTAAGGCAGAACAACCCGGAAGCGCCCATTACCACGCTCTCCTCAGCCTGCCACTGTTACTGCATCAGCCCACATATACACTGCATGCCTCCCATCCTCCCAGCACAACGGGAGACATGCACCATCAAGCCCCCAGCTGCCGCCGCAGTGTCTTCGCCCCGGCCCAGCCCTAGAAAGACGCGTGACCATAACACAGAACAGCCCTGTGGCTACGACTCCCCAGCCACAAAGAGCTGTCAGTACACCAGCGTGCCTCCTGGCAAGCCCGGTGCGCCGGGGACACCACCAGACACCCCCGCGGAGAGCCCAGAGGTCCAACGGGCAATTCAAGAAGCACACAGAATAATGCAACACCTGCCCAGCAGGAGCAGCACCTAGCACATCCTAATCCCATTGTGTCGGCAAACAGATAAAAGAGCAGAAGGAATGCTGGGTAAGTATGTCTTATATACTCCTGTTGGGAGTGTGGGGGGGGGGATGAGGTTAGAGATTCCATAGTTCCTTTGGTTCTTTTTTCTGTCCGTAAAATTTATATATCATATTGTAATGAATGGGACAAGGACTGGAGGGACCTGGGGGTAATGTTATGTTAACCAATATGCTATATCCAATGCTACGCAAATAGATAAATGCATTAGCACAATGTTGTGAGATATGATTACTTCTCTAAAGAACTAGGATTAGAGTGGTAATGACAGTACATAGCACTGTGACTTGGAATGTTAAAAGTCATACGGAGTGTCAAAAGAGCTGCTCAATTTGTGTAAGCCTAGCAGTGGAGTTCCATCCGTGTGATATTCAGGTTTCTCTTGCTTAATAAGGCAAATGCAATTAAAAACACGTTCTATAATGCCTCAGGAAAGTAGAGATGTAAATGACAGTTTCTGTAATTCCCTTAAAAGTATACACGAAGAAGTGTATCTTGTAATGACAGCAGGTGGTGAAAACATATGAATTAGGTGGTGACATGAATGTCATTGATGCATTCAAAGGCTCAAGGGCCTCATGTACTAAAAAAATAGTCGCAATGTGCCCACTGGCTTTTACCAAATACATATATATTTTGCAAACTGACCTATATACTAATAGATCAGTTCACTAAATACTGAATTGTAGTGGATTGCAATTGGACTTACCTCATAATATTAATGAAGTAGGCCGCTAACTGTGACTCAGTGCGATTGGCTACACTCACTGGTATGGTTGCCTGTTGGGGTCAACAGACAACCATGTCTGTGATTGCTTTTAAATAAAGCAATCTTTTAAAAAAATGTAGCTGCAGTGGGCACATTGCCCCATACGGTATGGTCATGCCCTAGACTAGTTGGTTTCTGGAGGTGTGTGTGGAGCTGCCTGCCTGAGGTGCTGGGTTGGGATCTTCCTCGTACTCATCGCCTAGGTCTACTCCACATCCTGGAGGGAGTTGGTGGGAACATATATAAACGTCACTTGTTGTTACTGGGGCTGGTGGTTGCCAAAAGGGACCTGGCCCGAGCTTGGAAGGATGAGAGGCCCCCCCCCTGAGTGCATGGAGAGCCGGACTGGACTTTTGTATGGGTCTAGAGCGACCAATATTTGAAGCACGAGGGTGCCCCCGCAAGCACTTTAAGGTATGGAAGAGATGGGCAGACTATAGGGGGTTGACACTGGACCCCCCGGCGGAACCTGAGGAAGATCTTTAGGCTTCTGATGTCCAGCGAGCCTATGAACTACGCCACGATTGCCATACCACGACCAAGCACTGAAGCTATCTGTACACACGTGCACGGGGTTAGGGTGGGTCACCGGGGGGAGTGGGGGGGGTTGGGTAGTTGGGGTTGGGAGGGATAGGGGCGGGTGTAGAAGTTTCCTTTTATTTGTGCTTTCTCTCGTTTTTTTTGATTGGACGTTTGGTCCTGTGCTGTAACTGTACCAAGATGCTTGGTGGTGTTCTCCTGACTGTGGGGAGCCACACTTATTACTTTGCCCAATCCTATCAATAAAATTTGGTGTGAAAAAAAAAAATGTAGGAAAAAAAGGAAAACGGGATATGTTTGGAAAAAAAAACACTTTTACAAACATATTTTATGAGCAGGCAGTGCATTGACAGATCCGAAAAATGTTTTTGTCCTCATTCACAAAGGAGAATGGGTCTATAGGACCCCTTCCGGTTTAGAAATGGGTTACCTCCTCCTTTGAAGTGGTGTTAAAATATAATTTTCATTAATACATACAATAAGGAACTGTTATTTGAAAGGGACACCCTAATTACTCCCCTTTCAAATACTGATTCCTTATGGTTTCCTAAACTCATTTATCAATTTGGAAACCTGTTTTTGAATTGTTGAATGGGCTTCATACATTTCACAAAGGGATTTGGCATTCGAAAATCCACTGATTTACCTAATCTGAGGAGTTGTGAATGCGAAAAACCTTCGGACAATAAGCCCTGTGTCCTTTTGTGCACAGTGAAAAGGGGGACGCTGTCTTTAGCCATGAATTATTGTAGAGCAACACCCACTCACCTTCAAAGAGGAAACAAAATACCATGCCCAACACAAAAAAAATGCTTACCACAAAATTGGAATCTGAAGCTCATCTGCAGGGCTTGTAACAACAATAGGATACTTTCTAAATCTGCAAATATTCCTATGACATTGTCAATATATTATTATGCCTGTTGATCAGCCAGCTGACTGAAGAAGGGGCAAACGTGAAACGGCATGCATGCGAAAAAAGGACTCAACTGTGGGGACATGAAGGCGGAAGAAGAAAAGATTAGGAGGACCAGGAAAGAGAGCCCTGAGCAGGAGTCTTGGGGGATGGCCTAATGCCTGCCAGTGCTCTCCATCCTACCCTTTCCTACTCTTCCTCACCCTATTTCTTATCTGTGATGAGGAAGCGAAACCAGTTGACCACGAGCTCAGTTTCTCTTACTGCATTACACAGCGGTGAGTTAAACAAAGACTGCAGAGAACTGAAGGTCATGACTGTGATTCCAGGCAAGGCAAACCCAGCCTTCCATCCTACTAAGATCTGTGAAATGAGTACCTTTGAACTGGATAATAGTAACACCTGTTACTTACAGGACCTTTAAACTGTGTAATAGTAACACCTGTTACTTACTGTACCTTTAAACTGGGTTATAGTAACACCTGTTCCTTACAGTACCTTTAAACTGCGTAATAGTAACACCTGTTACTTACAGTACCTTTAAACTGGATAATAGTAACACCTGTTACTTACAGTACCTTTAAACTGGATAATAGTAACACCTGTTGCTTACCGTGCCTTTAAACTGGGTAATTGTAGCACATGTTACTTACAGTACCTTTAAACTGGATAATAGTAACACCTGTTACTTACAGTACCTTTAAACTGGATAATAGTAACACCTGTTACTTACAGTACCTTTAAACTGGATAATAGTAACACCTGTTACTTACAGTACCTTTAAACTGGATAATAGTAACACCTGTTACTTACTGTACCTTTAAACTGGGTTATAGTAACACCTGTTCCTTACAGTACCTTTAAACTGCATAATGGTAACACCTGTTACATACAGTACCTTTAAACTGGGCAATAGTAACACCTGTTACTTACAGTACCTTTAAACTGGGTAATAGTAACACCTGTAACTTACAGTACATTAAACTGGGTAATAGTAGCACATGTAACTTACAGTACCTTTATACTGGATAATAGTAACACTTGTTACTTAATGTAATGTAATGTATAGGCATTTCTATAGCGCACTACTTACCCGGAGGGTCCCAAGGCGCTTCGACCGCTGCGAAACCCTTCCTGGCTTCCCTGAGAGATGGTCCCTTAATGGGTATCTCCAGGGTGAGACCAGGCATCCCCGGCGGTCTGGTGGGGCCGTTAGTGAAGATGAGGCAAGCTAATGCCCAGAGTTGCCGAGTGTGATCGCTGATCAGAGTGGGCACCGAGGCGAGAGAATTATCGAGTCCGCTGACCCTGGTCCAGAAACCTGCCGCGCCGGGAATCGAACCCTGGTCCCGGGCCGTCCTCTGCTCTCGGGTCTGCCGCCTCTAACCAGTGAGCCACAGTACCTTTGAACTGGGTAATAGTAACACCTGTTACTTACAGTACCTTTAAGCTGGGTAATTGTAGCACATGTTACTTACAGTACCTTACACTGGGTAATAGTAGCACATGTTACTTACAGTACCTTTAACTGGATAATAGTAACACATGTTACTTCCAGTACCTTTAAACTGGATAATAGTAACACATGTTACTTACAGTACTTTACACTGGGTAATAGTAACACCTGTTACTTACAGTACCTTTAAACTGGGTAATAGTAACACCTCTTACTTACAGTACCTTTAAACTAGGTAATAGTAACACCTGTTACAGTAAATCCGAACGGGATATATACCTTTTGAAGAACTACATAAAACAGATTACTATTAACATATATTCCTTTCATAGCCAACAGTCTCACTTGCATTCCAGTGGAGCCAGCCAGTAAAACGTGCAGCAGTGTTGTGGTGACAGCCACAAAAACACAGAGGCGACCCACAGCCAAGAGCTGAAGACAGAAAGGCGAGGTACTGGACATAAAACAAACATGTGAAGCAAAAGCACCCTGGTTACTCGAGAACAACAGGAGCCAAGACAAACGAAAGAAAAACCCACATGTAGGACATTCCATGCAGAAGCACACCTGCTTCCATGGCACACATTATGCACCCTGGGAAAATGTCTCCGCGCTCATGAGGTGTCGTCAGAGGAGCATGAGAACGAGGGTTGTGGCATACAAGTTGTTACAAATGGAATCAATAGTGAGATTGTGCATCATGGCAACATTTACACAACCTTGGTTAGTAACGTGCACACAAAAAAGCCTTTGTGTCCGTGTGAAGGTCACCGCCTCTTTTCTCCCTCTAACAACAGCTCGGTTGATATGCTGCATAAAGCCATACCTGCTTGTGCATGGTGGCTGCTGTCTCCATGTGACTGATGGGCTCATTTAAGAAGCGCACGTTGCTCTGTAGGAACTTTGCGTAGTATGGATGAGGGATGTTGTGGCTACCTTGCACCGCAGGGCCCAGGCCATCCTGCTCTTTATCCTTATATCCATGGATGAACGTGTCCAGGCCCGTCCTTGCTCCTGATACTCTCTCGTTGAATACTCTGTAGGTGTTCATGCTGAAAAGATATAATGGTGCAAACAACCTAAATACCAGCATTAACGCAGAATCGTTGTACATTCTGCCATGTAAATGTCAAACTTGTTATCAATGTGGAGGTAATTCTAGTATGAAACTGAGTGAATTGTTTTTGGTACATTTTGTCTCCCCAGACACTATCGCCAGGGTGGACACGAATCCACAGATGCCTACTACAGAGGGTCCCAGGGAGACACAAATCCACAGACGCCTACTACAGAGGGTCCCAGGGGGACACAAATCCACAGATGTCTACTACAGAGGGTCCCAGGGGGACACAAATCCACAGACGCCTACTACAGAGGGTCCCAGGGTGGACACAAATCCACAGACGCCCACTACAGAGGGTCCCAGGATGGACACAAACCCACAGATGACTAGCTACAGAGGGTCGGTAGGGTGGACACAAACCCATAGAAGCCTACTACAGAGAGTCCGAGGGTGGACACAAACCCACATATACCTACTACAGAGGGTCCCAGGGGGACACAAATCCACAGACGCCTACTGCAAAGGGTCCCAGGCTGGACACAAGCCCACATACACCTACTACAGAGGGTCCCAGGGTGGACACAAACCCACAGACACCTACTACAGAGGGTACCAGGGTGGACACAAACCCACAGATGACTATCTACAGAGGGTCGGCAGGGTGGACACAAACCCACAGACAACTACTACAGAGGGTCCCAGGGTAGACTCAAACCTGCAGACGCCTACTACAGAGGATGGACACAAACCCATAGAAGCCTACTGCAGAAGGGTCCCAGGGTGGAAACAAACCCACAGATGACTAGCTACAGAGGGTCGGCAGGGTGGACACAAACCCACAGACACCTACTACAGAGGGTCCCAGGGTGGATACAAACCCACAGATGACTAGCTACAGAGGGTCTGTAGGGTGGACACAAACCCATAGAAGCCTACTGAAGAGGGTCCCAGGCTGGACACAAACCCACATACACCTGCTACAGAGGGTCGGCAGGGTGGACACAAACCCGCAGACACCTACTACAGAGGGTCCCAGGGTGGACACAAACCCACAGACACCTACTACAGAGGGTACGAGGGTGGACACTAACCCACAGATGACTAGCTACAGAGGGTCGGCAGGGTGGACACAAACCCACAGACAACTACTACAGAGGGTCCCTGGGTAGACACAAACCCGCAGACGCCTACTACAGAGGGTAGACACAAACCCATAGAAGCCTACTGCAGAAGGGTCCCCGGGTGGAAACAAACCCACAGATGACTAGCTACAGAGGGTCGGCAGGGTGGACACAAACCCACAGACACCTACTACAGAGGGTCCCAGGGTGGACACAAACCCACAGATGACTAGCTACAGAGGGTCGGCAGGGTGGACACAAACCTACAGACACCTACTACAGAGGGTCCCAGGGTGGATACAAACCCACAGATGACTAGCTACAGAGGGTGGACACAAACTAGCAGACACCTACTACAGAGGGTCCAAGGGTGGACACAAACCCGCAGACACCTACTACAGAGGGTCCCAGGGTGGACACAAACTAGCAGACACCTACTACAGAGGGTCCCAGGGTGGACACAAACCCACCGATGACTAGCTACAGAGGGTCGGCAGGGTGGACACAAACCCACAGACAACTACTACAGAGGGTCCCAGGGTAGACACAAACCCGCAGACGCCTACTACAGAGGGTGGGTAGGGTGGACACAAACCCATAGAAGCCTACTGCAGAAGGGTCCCAGGGTGGAAACATACCCACAGATGACTAGCTACAGAGGGTCGGCAGGGTGGACACAAACCCACAGACACCTACTACAGAGGGTCCCAAGGTGGACACAAACCCACAGATGACTAGCTACAGAGGGTCGGCAGGGTGGACACAAACCCACAGACACCTACTACAGAGGGTCCCAGGGTGGATACAAACCCACAGATGACTAGCTACAGAGCGTCGGCAGGGTGGACACAAACCCACAGACACCTACTACAGAGGGTCCCAGGGTGGACACAAACCCACAGATGACTAGCTACAGAGGGTCGGCAGGGTGGACACAAACCCACAGACACCTACTACAGAGGGTCCCAGGGTGGACACAAATCCACAGACGCCTACTACTGAGGGTCGGTAGGGTAGACACAAACACATAGAAGCCTACTGCCAGGGTGGACACAAACCCACAGACACCTGAAATGAATGGCATGAAAGTAGTCTTGTAACGCACAGACTTAGCCCCTAGGCATCAAGGCGCCTAACAGAAAAAGTTCTGAAAATGTATGTACCAGGAGCCAGCTTATGGGTATGCCTCTGAAAAAAGCCATGTTTTTAATGCCCTCCTAAAGGGACCAATGGCAGGTTGAATTTTTTATTCCAGAGGAAGGGTGTTCCACAGCCTGGGGGCCACAACCGAAAAGGCCCTTCCTCCCCACCTGACTTTCCGAACCCGAGGGACAATCAAAAGGTTCTTACTGACGGAGCGAAGGTTTCTATAGGGAGTATAGGAGGCTAAGAGAGATGGAATATCTTCAGAGCCATCTCCAAATAGGGCCCCATGGACCAGACATAGGATCTTAAAAGAGATCCTGGACTGAATCGGGAGCCAATGTAGACTCTTCCTGGCTAGAGTAGCAGATGAGCTGCTGGGGACATCCAGAATAAATCTAGCTGCCGTGTTTTGAACAGTCTGAAGACGTTGTATCAGGCCTAGGTTAATACCCGAGTAGAGTGCATTACAGTAGTCTAGCCGGGAGGTAACCAAGGCCACTACAGTCTGTTTACGGGCTTTCAGGGAGAGGTTATGAGTGATTTTCTTAAGGGTCCTAATGATACCCCAGCAGGTAGAAATCGTTCTATTTACCTGCTGGTCCATGGCAAGAGAGGAATCAATCATTACGCCCAAATTCCGGGCGGATTTGGTGGGCCTTGGGCATTCTCCGAGGGATGGGGGCCACCAGTCACTTGACCAGGCATCCTGGTCTCCCCCGAAGATCAAAACCTCGGTTTTCTCCCCGTTCAGCTTCACCTACTACAGAGGGTTGGCAGGGTAGACACAAACCCACAGATGACTAGCTACAGAGGGTTGGCAGGGTGGATACAAACCCACAGACACCTACTACAGAGGGTCCCAGGGTGGACACAAACCCACAAATGACGTGCTACAGAGTGTCGGTAGGGTGGATACAAACCCTCAGACACCTACTACAGAGGGTCCCAGGGTGGACACAAACCCACAGACACCTACTACAGAGGGTCCCAGGGTGGACACAAACCCACAGATGACTTGCTACAGAGGGTCGGTAGAGTGGACACAAACCCATAGACGCCTACTGCAGAGAGTCCCAGGGAGGACTCAAACCCACAGACACCTGCTACAGTGGGTCAGCAGGGTGGACACAAACTCGCAGACACCTACTACAGAGGGTCCCAGGGTGGACACAAACCCACAGACACCTACTACAGAGAGTGCCAGGGTGGACACAAACCCACAGATGACCAGCTACAGAGGGTCGGCAGGGTGGACACAAAGCCTCAGACAACTACTACAGAGGGTCCCAGGGTGGACACAAACCCGCAGACACCTACTACAGAGGGTCCCAGGGTGGACACAAACTCACAGACACCTACTACAGCGGGTCGGCAGGGTGGACACAAACCCACAGACACCTACTACAGAGGGTCCCAGGGTGGACACAAACCCACAGACACCTACTACAGAGGGTCCCAGGGTGGACAAAAATCCACAGAATCCTACTGCCGAGGGTTGGCAGGGTGGACACAAACCCTCGGACACCTACTAAAAGAGGGTCCCAGGGTGGACACAAATCCACAGACGCCTACTGCAGAGGGTCGGCAGGGTGGACACAAACCCTCGGACACCTACTACAGAGGGTCCCAGGGTGGACACAAACCCACAGATGCCTACTACAGCGGGTCGGCAGGGTGGACACAATCCTGCAGACACCTGCTACAGAGGGTCGGCAGGGTGGACACAAACCCACAGACACCTACTACAGAGGGTCGGCAGGGAGGACACAAACCCACAGACACCTACTACAGAGGGTCCCAGGGTGGACACAAATCCACGGATGACTAGCTACAGAGGGTCGGCAGGGTGGACACAAACCCACAGACACCTACAACAGAGGGTCCCAGGGTGGACACAAATCCACAGACGCCTACTACCGAGGGTCGGTAGGGTGGTCACAAACCCATAGAAGCCTACTGCAGAGGGACCCAGGGTGGACACAAACCCACAGACACCTACTACAGAGGGTTGGCAGGGTGGACACAAACCCACAGATGACCAGCTACAGAGGGTCGGCAGGGTGGACTCAAACCCACAGACACCTAATACAGAGGGTCCCAGGGTGGACACAAACCCACTGACACCTACAACAGTGGGTGCCAGGGTGGACACAAACCCACAGACACCTGCTACAGAGGGTCCCAGGGTGGACACAAACTAGCAGACACCTACTACAGCAGATCGGCAGGGTGGACACAAACCCACAGACACCTGCTACAGAGGGTCCCAGGGTGGACACAAATCCACAGATGACCAGCTACAGAGGGTCGGCAGGGTGGACACAAACCCTCAGACACCTACTACAGAGGGTCCCAGGGTGGACACAAACCCACAGACACCTACTACAGCGGGTCGGCAGGGTGGACACAAACCCACAGACACCTACTACAGAGAGTCCCAGGGTGGATACAAACCCACAGATGACTAGCTACAGAGGGTCGGCAGGGTGGACACAAACCCACAGACACCTACTACAGCGGGTCGGCAGGGTGGACACAAACCCACAGATGACTAGCTACAGAGGGTCGGCAGGGTGGACACAAACCCACAGACACCTACTACAGAGGGTCCCAGGGTGGACACAAATCCACAGACGCCTACTACCGAGGGTCGGTAGGGTGGTCACAAACCCATAGAAGCCTACTGCAGAGGGACCCAGGGTGGACACAAACCCACAGACACCTACTACAGAGGGTTGGGAGGGTGGACACAAACCCACAGATGACCAGCTACAGAGGGTCGGTAGGGTGGACACAAACCCTCAGACACCTACTACAGAGGGTCCCAGGGTGGACGCAAACCCACAGATGACTAGCTACAGAGGGTCGGCAGGGTGGACACAAACCCACAGACACCTACTACAGAGGGTCCCAGGGTTGACACAAACCCACTGACACCTACAACAGAGGGTGCCAGATTGGACACAAACCCACAGACACCTGCTACAGAGGGTCCCAGGGTGGACACAAATCCACAGATGACCAGCTATAGAGGGTCGGCAGGGTGGACACAAACCCTCAGACACCTACTACAGAGGGTCCCAGGGTAGACACAAATCCACAGATGCCTACTGCAGAGGGTCGGCAGGGTGGACACAAACCCACAGACACATACTACAGAGGGTCCCAGGGTGGACACAATCTAGCAGACACCTACTACAGCGGGTCGGCAGGGTGGACACAAACCCATAGACACCTGCTACAGAGGGTCCCAGGGTGGACACAAACCCACAGATGACCAGCTACAGAGGGTCGACAGGGTGGACACAAACCCTCAGACACCTACTACAGAGGGTCCCAGGGTGGACACAAACTTACAGACACCTACTACAGTGGGTCGGCAGGGTGGACACAAACCCACAGACACCTACTACAGAGGGTCCCAGGGTGGATATAAACCCACAGATGACTAGCTACAGAGGGTCGGCAGGGTGGACACAAACCCACAGACACCTACTACGGCGGGTCGGCAGGGTGGACACAAACCCACAGATGACTAGCTACAGAGGGTCGGCAGGGTGGACACAAACCCTCAGACACCTACTACAGAGGGTCCCAGGGTGGACACAAACCCACAGACACCTACTACAGAGGGTCCCAGGGTGGACACAAACCCACAGATGACTTGCTACAGAGGGTCGGTATAGTGGACACAAACCCATAGACGCCTACTGCAGAGAGTCCCAGGGAGGACTCAAACCCACAGACACCTGCTACAGTGGGTCGGCAGGGTGGACACAAACTCGCAGACACATACTACAGAGGGTCCCAGGGTGGACACAAACCCACAGACACCTACTACAGAGAGTGCCAGGGTGGACACAAACCCACAGATGACCAGCTACAGAGGGTCGGCAGGGTGGACACAAAGCCTCAGACACCTACTACAGAGGGTCCCAGGGTGGACACAAACCCGCAGACACCTACTACAGAGGGTCCCAGGGTGGACACAAACTCACAGACACCTACTACAGCGGGTTGGCAGGGTGGACACAAACCCACAGACACCTACTACAGAGGGTCCCAGGGTGAACACAAACCCACAGACACCTACTACAGAGGGTCGGCAGGGTGGACACAAACCCACAGACACCTACTACAGAGGGTCCCAGGGTGGACACAAACCCACAGATGACTAGCTACAGAGGGTCGGCAGGGTAGACACAAACCCACAGACACCTACTACAGAGGGTCCCAGGGTGGACACAAATCCACAGACGCCTACTACCGAGGGTCGGTAGGGTGGTCACAAACCCATAGAAGCCTACTGCAGAGGGACCCAGGGTGGACACAAACCCACAGACACCTACTACAGAGGGTTGGCAGGGTGGACACAAACCCACAGATGACCAGCTACAGAGGGTCGGTAGGGTGGACACAAACCCTCAGACACCTACTACAGAGGGTCCCAGGGTGGACGCAAACCCACAGATGACTAGCTACAGAGGGTCAGCAGGGTGGACACAAACCCACAGACACCTACTACAGAGGGTCCCAGGGTGGACACAAACCCACTGACACCTACAACAGAGGGTGCCAGGGAGGACATAAACCCACAGACACCTGCTACAGAGGGTCCCAGGGTGGACACAAATCCACAGATGACCAGCTACAGAGGGTCGGCAGGGTGGACACAAACCCTCAGACACCTACTACAGAGGGTCCCATGGTGGACACAAATCCACAGATGCCTACTGCAGAGGGTCGGCAGGGTGGACACAAACCCTCAGACACCTACTACAGAGGGTCCCAGGGTGGACACAAACTCACAGACACCTACTACAGCAGGTTGGCAGGGTGGACACAAACTCAAAGACACCTACTACAGAGGGTCCCAGGGTGGATACAAACCCACAGATGACTAGCTACAGAGGGTCGGCAGGGTGGACACAAACCCAAAGACACCTACTACAGCGGGTCGGCAGGGTGGACACAAACCCACAGACAACTACTACAGAGGGTCCCTGGGTAGACACAAACCCGCAGACGCCTACTACAGAGGGTAGACACAAACCCATAGAAGCCTACTGCAGAAGGGTCCCCGGGTGGAAACAAACCCACAGATGACTAGCTACAGAGGGTCGGCAGGGTGGACACAAACCCACAGACACCTACTACAGAGGGTCCCAGGGTGGACACAAACCCACAGATGACTAGCTACAGAGGGTCGGCAGGGTGGACACAAACCTACAGACACCTACTACAGAGGGTCCCAGGGTGGATACAAACCCACAGATGACTAGCTACAGAGGGTGGACACAAACTAGCAGACACCTACTACAGAGGGTCCAAGGGTGGACACAAACCCGCAGACACCTACTACAGAGGGTCCCAGGGTGGACACAAACTAGCAGACACCTACTACAGAGGGTCCCAGGGTGGACACAAACCCACCGATGACTAGCTACAGAGGGTCGGCAGGGTGGACACAAACCCACAGACAACTACTACAGAGGGTCCCAGGGTAGACACAAACCCGCAGACGCCTACTACAGAGGGTGGGTAGGGTGGACACAAACCCATAGAAGCCTACTGCAGAAGGGTCCCAGGGTGGAAACATACCCACAGATGACTAGCTACAGAGGGTCGGCAGGGTGGACACAAACCCACAGACACCTACTACAGAGGGTCCCAAGGTGGACACAAACCCACAGATGACTAGCTACAGAGGGTCGGCAGGGTGGACACAAACCCACAGACACCTACTACAGAGGGTCCCAGGGTGGATACAAACCCACAGATGACTAGCTACAGAGCGTCGGCAGGGTGGACACAAACCCACAGACACCTACTACAGAGGGTCCCAGGGTGGACACAAACCCACAGATGACTAGCTACAGAGGGTCGGCAGGGTGGACACAAACCCACAGACACCTACTACAGAGGGTCCCAGGGTGGACACAAATCCACAGACGCCTACTACTGAGGGTCGGTAGGGTAGACACAAACACATAGAAGCCTACTGCCAGGGTGGACACAAACCCACAGACACCTGAAATGAATGGCATGAAAGTAGTCTTGTAACGCACAGACTTAGCCCCTAGGCATCAAGGCGCCTAACAGAAAAAGTTCTGAAAATGTATGTACCAGGAGCCAGCTTATGGGTATGCCTCTGAAAAAAGCCATGTTTTTAATGCCCTCCTAAAGGGACCAATGGCAGGTTGAATTTTTTATTCCAGAGGAAGGGTGTTCCACAGCCTGGGGGCCACAACCGAAAAGGCCCTTCCTCCCCACCTGACTTTCCGAACCCGAGGGACAATCAAAAGGTTCTTACTGACGGAGCGAAGGTTTCTATAGGGAGTATAGGAGGCTAAGAGAGATCGAATATCTTCAGAGCCAT
This sequence comes from Lissotriton vulgaris, assembly GCF_964263255.1. Taxonomy (NCBI): domain Eukaryota; kingdom Metazoa; phylum Chordata; class Amphibia; order Caudata; family Salamandridae; genus Lissotriton; species Lissotriton vulgaris. The sequence continues at coordinate 1,492,396,051 of NC_141694.1, read as the reverse complement.
CTCCAAATAGGGCCCCATGGACCAGACATAGGATCTTAAAAGAGATCCTGGACTGAATCGGGAGCCAATGTAGACTCTTCCTGGCTAGAGTAGCAGATGAGCTGCTGGGGACATCCAGAATAAATCTAGCTGCCGTGTTTTGAACAGTCTGAAGACGTTGTATCAGGCCTAGGTTAATACCCGAGTAGAGTGCATTACAGTAGTCTAGCCGGGAGGTAACCAAGGCCACTACAGTCTGTTTACGGGCTTTCAGGGAGAGGTTATGAGTGATTTTCTTAAGGGTCCTAATGATACCCCAGCAGGTAGAAATCGTTCTATTTACCTGCTGGTCCATAGCAAGAGAGGAATCAATCATTACGCCCAAATTCCGGGCGGATTTGGTGGGCCTTGGGCATTCTCCGAGGGATGGGGGCCACCAGTCACTTGACCAGGCATCCTGGTCTCCCCCGAAGATCAAAACCTCGGTTTTCTCCCCGTTCAGCTTCACCTACTACAGAGGGTTGGCAGGGTAGACACAAACCCACAGATGACTAGCTACAGAGGGTTGGCAGGGTGGATACAAACCCACAGACACCTACTACAGAGGGTCCCAGGGTGGACACAAACCCACAAATGACGTGCTACAGAGGGTCGGTAGGGTGGATACAAACCCTCAGACACCTACTACAGAGGGTCCCAGGGTGGACACAAACCCACAGACACCTACTACAGAGGGTCCCAGGGTGGACACAAACCCACAGATGACTTGCTACAGAGGGTCGGTAGAGTGGACACAAACCCATAGACGCCTACTGCAGAGAGTCCCAGGGAGGACTCAAACCCACAGACACCTGCTACAGTGGGTCAGCAGGGTGGACACAAACTCGCAGACACCTACTACAGAGGGTCCCAGGGTGGACACAAACCCACAGACACCTACTACAGAGAGTGCCAGGGTGGACACAAACCCACAGATGACCAGCTACAGAGGGTCGGCAGGGTGGACACAAAGCCTCAGACAACTACTACAGAGGGTCCCAGGGTGGACACAAACCCGCAGACACCTACTACAGAGGGTCCCAGGGTGGACACAAACTCACAGACACCTACTACAGCGGGTCGGCAGGGTGGACACAAACCCACAGACACCTACTACAGAGGGTCCCAGGGTGGACACAAACCCACAGACACCTACTACAGAGGGTCCCAGGGTGGACAAAAATCCACAGAATCCTACTGCCGAGGGTTGGCAGGGTGGACACAAACCCTCGGACACCTACTAAAAGAGGGTCTCAGGGTGGACACAAATCCACAGACGCCTACTGCAGAGGGTCGGCAGGGTGGACACAAACCCTCGGACACCTACTACAGAGGGTCCCAGGGTGGACACAAACCCACAGATGCCTACTACAGCGGGTCGGCAGGGTGGACACAATCCTGCAGACACCTGCTACAGAGGGTCGGCAGGGTGGACACAAACCCACAGACACCTACTACAGAGGGTCGGCAGGGTGGACACAAACCCACAGACACCTACTACAGAGGGTCCCAGGGTGGACACAAATCCACGGATGACTAGCTACAGAGGGTCGGCAGGGTGGACACAAACCCACAGACACCTACAACCGAGGGTCCCAGGGTGGACACAAATCCACAGACGCCTACTACCGAGGGTCGGTAGGGTGGTCACAAACCCATAGAAGCCTACTGCAGAGGGACCCAGGGTGGACACAAACCCACAGACACCTACTACAGAGGGTTGGCAGGGTGGACACAAACCCACAGATGACCAGCTACAGAGGGTCGGCAGGGTGGACTCAAACCCACAGACACCTAATACAGAGGGTCCCAGGGTGGACACAAACCCACTGACACCTACAACAGAGGGTGCCAGGGTGGACACAAACCCACAGACACCTGCTACAGAGGGTCCCAGGGTGGACACAAACTAGCAGACACCTACTACAGCAGATCGGCAGGGTGGACACAAACCCACAGACACCTGCTACAGAGGGTCCCAGGGTGGACACAAATCCACAGATGACCAGCTACAGAGGGTCGGCAGGGTGGACACAAACCCTCAGACACCTACTACAGAGGGTCCCAGGGTGGACACAAACCCACAGACACCTACTACAGCGGGTCGGCAGGGTGGACACAAACCCACAGACACCTACTACAGCGGGTCGGCAGGGTGGACACAAACCCACAGATGACTAGCTACAGAGGGTCGGCAGGGTGGACACAAACCCACAGACACCTACTACAGAGGGTCCCAGGGTGGACACAAATCCACAGACGCCTACTACCGAGGGTCGGTAGGGTGGTCACAAACCCATAGAAGCCTACTGCAGAGGGACCCAGGGTGGACACAAACCCACAGACACCTACTACAGAGGGTTGGGAGGGTGGACACAAACCCACAGATGACCAGCTACAGAGGGTCGGTAGGGTGGACACAAACCCTCAGACACCTACTACAGAGGGTCCCAGGGTGGACGCAAACCCACAGATGACTAGCTACAGAGGGTCGGCAGGGTGGACACAAACCCACAGACACCTACTACAGAGGGTCCCAGGGTTGACACAAACCCACTAACACCTACAACAGAGGGTGCCAGATTGGACACAAACCCACAGACACCTGCTACAGAGGGTCCCAGGGTGGACACAAATCCACAGATGACCAGCTATAGAGGGTCGGCAGGGTGGACACAAACCCTCAGACACCTACTACAGAGGGTCCCAGGGTAGACACAAATCCACAGATGCCTACTGCAGAGGGTCGGCAGGGTGGACACAAACCCACAGACACCTACTACAGAGGGTCCCAGGGTGGACACAATCTAGCAGACACCTACTACAGCGGGTCGGCACTCGGCAGGGTGGACACAAACCCATAGACACCTGCTACAGAGGGTCCCAGGGTGGACACAAACCCACAGATGACCAGCTACAGAGGGTCGACAGGGTGGACACAAACCCTCAGACACCTACTACAGAGGGTCCCAGGGTGGACACAAACTTACAGACACCTACTACAGTGGGTCGGCAGGGTGGACACAAACCCACAGACACCTACTACAGAGGGTCCCAGGGTGGATATAAACCCACAGATGACTAGCTACAGAGGGTCGGCAGGGTGGACACAAACCCACAGACACCTACTACGGCGGGTCGGCAGGGTGGACACAAACCCACAGATGACTAGCTACAGAGGGTCGGCAGGGTGGACACAAACCCTCAGACACCTACTACAGAGGGTCCCAGGGTGGACACAAACCCACAGACACCTACTACAGAGGGTCCCAGGGTGGACACAAACCCACAGATGACTTGCTACAGAGGGTCGGTATAGTGGACACAAACCCATAGACGCCTACTGCAGAGAGTCCCAGGGAGGACTCAAACCCACAGACACCTGCTACAGTGGGTCGGCAGGGTGGACACAAACTCGCAGACACATACTACAGAGGGTCCCAGGGTGGACACAAACCCACAGACACCTACTACAGAGAGTGCCAGGGTGGACACAAACCCACAGATGACAAGCTACAGAGGGTCGGCAGGGTGGACACAAAGCCTCAGACACCTACTACAGAGGGTCCCAGGGTGGACACAAACCCGCAGACACCTACTACAGAGGGTCCCAGGGTGGACACAAACTCACAGACACCTACTACAGTGGGTTGGCAGGATGGACACAAACCCACAGACACCTACTACAGAGGGTCCCAGGGTGAACACAAACCCACAGACACCTACTACAGAGGGTCGGCAGGGTGGACACAAACCCACAGACACCTACTACAGAGGGTCCCAGGGTGGACACAAACCCACAGATGACTAGCTACAGAGGGTCGGCAGGGTAGACACAAACCCACAGACACCTACTACAGAGGGTCCCAGGGTGGACACAAATCCACAGACGCCTACTACCGAGGGTCGGTAGGGTGGTCACAAACCCATAGAAGCCTACTGCAGAGGGACCCAGGGTGGACACAAACCCACAGACACCTACTACAGAGGGTTGGCAGGGTGGACACAAACCCACAGATGACCAGCTACAGAGGGTCGGTAGGGTGGACACAAACCCTCAGACACCTACTACAGAGGGTCCCAGGGTGGACGCAAACCCACAGATGACTAGCTACAGAGGGTCAGCAGGGTGGACACAAACCCACAGACACCTACTACAGAGGGTCCCAGGGTGGACACAAACCCACTGACACCTACAACAGAGGGTGCCAGGGAGGACATAAACCCACAGACACCTGCTACAGAGGGTCCCAGGGTGGACACAAATCCACAGATGACCAGCTACAGAGGGTCGGCAGGGTGGACACAAACCCTCAGACACCTACTACAGAGGGTCCCATGGTGGACACAAATCCACAGATGCCTACTGCAGAGGGTCGGCAGGGTGGACACAAACCCTCAGACACCTACTACAGAGGGTCCCAGGGTGGACACAAACTCACAGAGACCTACTACAGCAGGTCGGCAGGGTGGACACAAACTCAAAGACACCTACTACAGAGGGTCCCAGGGTGGATACAAACCCACAGATGACTAGCTACAGAGGGTCGGCAGGGTGGACACAAACCCAAAGACACCTACTACAGCGGGTCGGCAGGGTGGACACAAACCCACAGATGACTAGCTACAGAGGGCCGGCAGGGTGGACACAAACCCGCAGACACCTACTACAGAGGGTCCCAGGGTGGACACAAACTCACAGACACCTACTACAGAGGGTCGGCAGGGTGGACACAAACCCACAGACACCTACTACAGAGGGTACCAGGGTGGACACAAACCCACAGATGACTTGCTACAGAGGGTCGGTAGAGTGGACACAAACCCATAGACGCCTACTGCAGAGAGTCCCAGGGAGGACTCAAACCCACAGACACCTGCTACAGTGGGTCGGCAGGGTGGACACAAACTCGCAGACACATACTACAGAGGGTCCCAGGGTGGACACAAACCCACAGACACCTACTACAGAGAGTGCCAGGGTGGACACAAACCCACAGATGACCAGCTACAGAGGGTCGGCAGGGTGGACACAAAGCCTCAGACACCTACTACAGAGGGTCCCAGGGTGGGCACAAACCTGCAGACACCTACTACAGAGGGTCCCAGGGTGGAAACAAACTCACAGACACCTACTACAGCGGGTTGGCAGGGTGGACACAAACCCACAGACACCTACTACAGAGGGTCCCAGGGTGGACACAAACCCACCGACACCTACTACAGAGGGTCCCAGGGTGGACAAAAATCCACAGACGCCTACTGCAGAGGGTCGGCAGGGTGGACACAAACCCTCGGACACCTACTAAAAGAGGGTCCCAGGGTGGACACAAATCCACAGACGCCTACTGCAGAGGGTCGGCAGGGTGGACACAAACCCTCGGACACCTACTACAGAGGGTCCCAGGGTGGACACAAACCCACAGATGCCTACTACAGCGGGTCGGCAGGGTGGACACAATCCTGCAGACACCTGCTACAGAGGGTCGGCAGGGTGGACACAAACCCACAGACACCTACTACAGAGGGTCGGCAGGGTGGACACAAACCCACAGACACCTACTACAGAGGGTCCCAGGGTGGACACAAACCCACAGATGACTAGCTACAGAGGGTCGGCAGGGTGGACACAAACCCACAGACACCTACAACAGAGGGTCCCAGGGTGGACACAAACCCACAGATGACTAGCTACAGAGGGTCCCAGGGTGGACACAAACCCACAGATGACTAGCTACAGAGGGTCGGCAGGGTGGACACAAACCCACAGACACCTACTACAGAGGGTCCCAGGGTGGACACAAATCCACAGACGCCGAGGGTCGGTAGGGTGGTCACAAACCCATAGGAGCCTACTGCAGAGGGACCCAGGGTGGACACAAACCCACAGACACCTACTACAGAGGGTTGGCAGGGTGGACACAAACCCACAGATGACCAGCTACAGAGGGTCGGTCGGGTGGACACAAACCCTCAGACACCTACTACAGAGGATCCCAGGGTGGACGCAAACCCACAGATGACTAGCTACAGAGGGTCCGCAGGGTGGACACAAACCCACAGACCTACTACAGAGGGTCCCAGGGTGGACACAAACCCACTGACACCTACAACAGAGGGTGCCAGGGTGGACACAAACCCACAGACACCTGCTACAGAGGGTCCCAGGGTGGACACAAATCCACAGATGACCAGCTACAGAGAGTCGGCAGGGTGGACACAAACCCTCAGACACCTACTACAGAGGGTCCCAGGGTGGACACAAATCCACAGATGCCTACTGCAGAAGGTCGGCAGGGTGGACACAAACCCACAGACACCTACTACAGAGGGTCCCAGGGTGGACACAAACTAGCAGACACCTACTACAGCGGGTCGGCAGGGTGGACACAAACCCACAGACACCTGCTACAGAGGGTCCCAGGGTGGACACAAATCCACAGATGACCAGCTACAGAGGGTCGGCAGGGTGGAGACAAACCCTCAGACACCTACTACAGAGGGTCCCAGGGAGGACACAAACTCACAGACACCTACTACAGTGGGTCGGCAGGGTGGACACAAACCCACAGACACCTACTACAGAGGGTCCCAGGGTGGATACAAACCCACAGATGACTAGCTACAGAGGGTCGGCTGGGTGGACACAAACCCACAGACAAAACCCTCAGACACCTACTACAGAGGGTCCCAGGGTGAACACAAACCCACAGACACCTACTACAGAGGGTCGGCAGGGTGGACACAAACCCACAGACACCTACTACAGAGGGTCCCAGGGTGGACACAAACCCACAGATGACTAGCTACAGAGGGTCGGCAGGGTGGACACAAACCCACAGACACCTACTACAGAGGGTCCCAGGGTGGACACAAATCCACAGACGCCTACTACCGAGGGTCGGTAGGGTGGTCACAAACCCATAGAAGCCTACTGCAGAGGGACCCAGGGTGGACACAAACCCACAGACACCTACTACAGAGGGTTGGCAGGGTGGACACAAACCCACAGATGACCAGCTACAGAGGGTCGGTAGGGTGGACACAAACCCTCAGACACCTACTACAGAGGGTCCCAGGGTGGACGCAAACCCACAGATGACTAGCTACAGAGGGTCAGCAGGGTGGACACAAACCCACAGACACCTACTACAGAGGGTCCCAGGGTGGACACAAACCCACTGACACCTACAACAGAGGGTGCCAGGGTGGACATAAACCCACAGACACCTGCTACAGAGGGTCCCAGGGTGGACACAAATCCACAGATGACCATCTACAGAGGGTCGGCAGGGTGGACCCAAACCCTCAGACACCTACTACAGAGGGTCCCATGGTGGACACAAATCCACAGATGCCTACTGCAGAGGGTCGGCAGGGTGGACACAAACCCTCAGACACCTACTACAGAGGGTCCCAGGGTGGACACAAACTCACAGACACCTACTACAGCAGGTCGGCAGGGTGGACACAAACCCACAGACACCTACTACAGAGGGTCCCAGGTTGGATACAAACCCACAGATGACTAGCTACAGAGGGTCGGCAGGGTGGACACAAACCCACAGACACCTACTACAGCGGGTCGGCAGGGTGGACACAAACCCACAGATGACTAGCTACAGAGGGTCGGCAGGGTGGACACAAACCCGCAGACACCTACTACAGAGGGTCCCAGGGTGGACACAAACTCACAGACACCTACTACAGAGGGTCGGCAGGGTGGACACAAACCCACAGACACCTACTACAGAGGGTCCCAGGGTGGACACAAACCCACAGATGACTAACTACAGAGGGTCGGCAGGGTGGCCACAAACCCTCAGACACATACTACAGAGGGTCCCAGGGTGGACACAAATCCACAGATGCCTACTGCAGAGGGACGGCAGGGTGGACACAAACCCGCAGACACCTACTACAGCGGGTCGGCAGGGTGGACACAAACCCACAGATGACCAGTTACAGAGGGTCGGCAGGGCGGCACCTCTTCAGTTCAGGATTTTTTGTTATTGTTTTTTGTGAGCCTTGCATTAACCAAGATCTTTTTTATTCTACCTAAATAATACATATAGTATACTTTCAGCAGCTCACAGACAGCCCTCTTCATCCATCCGTCTGTTGTTTGTGTCTTTCACAATGTTCTTCTGCTCACTAAAGCAATGGGGCAGCCTATTTCGACCACTGGCTAACTTCACTGTGACAAAGCACATCCACAAGTTAAATTGTTCCTTTTCATTGGTAGGGAGTACACTGTCATTGTGTTTTTTGTTTTTTTTTTAGGATTTTATTACTTAACAGGGTACAGCATAGAAAATAAAACAAAAACAAGAAAAAGAGGAATCAGGGACAAACCACATCCTTGAGGTACAATTGCGATGATATGGGTGGCATTGTGAGCTTTTTGAGACCAATAAATGTTTGCTCCTGGCTAGTGTGTCTTTTTATATTTGCAGTGACCCAGCGAATCCACCAACAATACAGTTTTACTAAAACCATGACAAACCAGGCATTGACAAATCCAAAAGCCTGGCAGACACTAAACATATTGGCTTAGCAATTGCTTGTTTATATTGCCACCCAAGAGAAACGTATACTGCATTGCAATGCGCATGTTAACTTCACTTGAAATTGTTTGTGTTCCCCCAAAAATAGTTAACTAGAAATACAGTATTAGTTCTGCAGGCAGTGAGTTAGTTCCTATACTGGGGATGAAATATTTAAAATAAAGGCCTGTTCAAAGCAATACAAGAGGTCGGGTACACTCCTATTACACGTCTGATGACATAGGGTAAGTTACCTTGATTCCATCCCTCATTATGGTTCATGATACCACCTCTGTGATTTCTGCTTGCGCAGAATATGTACACTCAATTGGATTTCAGTGCAGTGCACATTTTGTGTACATCTGAAGTGGTGTCTATGTAATGTGCACATTTGTATGTACCCCAAAAAAGACTGCACTGTTATGCATCCCTGTGAGGCAAGTATTCTTTTTTTGCTACCATTCAAAAAGGAAGTCCAAATTAGAGGTGTGGCCATAAAGTTAACTGAGAGCATGCCCACTCAGAGAGCTCCGCCCCTTGACATTATGATCACCGCAGCACACTGATCACCTCATGCTATTGAGAAGAAGTAAAAAGAGAAGCTGTTCCTCACACAGGATGCTGACGCTGAGTGATGGCTTGGAATTGTAGGACCGCAGGACATTATTGCTAATCGCTGGTGTGCACCCAGCTCCTTAGCACAAGAGGGTACACTGTTGAAGCACGGAACATAATCTAAGGAAAGGAAACATCTGTGCACCCTGTTGAATTGCTGAGGACACTCCCTGAGCCAGAATGGGGAAGCTGTATGCTTGACCCTTGGGCACACACACCCATGGTCTGATAAGATGTAGGAGGATTTCATAGGAAGCAGGACTGGGTTGCTGGGTTGGGGTAAGTCTGTGTGGTGACATCGGAGGATCCTGAAAATGATATACCCATGGAGGAGCAACAGAGAACGTATATGTGTAGACTGGACACATGGCCTCACTAAGGGCCGCACCATGGAATTCTTGACAATGAGAGGTTAGGATAATCCACTCCCAGACCTGTACACTGATTGAAGCCCTGGGGCAAGTCAGTGGTCAAGGCAAGATCAATATGAGTTTGTGTTAGACCAATTCTCAGTTGTTGACTCAATGGCCTTTGGGCAATGTTTGTATTATGGTTCATGGAAAAACAAGAACCCAGTACCACTGCAAGCTCAGTGAATAGCCAGATACCTCCTTGTGAAGCTTTGTATTTCAGGGGTTTCGCAAAGTCAAACAGTCAAGGATTATTTCTTGTAGGGTGGTGTGGGGCAGAACACTTACTAGACAGCACATGTAACACTCACTATGAATATAATGTGCAAGTATTGAAAATCTTTTAAGATACACTTCTTTAAAAAACATTTAATCACAACCCATTAACCGTCCACTAACCAGCTACCACCCCATCACGCATTGACTTAATGCTCCTCTTTGTCTCTGTACAGCGCTCTACTCCCTTTTGAATAGGTTCGCAATATAGAAATACCGCATTCATACAGACATACAAGAAGAAAATAGAACTTCGTTTATAGTAATATAATAAAATATGTTCAGTAACTTTTATGAGCCTTCTGGCACAATTGCCCTCTGGATGTCTGTCTTGTATCTGAATGAACTCTCAATGCTTCCTCGGGGATTGATGCGTGATGTACAGGGATGCACATGCAATAATAGTCAAGGGCAGCCTCAGGTCTTAAGATCTCTCATTAGCATAGTTCGATCCCTGTTCCCAGATTCAGTCTTTGGTTGTTGGAGTTCGTCCTTCTCTCTTGCCATGCCTCATCAGCACACTAGTCGGCATGAGCAGGGTCACACAGCAGTTGTGCAGTCTAATTTCACAAGAAGGGCAGCCACTTGACATCAAGGGGCCTCGCAATGGCAACGGACAAGGTACAGCACTAGGGCCTCACACATACATCAAGCTGCAAAAGAAAGGGGTGCAAAAAGGATGAGGTGACAGTTGGCCCAGAGGCCAAATACGGATAGTGGCCACTGAAGAAATGGGGCATAAAGACTAAGGGCCAGGGGCCGGATGTAGGTCGGTCGGTAACGGCCGAAAATCGGTATTTTCGGCCGTTACCGACCGAGATTCACAAAATGGTATGTAGGGCCACATATTTTACAGATTCGGTAAATTTACCGATCGGTAAATTTACCGAATCTGTAAAATACCGAATCGGTATTTTTACCGAATCGGTAACAATGAGATGTAGGTGGGACTCTTCTGAGTCCCACAAGCCTTACAGAATCGGTATTTTACCATGAAGTTGGACTTCATGGTAAAATACCGATTCCGGTGTGCATGCACATGTGTGCATGCACACCTGTGCCATATGACAGGCAGACCTGCCCTTAGGGCAGGTATGCCTGCCACATGGACCCCGAATCTTTTTTGGGGGTGCTAGAGGGTGTCAAAGTGACACCCCCTGCACCCTTGTCAAAATCGGTATTTACCGATTCGGTAAATACCGACCGGTAATGCCCCATTCATTCCTATGGGCTTCAAAGCCCATAGGAATGAATGGGGCATTACCGGTCGGTATTTACCGAATCGGTAAATACAGATATTTACCGATTCGGTAAAAGGAACATCTGGATGTTCCTACATATCCACCCCTTAGATTTACCGATTTTTAATTACCGAATCGGTAGAATTCGGTAATTAAAAATCGGTAAATCTATTTTACCTACATCTGGGCCCAGATGTAGGTAAATACTATTTACCGATTCTTAAATACCGAATTTTACCGATTCGGTATTTAAGAATAGGTAAATAGTATGTAGGTAATTTTTCGGTAAATTTGACAGAATCTGTAAAATTCGGTATTTACTGAATCAGTAAATACTGATTCGGTAAAAGGGGGAAAACATTGAAGGTTGGCAGGGTGTCACTTTGACACCCTGTTGCACCCCTCAATTGTGTATGGGTGCACATGTTGTTAAGGGCATGTATGTCTGCAACATGGCACTGAAGCAATTTGCATATAATTGCTTTTTGTTGTTTTTTCGTTATTTACCACCAACTTGTAGTTGGTGGTAAATAACGAATCCTAACATGGGATAAGCACTCATTTAAGTGCTCCCTACATTAGGAATGCGGTAATTTACCGAATCGGTATTTAAGAAAACGGTAATTTACTGATTCCTTAAATTACCGATTCGGTAAATTACCGAATCCTTAATTTCGGCCCCTACATCAGAAAAGCCTATTACCGGTCGGTAACGGCCTAAATTCGTTAATTTCGGCCGTTACCGACCAGTAATAGCCTTCCTACATCTGGCCCTAATTGGCTTCCACTACACAGCAGGGCAGAGCTCCTTAAGAAAGAACATTGGCCTATGGGAGAAGTAATGGTTTTTTCAATTTCCTTTAGCCATGTTGCACAGCTGCGCATCTGCTGTGGAGCATGGCTGAAAGTTAGGAAAAAAGTGCTATGATGCAGCCAGCGCTGACTGCGAGGGGCAGTGATTGGTTTTCCTAGGGATTATTGTCTGTCTTCACCAACAACAAAACGTTTAAATATCTTATGTCCGAGCTGAATTTCGCCATGTTAGACATTTTCCTTGAATTTTTACTCTATCCGAGTCTCTAATCACAAAAAGATGTGAAAATGTTTTATGTGCCCGCCTTCTTTTAAAAATTAGTCAACATTTTCATACTTTACCTTTGGCTTACATATTACTATTGCAAAGCAAGTGAAAGTCAACACAATATCAATCTTTCTTTTATTTCTGTATGCAATAATTCTGAAAAGTGTGTATCTCCATATATGACGAATTGGCATATGCACTCCACATTTTTTCCAGGCAAAATGTCTCACAACCAACAGAATACATTACCGATTCGGTAAATACCGATTCGGTAATTCAAAAAATCGCAATTCGTTGAATCAGCCAATCCTGCATCACCCAATTACCTCCCAAACAGGAAGTGGCCACACCCAGGCAGCTGCACAGGACCTGGAGCTCACTGTGAGGCAGGCAGGCAGGTGAGCTGAGGAGCCAGCAGCAACAGAGCCTTACAGCTACAAGCAAGAAAAATAAAACAAGATAACAAGCATTGAAATGGCAAGCCAGGACAGGGAGAAGGAGGGAGGTGACAGGAAAAGAAAACTGAAGTTCAGTGACAAGGAGCTGGAGGTACTGATCCAGGATGTCAGCCAAGACCATCACAAGCTTTTTGGAGCCCTGTCCCACCAAGTGCCCGAGTCACAGAAGAGGCAAATCTGGAGTGGAATCCGGGACAAAATCAATGCCATAGGTGTGACCCAGCGCACCATAGAGGACATCAGGAAGAGGTGGTACGACCTCAGGAAGACAGCTAAACTAAGGATGGCAGAGAGACAGAGGCAGGCTGCCAAAACAGTTGGAGGAAAGAACGGAGCCCCAGCACCAACACCACTGGAACTGATGGTGGAGTCCACCATCCAGCAGCAGAGTGTGAGTGGCGTGGGAGACGCAGACAGCTCCGCCAGAGCAGCAAGAAAACAAGGTAAGAAGCATGCCCAGCATGCTGTGCTACCCCCTCCACAACCCCAATCCCCATAGTGGCTTTGGGGCTTCCACTCCACTCACTTACTGATTACCTGCAATTCATTATGGGTGATGTAGTCAGAGGGAACTTATGTATAGGACAGTCAGGCTAGCAAACACAATAGCATGGTAAAGTAATTGGCTACCTCAGGACAATCACTGTGCTCTATAGACATGATGTTTAATGTAATTCCATTGCAGACAGAGCAGTGAGTACATCTACATTTGTGTCATTACAGTCGAGTCATCGCGCAGTGCAGCAGAGGGCAGCAGAGCTAAGTCAGCCAGGCCAGAGGGGAGGCAACATGAGGATGACAGCATGCCTGCAGGGACCACAAGCTCTGCGCCATCACAGCCATCAAATCCTCAACCACAGCCATCACCACAGCGCCAGGGAAGGCCGCAATCCCCTCTCACCCAGTCCCCACTGCGACGATCACCAACACCACCACAGTCAGGCAGGAGGCATGCCGTGGCAACCCTCCAGCAGATGGAGGAGTCGTCAGAGGAGGGCACAGTGGGCGAACAAAGTCCAATACACGAGGGATCCAACAGGGAGAGGGCTGGTACTCCATCCGAGGGCGCCCACAGTTCATCCCGCCGCTGCAGGGCAAGGCCGGACAGTCCAGAAGCATCCGAGCAGGGTGAAAGTGTGTTTGCTGGACTGGAAGGCAACATGCTGAAGGTCCAGCGCCTGCAATGGAGGGAGATGAAATCAATGCACAGGGAGGTGGCACACATCAACAAGCACAGGATGGAAAAGGGCATCAGTGCTATGGGAGACAACTTGTGTGTGGGAATGGAGAGAGTAGCAACCTCTGTGGACAGCCTCTGCAGCCAGCTTGAGCAGGACCGTCTTGGCAGGCGCAGGGAGAGGCAGAGGCTCCAGGCCTTTACCAAGTCCGTGAACTGGCTGGCCACTACTACATCACTGATGTGTTGCAGGTCCAGCGCCATGCAGGAGGAGATGGCGCATTGCAGCAGGGATGTGGTCAGGGGGATGGTGTCTATGACCTCAGCTTTAGAGATCCTGCAGAATGCTAAGGCGGCCACAATGGAAGGGGGGGACAGTGAGGAGGCTACCAGCCGTGGTAGCATTACCCCCTCACCCACCGAGTGCAGGAGGTGCAGTGAATGTCAAGGGGCTGCACAGGAAAAGTCCAACACACCAGACAGTGTAGCTAGTGAACATGCACGTGCAGCGCGAGGACGCAGGAAGTAGAGACCAATGCCTGTTGCCATACAGGAGATGGGTGATGTAACCCATGTCCGATCGGACATTGATCACAATACTGGAGGTGTGCTTAATAAACACCTTCACATGTAACTGTTACTGGCTCTGTCTCGTTACTCACTCAGAAATAGTTTGACGTAATCTCTGCCCGTCTCTGTTTCCCATCATGTTCATTAGCAACACCAGCTGCGCAGGGCTCTGGCTGAGGGTTGTCCTCGTCCTCGTCCTCTGAGTCAGCTAGTTCCACTGCTGTTCCTTTTTTTGTGGCCAGATTGTGTAGCATTGCACATGTAGCAATTATCTTGCAACATTTGATGGGGCTGTACAGACGTGCACCTCCAGTTTTGTGGAGGCAACGGAATCTGTTTTTGAGCAATCCAAATGTGTGCTCCACCACGTTGCGTGTGCTCCTATGTGCCACATTGTATCTCCTCTCCCTTGGGGTGGTTGGGTTGAGATATGGTGTGAGTTAATAAGGCCGGAGGGCATATGCGCTGTCACCTATGTACAGAAGTAAGTGCCATGAATTTGTGTGACCAACAGCTTGAGCGAGGGTGTACATCAGGGTGTGTCACATTTACTTACCTAGTAGGTATCCGTCTCCGAATTCACCAGCAAGCAGACGTGTATGGATTCCACTGTTCCGGAAGATGTACGAGTCGTGGCTACTCCCGGGGAATTTGGCCACGATGTCAGTTATAATGTACTTGGCATTACATATCACCTACACATTGATGGAGTGGATGGACTTGCGGTTTCTGTAGATGTATTCACTTGCTGCAGGTGGGCAGATGGGTATATGTGTCCCATCGATGCAGCCAATTACGTGTGGGAACTGCGCAAGTTGGTAGTACTCCAGCTTGGTCCTCTGCAGCGCCGCCTGTGTACTGGGGAAGGTAATGTAATGTTCCATTCTGTCCATCATGGCATCCAGGAAGGTGTTGAAGAAACGGGATAGACAGCTCTGTGACACACTACCCACTGCGGCTATCACACCCTGGAAACTTCCTGATGCAAGGAGGTGCAGGCAACAGAGTACCTGGAAATGGGTTGGGATTGCGTGGGCCCTTGGTGTCTGATGCTCCAGATGGGGTTTTAGGTCCCGTATTAGGTTAAGGATGGTATCTGGGTGCAGTCTGTACCTTTCATGGATTTCAACGAATTGGTAATGTTTACCGATTTTTTTATCTACATCGCGTTTACCGAATTCTTAATACCGATTCGGTAAAATTCGGTATTAAGGATTCGGTATTCTTGATTTACCTACATATGGCCCGTGATGCGTAGTCTGTACACCCTCTCTTCCCGTCTCCAGATCCTCACTCCTGCTGCTCTCAAGCGTAGCCGCCTTGCTATGAGGTAGAGGGCCGCCATTGTGTTCACACAGATGCATTTTGGGCCTGTTTTTATGCATTGCACCTGATTACCACCTGCTCTGGAAAAGTGGTAAATACCGAATCGTTATTACCGAAATTGGTCATATTCGGTAATAATGAGGTTTGCTACATCGCGTTTTTGGGGTTTTTACCGAATTGTTATTTCCGATTTGGTATTCATTGTTTCGGTACTCTCAGATCGGTAAATAAGGAATCTGTAATTCTTTACCGATTCGTTATTATCGATTCAATTCGGTATTACGTACATGTCACATGGCTAAATACCGATCGGTAACGCCAAAATCGACCCGTTTTCGGTGTTACCAACCGGTATTTGGCCACCTACATATGGCCCAAAGAGGGAAAAGGGTGACTTGAGAGTTCAGAAGTTGGTAAAGGGAGACAAGGGTGACTTGCGGGGTACATGTGTGGGTAGAGATAAAGGGTGGCGAGGATGACTTGAGGGTTCTGGGGTTGGTAGAAGTAAAGGGAGGTGAGGGTGACTTGAGAGTTCAGGGATTGGTAGAAGTAAAGAGAGGCGAGGGTGACTTGAAGGTTCAGGGGTGGGTAGACATAAAGAGATAAGCGCGGAGATACCCCTTCGGGGGTCTATTCAGGCGCTTTACAAGAACATAAAATAAATAAATAAAATAAAATAAAATAAAAGGGTAACTTGAGGGTTCAGGGGTTGGTAGAGGTAAAGGGAGACAAGGGTGACTTGAGGGTATTAGCCGATTCCCTTCCATTTAGTGGTCTCCATCTCTGTATCAGAGGACATCATCTCCATGGTGGAGGTCCCACTGCCCTCATGGGAAGGTCTCCACATTGGTTGCAGACATGACCGTCAAGTAGGCAGAACGTAAAATATGGGCATGAAGTTACTTGAATAGTTGTGAATATCATTGTAGGAGGCTCCACCCCTTCAATGGACGGGGTGAAGAGATGTAAGTCTACATATTGGTGTGAATTTACATCAGATATGGTGAATAGCAAAAAAGTGTAGAGTTCACCTAGGTGTAGTTGGAAATATGAACATAAGCAAATGTACAGTTGTATATTTACCTTTGTGACTATGCCCCATAGAATGAGCTGTGACAGGTCAGCTATGGGCATGGAAGAGTGGAGCATTTAATGGTCCATACAACGAACAGGCCAATGAGGGTAGCGGCAAGAGCCGAGCTCTAATGGTGTTCGATAAAGGCAGGGTATTAATAAAAAACAATTATGCTTGGAGATACAGAAAAAGGGATTGTCATGGCCATGGTGACAGAAAGACAGTATATTGGACTAGGGGGAAGAATCAAGCCTTCACAATGTCTTTTATGTTTTGTTGTGAGTCTACAGGGATAGTTGTTAGCAGGCCAAAGAGGTTACCTGAGTAGAGAATGTTAAGGCTGATGATACACTGCATTGGGATGGAACACAAATCCCACCACACAGTCAGGGTTTTCACACTTAAAATGAAGGACAAGCACAACAGAGTGCTTTTTTTTTTTTAAAGAAAATCCAAGGTCGACATATGGACACTCAGAATCCCCTTGAAGCAAATACCCTTAGACCAAAGTACAGATTTTTAGATTTAACAATTGGGTCCAATATCAAGTGGGTGGAGATAGTGAAGAACAGAAACTCCAGATTTAGCGTGGTGCAGTCACTCACAGATAAGGGTGACACGTCTGTTTTTGGGATAGAGAAGTACTCTGCATGGTGGTGAACGTGCACCCTTGCCCTGAGAGCCCCAGCTACATGGATATCTGAATCCCTAGTATTGCTTTTTGGCCATAAGCAGGCAAGGATCCTGAGCATGCGCCATGACCTATGCCTGTATCATGGTAATTAGGTCCTATTGGACCGGGAGGGGTGCACCAAGTGCTACCCTTGTGATAGTAGAAGACTACTGCCCTTACTGAGGGTTAATTTACATGACCACGGTGGTGGCAACATACCTGGTTTGTGTTTCATATTAATCTGTAGTGTGAACATGCCATTTTACCTCAATCATGAGAGTGGTGCCTATTCATCCACTCAGGTAAAATGATGTGGTTGTGTGGATTGTGTGTAGAGCCGAACTGTCCATGATGCTTGAGAGTGAGTGCTGGGATGTGTGTGTGTCTGTCTATGGTACATAACATGAAGGCCCGTTGGTTCGATTTTGGAAGCACAGGACCTGCAGAGGCTTGGAATGGGAGGTCTGCAACTTCCAGATAGATGTGTATTGCTGGCATTCCTGAGGGCTGGGGTCGAAGCACACTGAACGAAGGGGGGTAGAGCATCCTCTGTGCACATCAAAGGTGTCTTTGATTCCAGGAAGAGATACTGGTTAGTGGGGCTCATTGTCAGTGGGATGGTAAGACTCATAAGGTTGGCACTGTGGACCCAAGAATTTTGATAGAGAGAATGGCTTAGTCCTTTGAGCATTTATTAGGCATATTTCAATGGAGGCCAAAAGAAAGATGTGAGTGATCCTTGGCTGCTCCCTTTGCCTTTGATTTGGGTTAATCAGAACTGGAGCCGCTCCTGCTGTGGCACACTGCCCCTTTGATAGAGGGCAGTGGAGAGGAGAGAACACACTTCAAATGAGAGAACAGGATCAGGAAGGAAATCACATTTGTGTCTAGAGTTGGACTATAAAAGTGGGAGCATGAGACCCACAAGTTGTTCAACAGCACTGTTCATCAGGAGACAGAAGATCTCCAAGATTTCTAGCTGCTGGAACCAGGACTAGGGCCCAAGGTCTGCTAGTCTCCCTGCTGGGTGAGGAACCATCACACAGAAAGACAAAACCACTTAACCTGAGACTGGAGCACCATCCTTCTGCCTGCCTACCAGGACCAGTGGACCCTGTCTTCTCCCTGTGAAGATCTCAGGGATCTTGAACGGAAAGGTAAGGGCTCGGGTTCTTAAAAAGCCTATAGGGCAATAACAAGTTCAAGGTGAACTTCATATGCAATAGCGATTCAGAAAAGGGGGTGGTGATGAACAGAGTGTCTGAATTAAGCAGACCACTCTTACCCAGTCCAAAGATCAGGGCTTGATCCATCACCGTTATTTATCTCACTGCACCATCCCAGCTCAGAACCTGGCTATATGCAAATCAGTCTGTCCCTGGCCCAGTGCATCATGGGAACAGGGCAGACTAAACTACCAAGCCAATTCTTCACCAGAAAGGAGACAAGCTACCGGGGACCGGTTTCTGGCATTTCAGCCGTCTTCGGCCCGGCTTGCTTGAATCCTGATGGTGCAGTGAGAAAGGGACTCATGTCTGAGTATACCCTGCCACACCTATAGTGGCCAAAAACGATTCAGAAAAGGGGGTGGTGATGAACAGAGTGTCTGAAATAAGCGTGGAAGGGTATACTCAGATGTGAGTCCCTTGCTCATTGCACCATCAGGATTCAAGCAAGCCGGGCCGAAGACGGCTGTAATGCCAGAAACCGGTCCCCGGAAGCTTGTTTCCTTCCCAGTATAAGAATTGGCTTGGTAGTTTGGTCTGCCCTGTTCCCATGATGCACTGGGCCAGGGACAGACTAATTTGCATATAGCCAGGTTCTGAGCTGGGATGGTGCAGTGAGCTAAAAAACGGTGATGGATCAAGCCCTGATCTGTTGACTGGGTATGAGTGTTCTGTTTAACTCAGATACTCTGTCCATCACCACCCCCTTTTCAGAATCGTTTTGTCCACCATAAGCGTGGAAGGGTATACTCAGATGTGAGTCCCTTGCTAATTGCACCATCAGGATTCAAGCAAGCCGGGCCGAAGACGGCTGTAATGCCAGAAACCGGTCCCCGGAAGCTTGTTTCCTTCCCAGTATAAGAATTGGCTTGGTAGTTTGGTCTGCCCTGTTCCCATGATGCACTGGGCCAGGGACAGACTAATTTGCATATAGCCAGGTTCTGAGCTGGGATGGTGCAGTGAGCTAAAAAACGGTGATGGATCAAGCCCTGATCTGTTGACTGGGTATGAGTGTTCTGTTTAACTCAGATACTCTGTCCATCACCACCCCCTTTTCAGAATCGTTTTGTCCACCATAAGCGTGGAAGGGTATACTCAGATGTGAGTCCCTTGCTCATTGCACCATCAGGATTCAAGCAAGCCGGGCCGAAGACGGCTGTAATGCCAGAAACCAGTCCCCGGAAGCTTGTTTCCTTCCCAGTATAAGAATTGGCTTGGTAGTTTGGTCTGCCCTGTTCCCATGATGCACTGGGCCAGGGACAGACTAATTTGCATATAGCCAGGTTCTGAGCTGGGATGGTGCAGTGAGCTAAAAAACGGTGATGAATCAAGCCCTGATCTGTTGACTGGGTATGAGTGTTCTGTTTAACTCAGATACTCTGTCCATCACCACCCCCTTTTCAGAATCGTTTTGTCCACCATAAGCGTGGAAGGGTATACTCAGATGTGAGTCCCTTGCTCATTGCACCATCAGGATTCAAGCAAGCCGGGCCGAAGATGGCTGTAATGCCAGAAACCGGTCCCCGGAAGCTTGTTTCCTTCCCAGTATAAGAATTGGCTTGGTAGTTTGGTCTGCCCTGTTCCCATGATGCACTGGGCCAGGGACAGACTAATTTGCATATAGCCAGGTTCTGAGCTGGGATGGTGCAGTGAGCTAAAAAATGGTGATGGATCAAGCCCTGATCTGTTGACTGGGTATGAGTGTTCTGTTTAACTCAGATACTCTGTCCATCACCACCCCCTTTTCAGAATCGTTTTGTCCACCATAAGCGTGGAAGGGTATACTCAGATGTGAGTCCCTTGCTCATTGCACCATCAGGATTCAAGCAAGCCGGGCCGAAGGCGGCTGTAATGCCAGAAACCGGTCCCCGGAAGCTTGTTTCCTTCCCAGTATAAGAATTGGCTTGGTAGTTTGGTCTGCCCTGTTCCCATGATGCACTGGGCCAGGGACAGACTAATTTGCATATAGCCAGGTTCTGAGCTGGGATGGTGCAGTGAGCTAAAAAACGGTGATGGATCAAGCCCTGATCTGTCGACTGGGTATGAGTGTTCTGTTTAACTCAGATACTCTGTCCATCACCACCCCCTTTTCAGATTCATATGCAATAGGTCAACAAAAATGAAAGATCCCTGCAATAGCTGACAATGGTTTTATGGAAGGGGATGTAAAGCTCATAACTTTAGGTGCTCGTAATAGTGCATCATTGTCCTTGGTGGCCCATGCCACAGATGCTTTTAGTGGATTTTACTAGGCTCTTTGTGCAATGGGGGAGGAAACTGTTTCACTCATTCAGAGACATCAGGCTGGTCACCTTCCCTATAACTGTCAATACTCTCTGGTTATTTATAATGTGGGTATGGAAGCAGAATTATGTTCCTCATATAAATCTCTGTCCTTCTTTAATCTGGAAGCCAAAATTGCTATGAGAAATCTGGCCACTAATTAGAATCACTTCTGCTAGGGTTGATAAATGAAGATTTGTCGGGATTTGGACACAGTAGACAAACATTTGATAAAATAAACTTGGCAGCTTAAACTGGTCTGCTACGTGAAAAGATATTAAATGCTCCTTAAATCATTAGTGGCAGAAAGGGCTTCCCAAAGGGTGAAGTGGGTATTCATGCAAAGATTTTGAGATACTGAGATCTGGACCACAAACTCACTGATATAGTCCTAGCCAGCTGCAAAAGTCCAGTGGAGAGATTGGTATTAAATGGTTAAATCATTTGGGAGTGACAAACCAAAATAACAATAAGAGGGGTAGGGATACAGGACATTCCTATTCTCCAACTAAATATTCAAGAACAACAAAGGAGCGATACATAAAAGAGGTAAGTCCGTAAGGACGGCGGAAGTGATTGAGCTAGGTCCATAGTGGGGAGCCGGCAAGGAAGATAATATCCTGGCCATGAAGAATACCCCTGCCGCTAAGTCCAGGGAGCAAATTCCCTGTTCCCTGTTTAATATGAATTGGTAGGGCCTGGAAGTTCCAAGGCTTTACATCAACCGGGAAAAAACGTGAGTTGAATACAATTGCACACATATTCTCAAGGTTAGGGTACGCATTAGGGTGGCTATACCGCCTGGGAATTTTTAAACACCTCTGGTCCTGATGAAAGCTTGGCTAAAATAGCAAATCCAAAGCAGAAACATGTCGACCTATTAATTTACTAGGACATAGTTGACTCAAATTGAAGGCCAATGATGTCCGCTCTTTTTTTAATAATGATGTTCTGACTCTGTATTAAAATTTCTTATTTAGAGGACAGCACGTCATTTTTTAAATCACACACTGATATTCACTTTTACTTCACCTATATGTTTGGAATCTGCTTCGCTGTAACTCAGACGTGGTAGCATACCAAGGAGATACCTGGTCTCCTTGGTAAAAAAAAACCATGATGAAGCATGTCATCAACTATGTTGATGAGTGAGGGTTTTATTTTCAAACATTGATGGTTTCCTTTTTCACTGTGCTTTTCCTGTGTCATAATTAGCACCTTTCGCAGTATTGGTGCTCGGTCCAGGCTTCTTTGTCTTGGACATTGAAAAATTCTCTCTCTTTTATGTATCACTCCTTTGTTGTTCTTGAATAGTGCATTAGCAGTAGTCACATCTGTCCACTCTCACCAATATATTTGTGGTACATATGCAGTCATATGTTATGTTATAAGTTATAAAGAAATTGTAACGCGCGCAAATACTCTGGAGTGTCCTGGCTGTTTGGCTCAGGACAAAAAAACACTCTAATAAGGATACATTTCAGAATGATGGAAAACGAGTGTCAACAAAAGTAGTTAGAACTTTTAGAGAATCTCAAGCAGAAATGGCCAACTCATCTGCCACATAACAGGTGCATCCATATAACGAGTACTTTGTAAACAACAAAGAATTTATGGAACAGATAAAGCATGATTTTCAATAATGTCGTAATAAATTTAGGTTGGCTGAGATTAGTGTGTGGATTGGGTTTGGCGGTTGCTTCGGATTGTTTTTAGCTGACTCTGACATTTAAAAGAAAAATGCTTGAAGTTGATTGGATTGTGTTTAAATGTGTGCTTGAATGAGATTCTGTGATGGCCACAAGGCCTTTCAGTCTTCAGTCGAATGAACCCCTTTGCACCTTGTAGCAAGAACATCTGTTATTCGCTTAATTAAACTTATTTGGCAGTGATATGTTTGGTAATTGTTTTATTTGTTTCTAAGCTTTTGCATTATGTGGTGAGATCTCCTGGGAGTGATTATTACCCAGCAGCTGTCTTTATATTTCTGACATATAAGGATCTGTGTACATGTCCATTGCAACACATTTTTTGAGCAGCGTTTTTATTGGAATGTTCTTGTTCATTTGACTAATTTTACTGGTATTTTCTCTGACAGTGCACGTTTATGTGTGAGATTCCAAAAACGTCAATTCAGCTTTGTTTTGGAAATGAGCAACACACTGAGCTATAACAACAGTGGTCACAGCTGTTACAGGTCACAGATATAACTCATACCCAACTCTTCATGTACCACCTCTGGTGCAAGGCTGTTTGGCAAGGATAGCACCCTTTTCATAAAGGTGTTCTCCTCTATCTGAAGTGACGGTGCAACAACATATTCCCAGATGTCACACCCATAGGAGGCAATCGAGATGCACTTTGCTTTCTAGATGCTATTAATGGCATCTATTGATTTATAGAATAGCCGCCTTGCGAAATGAAATACACAATAAATTGCCCTGACAAATAAAAACATTTTTGTATACGATAGTGAGGACCAGCTCAGCAAGGCTTCATATAATGTGCCTAAGTGGGAAAACAACTCCCCATTACTGATATGACTTCCCTTAATAGAAAGAGCTCTAGATTCGGTGCTCTTCGGGCCAATTACCAGAACTTGTGACTTTTGAGCATTGGTAGTTGAGTGCAAATTATTCATAAACTCAACAAATGAGTGTAAAAGTCACTGTAATCCCTGTGGGGATCTTGCAATGAGAACAGCATCATCTGCATACAGCAATGCTGCTAATGGTCAATTCCACATAGGGCACATCTCTCCGCTACGTAACCAATTGTGGTTCCAGCTGATTGATGTACAGGGTGAATACAAACTGAGCTAAGATGCAATCCTGATGAACACCCCTTTTTAAACAAAAGTACCGGACAGATGCTATCAGGTGGAGAGGTTCTTAACAAAGGACCACTGTGGATCCCAGGCCAAGCCAGAGCATGTCTCTATTACTCTGTCAAACGCTGCACTGAGATCTATTAAAGTTAGGTGGACTGACCCCTTCTTTGCTACAGTATACTTTGAGATAATCAAGTACAAGTTTAAGCATTGGTCAGATGTCCAAAGGCCAGCCCTAAAACCATACTCTATGTCAAACAATGTGTTATGCTCCTTAGCCAAGGTGCATAATCGATTTAAACCACACATCGCTAATATTTAGAGTCCACCAGCGCTATGGGCCGGTAGCAACACAGTTCTTCCATAATTCCTTTCTTAAACACTGGTACAATCACAGAAAAGGACAGCCCATGTCTCGCAACTGCATTGCGATGCAAAGTGACAAAAGGGCCCCACAACTCAATGTTAGATTTAAACAAAGCACCTGGGATCCCTTCAGAACCTGGGTTTTTATTGTTTGGTAGAGTAATAATAGAATCGCTCACCTCCTCCCACTCAAACCTAAAGTTTGACCAATCAGCAGACAAATAATATGAAGGTATAGATGTAGGGTTTTCATAAACAGATTAAAAGTGCTTCATCCAAATGTCTGCTGAAACTGTGAGCACAACATAGGCCTTGGATTAGGGTGAAACAAGGGGCAATTAACAATGTTTCAAAACAACCCACTATCTCACTTATTAAAAGCAAAAATAAGCTCTTCCCAGGCCTCCCTGTGTAATTGCATTTAGCTTTCCTTCAAGACTAGTTTCTATTTAGTTCAACACAAGGAAACCAAAGTGTAGTCTCTATGGGTTTGCTTCAGGGTCCCCTTTAAATCTTGATGTGCTTTAGTACACGATTGATGAATCAAACTTTTTGGGGGGGGGGGGTACATGGTATTGCCAGGCCAAGATAGCATAAACTTAATTACGCTACCGATATGGCTATAATAGGGCAAAATTAGGTTATCAGGAAGACCATTACCAGGACAAACCACAAATTCATGTGCACATTTCTGGACTAACTCAGTATAAAATGTTCTGGCCAAATTATGGCCCATTTTACTCTACGTCCTCTCCTTCAATGATATCATCGAATTATAGTCAAGGACCCAGCTGTTTGCTTCAAACACCACTGGAATGCAGCTAACAGTTTATGATCACTGCGGCCATCCCACTTAAATATCCTGAGTGACTGAAGCACACTTGAGGTGACAAAGATAAAATCAATTGCAGACCGTTTGCCTTCCCCTATAAAAGTGTGAATAATCTGAGCACTCAACAAATCCTGCACAAATAAAATAAAATAAAAAGTTTAAAACCAGCTAAAGCAGAATTAATTAAATCTACTTGCTTTGAATGTATAAAGTGATCTGTGCTTGTTACTCTGTAGTCGTTCTTATGGGAATCTATAATCGGACACGATGCAAATTTAAATCACTTAGCAGCATCATAAGTATAAAATCGTTTCTAGAATTATAACATTTATCTAAATCCTTATACGGTCCAACACGTAGACAACAGAGTCAAGAAAAACATTTGAAGTATAAAGATTCAGGATTAACAAATTTTCCATCTTCTTGGACTGCTAAATTTCAATTTGATAGTTCAGCGCAGGGCAACTAATAATTAAAAACCTCTCTTTTCCCTCCTATGCATAAATGGTGTGGCTGGAACAAAACAGGAGCTATAACCTTCCATCAAAAATTACAGGTCATGTCCCACGTTTCCTGTAAACAGACAATATGAAATTCTTTAGGAAAATCCCACCCCTGTTCATCCTCTGTTTTCCTCACCAAGCCTACAACATTCAGATTAAGCACTTAAAATAAATACTTCCCCCGAAACAGAGGGGGAGCCAAAGGGATCCTTAATAGTGGAAGTAAAGGTCGATTGCTGTCAGTCTTCTGAACCTCATATCCGTTGGCAGTGGGAATGTTATCTACATCCCTTCCCTCCTCCACTACAACAGGCTTCTCCCCATACATAACATGACTACAAAGCTTGGGACTGTGAAAAATAAAAAAAACAAAGCAAGGCCAGAATATCAGTTTGCACTTGGGGCGAGACAAATCCCTTACAAGATGACCATCAAGGAAGGCATTATTAAAATTCAACAACACACAATCTCCCTCAGATGATTTACCATCCCTTCCCACCAAAGAAACTCTTTTAACCATACTTATCTTCTCAAAAGTATTCTGACCCCAATCCAAATGCTCATTCGATTCGATTCGATTCAAAATCTTTATTCAAATTTTTGCAAATTCATAAAAGCAGTACAAACAATCCCAACTCAAATTAACATAATTACAATAATTTAAAAGCAGCACATTATTGAATACAAATCAATTATCAGTAAAGTTCACAAATTTACTAAGGGTGCTCCATTGTTTTTCGGACATGGGTAATAACTCTTAGAAAAGTGCTAGTGCGGAATATCAGCTCTTCATTGTTCAGAGTTAACAACATCAAGTTTGATTCTTCCAGAGAAAGTGGTCTGTGCTTTTTAAAATACGGTGCTAAAAACCATTTAAAATATTTTTGATAAAATTTACAAAAGAAGAAGAAGTGTAAGTCGGTTTGCGAGCTCATATCATCACATGGACACAAATTATTTCCAGATTTTAGAAAGGAGTAACCTAATGGAAAACATAATAAAAATCTGACAGTCCCTGCCCTGAGGCGAAAAAGTAAAGATCTTTCCCAATTTGTCATTGGCAGCGTAAGGTACTTAGGAACAATGGAATTGTTTGTATGTGCAGATCTTTGTTCACATAAGCCTGGATTGCTGGTTTGATTAATTCCCTTGCCAATCTTTCTTCACTATAAAGTGTGTACAGTGCAGATTTAAAATTATTTTTGTCTTTAGGGTCGATTTTACTAGGGTCAAGGAAAAGGTGTCCTTTGCCTACGCTACTCAGTTTTTAAAAACTCCAGAAAGCCAGGGGATTAACATCCCTTTTTCGCAGTAAAGGCAGTCTCCTATAATGTCCTGGGTTAGGCCAGCCATGTTATTCTTCCAGATAGCGAGCCAGAACATTGCCGGTTTGGAGGCAATAAAATCTGATATATAGTGCAGATTCAGTTCGCAGTGGCAAATGTACTCTGAGCAGGAAATGGGTGCTCTGAGGATTTTTCTGCAGAAGCCGTTTTCCTCTGTCTGAATACTCGGTGTTTTTCCCAGACCCCAGATCTCTGCCCCATAAGTAGCTACTGGCACACATTGTGATTTAAAAAAAATTAAAATGGCTTTTGTGGCATCTACTGTCTTAGGCCGTGGAAGGCTAAGAATAGAATTAATGGATTTTGAGGACTTGCTCGTGGCGTGGACCAAATGTCCACTCCACGAGCCACTCGCAGCAAAAACAATTCCTAGGTAGGGAAAAGTGTTAGTGGAATAAAGTTTGTCAAAACCCACTGAGATAACACTTAGTTGTCTCTTACCCGGGCCACAGGACATGATAAAAGATTTTTTTAAATTTACTTTAAGATCAAGCTTTTCCATATATTGGGCAAGGTCTTTTACCAAGCTGCGCAAAGCGTTTGGGGTGAGACCCATGAGCACCGCATCATCTGCGTAAAGCAGAGTCGGTAGCAATCCCCCCCCTTATTTTCGGGAAGTCTATAGTTGTCAGTTTTAAAGATTTGTTTAATCCATTTATATAGATAATAAATAACAGGGGTGCTAGAACGCACCCCTGCCTGACTCCTCTTTCTGCCCATCTATGGGCTCTGACACTCCCCCCCCCCATCCCGATCCTTACTTGTGCCCTTGTGTCTGTGTACAAATACGCAAGAAAGTGTACAAGTGGTTCATCTAGACCATATTCCAGGAGGATTGTCCACAATTTAGACCTATTAACTAGGTCAAATGCGGACGATAAGTCCATAAATGCTAGGTAGATTGGTACAGACCGAGCAATGATATATTTACCAATTACTAAGTTTAAATTTAAACACTGCTCGGTTGTTCCAACCCCGCTCCTGAACCCCATTTGGCAGGAGTCTAAGATCCCTGTTTCATCTACCTACTCATTGATTCTGTTATATAATACTCGTCCCAGAATTTTGAGGGTATTATCCAGGAGCGAGATGGGTCTATAGTTTGTTGGGTCTCTTCTCTCTCCTTTTTTATATATGGGCACTATTATTCTTGTGGACCATGTGTCAGGTATTGGCACTAAAGGTAGGCTGTTAAATACGTTTGTCAGAATGGGTGCCCAAAGTTCAGGTTTCCATTTAATAATATCTATTGAGAGGCCATCTGGCCCAGGGGCTTTATTACCGAGGCTTTGTTTAATGCCCGCAATAACCTCTCCTAGGCTAATCTCTAAAGGGCGCAAATCGTCTAGTGCAAAGTTGTTATTGACATTTGATGGTGTTGCATACACTTTAGAAAAATGGTCTTCCCACTGGCGCCTGGATATGGTACAACTTATTACTGACATTTGTGTACCCATGTTACGCATATTTTTTACTGCAGCCCAAAAAGTTGTGCCTTTTTTCCCTGATGCTGAGTCTGATAACTCCTCCCAGCGTTCTGACAAAATAATTGCCTTACGTTTCCCTATTTCAGATTTATACCTCTTTCTTGCCTCCCTAACCTTAATTTGGCATCTAGGCTTAGCATTCAGTGCCTTACGTAGAGCCCTATTTGCAACTGAACAGTTGTTATCGAACCACTTAGGGTCCGTGTTGATTTTGCGATTGGGAACGGTTAAAAGTGTTTTTATGACTGTGCACAGATTAGTAAAATCTGAGATCACCCTTTGGTGATTCCCATCAACTAGTGTGCATGAATCTATTAAATTTTGATGTTTGGTTGTGAGCTAATTAGTCATGCTGCCACTATCCACCCTCCTCCATTTCAATCTTAAATTGTTTGTGGCGGGGGTTATATCTCTGGCCCCCACAGTGCTTTTAAATACTGGCGAGGGCCCTAGTCTAATATTTGCAACCAATGCATTATGATCCCCGAATGCAGTCTCAATAACCTTGGCCACCGTAAGACTGTCAATGAGTTCAGGTGACATAAAAATGTAATCCACGGTTGAGGAATATTCTCTGCCTCTGAATGTAGGAACATAATTATCATTGGGGGTAGGGCTTGCATCCATAATGTTAGTTAACATATGTTCACGGATAAGCAAGTCCAGTTCTTGTCCCCTTTTTTCTGCACGGTCGCTTCGGGTGTTTAACCCTGGTTGATCCAAATTAGAAATTTTTGCGTTAAAATCCCCAGCTAAGATAATCCTTTTGCTTATGCTATTTTCTGGGGGTTCAGTTATATCACTCAAAATTTTGGAAAGTTCGGTCAAATTTTTATTTGGGATTGAATAGAAGTCGTTATTATAAAAATTAATTACATAAAAGGGAACCTTTCTTTTGTATTCGATGATCTGGATATTTGGACTTTTAGTGGGTATTACCTTAATACCACCACCTGCAGTGATCCTGATGCCAATTTGGGTTTTGTTAAATTTATGGCAGACCTGGGCCTATGTACCAATTTCAAAAAGTCATTTATAATGTCTTGTGGCCCTAAAAGTTATAAAATAAGCCACATTCAATCAGGGGATGATATTTTAAAAAGCACTTGCACTTTCCCTTATCTTGGTCTGTTATTCTCCAACTCTGGCTCCTGGCAACCCCATGTCACCCTGGGAAGGAACAAAATGAGTAAGGCCATAAATTCTTTAACCTCCCTTCGCCAACCCAAACAAGCAGACGTGATTGTGTCACTTTTACAAATCTATAGAACACAATGTCTACCTGTGGGCACCTATGGTGCCGAGGTATGGGGTTATTCCAACTGCACCCAACTACAGACCGAAGAAAATAGATTTTGCCGGAAGATCTTAGGGGGGTTATTAGTGCACCAACTTACATCTGTCACAGGGAACTAAACCTCCTTTATATAGAAGACTTTATAAGATCCAGACCCCCATTGTTTTGGATAAAAACCTGGTGTAATTCCGCTGCCTCCCTGTCACGTGATATTATTATTGACTGCCTAAATTGTGAGAGGGCTAACTGTATACCTTGGTTTAAGGCTGTGGAAAATAGTTTATCAAGTGTGGGGCTGGGTCATCTTTTTACATCCCCGCAACTGATTGACCATACGCATAAGAATTTAACAAAAAAGGCCCTCTATGAATGTTACCGCAAGGAGAGGCTAAGGCGTGACTTGATAAAATCCACCACAATTAGATACATCTCCTTTATGGAGCCAAGTGAGAAACCATCTGCCCTGCCCCAGAGCTATCTCCGCTTAAAACTAGGCAGATGGAACAGGAGTTTGCTATTCCGGTTCAGGGACGGAAGCATTATAAATTTACTTTGTTGTCCGTTAGGCTTCAATAAATGTGTGGAAAACTTAAACTGTCCCTGTAATCTAGGTGGTACACAAAGTTTGCTCCATTTTATTTTATTTTGCGTTTTTTATAGAATGCACACTTTGCACTTTCTAATGCCGTACTGTAGGAAAAACGCTTTGATCGATTTTAAATTAGCTTTTAAAGACTTATTAATGTTAAAGACGGATGAGGCCATCTTCAGAGTGAGCTGCTTTCTTAAAGCAGCTGTACGATCACGTGCTTCTCTGTTAATTGATTGAAATATTTGCACTGTGCACACTTTTGCACATTTGCTTACTGCACATTGCATATTTTGCACTAAGGATTGTATTTTTGCACATGATAAAACTGTATATCGCTATGAGTTTGTAAATAAGTGGGATGGAATTTGTGTTTTTATTTCTGCTGGATTTTATGCGTACTTTTATGGATGTTTTACAATCCGAATAAAGATCATTTGACTTGACTTGACTTGACTTGACTTGATGCCAATTAGTAGTCCACCCATCGGTCTGCCAAAATCAGGTTTGACTGCAGTTATACTATTACAGTGAAAACCCTCAATATGCAGGTTGATGGTGGCCCATGTTTCCTGGAACATGATTATATCTATGTCAGAAAGAATCTTTAACCAGTTTGGATCAGATAATCTTGGCTCCAGTCCAGCCACATTCCAACTAAGGATCGCAAGGTCAGAATTAAATTTAGTTGGTATATTAAGTATATTAGGGCTGGCTTTTACGGTACTTTCAATGATTACAGTCCCCTCAAAGGAGGTTTTCCTTACGAGTAGCGGGCAATCTATACCCTCGCAACTACTTATAGTTGGTGCTATTGTCTCCTGTCTGTTGTTGTTTATCCTTATAGCTGAGGGGAGTCCCTTTATTGGGGATACTATTCCGTGTGCTTCCTTTAAAGTCAGATTTGGCAGATGGTAGCCGTTAAACAGCTGATTATTTCTGCTATTGTGCTTACTAGAGCCTCCCTGTTCTTTATGGGGATTGATGGTTGATATCAGTCAATCAACCATCTCTAGACAGCTGTATCTATTATAGGTCGGAACCCTCATAAAATTGTCCATGAGACCTACATCTCTTCCCATGTTTCCTCCCCAGCTTCCCATGTTCCCTCCCCAACTTCCCCATTCTTCACCCCAGTCTTGGTAGCCCGGTCTACTCCAGTTCCTGTCATGACCTGGCCAGACACGACTCCTGGGGGGATAGAAAAAAGAGAGTTGTTTTGTTTCCATGTGTTTGTAGGAGCCTTGTCTGTTCCAGGAGCATATATAGTCTACAGTACGAGGGCCCTCGAAATTGATTATGACACAGTCACCCTGGGTAGTTTTACGCTCTTTTCCTATCCAGGGTACTCTGCGCACTGTTAGAATCTTACTTGTGCAGAGTGAGGGTAGGGGGCGGTTGACATTGAGCCAATGTTGTACTTTATTTTTTAATGACCAACTAGTTTCAACAATGTGATCTGCCACCTCTGGTACTCCAGTCATGACTACTACCAGTGAACTTGCCTCTGGAGGGAGATGAACCGTGCGTCTATGCTCTTTTTCTCCCCTCTTCTGGTCCTTATCAGGGGGCATTGGAGTTGTCTTGGATTGGCTTTCTGTTTGTTTAGTGGGATGGGGAGGTACAGGGTTGTTTGTCGGTTTGACTAAGTTTTTGTTTGCTTGGGCTGCTGGTGTCTTTGTTGCTGTCGTCTTCTTAGGCCCTGGGTCTACAGTGTTGTTATTTCTAGTTTTAGTCCCGCCCGTTAAAGTGGGCCCAGGGTTAGATGTGTTCGCGGCGGTCTTAGGAATATTTTTGGACAGAGCATTCAGCCCAGCCAATTGTTTCTCTATATTTAAGAGTCTAGTCTCTATTGGGGAAAAGTAAGATCTAAAGAGTTCCCCAATTTTTACTAACAGATTGCTAGTTGCTTCACAGCAATTACGTGTATCCCCCCCTACGGCCTGGATCTCTATGCTTTCTAAGTCCAAATCCTCGTTAGTCTCGTCAGGGGTTAATTTACTATTCCCATTTTGTAAATGATGATCTTTTACTTTGCTAGACTTTTTCTTTAGTGCACTCTTCTCTTTGACCATTGACACCTTTACTTGTTTCTTTTGCTTTTGTATGGCACCCTCCCTCCTACCCCTTGACTGTCTGTTCCTTACTTCATCTGGCGTGTGATTAATAACTAATTCAGGTGATTTTTCTAATGCCAGACTAAGGGGCTTATTAGGATGGAGGATTTTACGCATCCTCCGGGCCGGCGGAAGCCACCGCCGGCACGGAGGATGCGGAAAATCCTCTGCGGACCCACCACCACATTAGGATGGCTGGTGGGTCCTGGTTTCCGTCCGCAGATTTTCCGCCGTGGCTGGCTTACAACCGCGACGGAAAAGCACTAATATGGTGACGGTGTCTCTCAGACACCGTCAGCCAGATTAGGATGTGCTCCGAAACACGCTTTTCCGCGGCGGCTTTTCCGCCGTGGAAAAGCATGTGTAACTTCACTGCGGGGGCCCGTTGCGGGCCCCCTAGGTGAAGGGGGGAGTGGGGGGTGCACATGGGGGGTACCTATGGTACCCCCTGCATTTGTATGCAGAAAGCGGCAGGCACCGCGCGGTGCCTGCCACTTTCTACATACAAATGCAATGCGTGCATTTTTAACATTGCTGCGGGTGCAGCTTGAAGCTCCACCCGCCGCAATGTTAAAAATAGAGGATGTGACCGCCAGGGTGGCGGTCACATCCTAATCTGCACAGAGGGAACGCCGCAGCCCATGCGGACGTTCCCTCCTACTCAGGGGTCGCGGACGGACTCAAGTCCGTCCGCGATCCTAATGACCCCCTTAGTTGGGAGTCTGATAAGAGTTGGGATGCAGACAGGTCAACTATGTTTGGCATGCTAAGTGTTTCTATCCTGTCATCATTTAAGGGACCAGAGTCCTGGGTTTGTGCTGGGGTTCTAGCTAGGGCAAGGAGTCCCAAAGATGAGCGCCTAGCTAGTTGCAAGTCTTGGGATACTCTGCGTTCGAGGAGAATGATACCCTGATCTATAGCTCCATTCGCCCTTGTTATACAATTATCCAAAGGCCCAATTATCTGTCCTCCTCCCGCCTCGGTTTTACTTCTGCTACCCCTTGTGGACATATTATTTATCAATGTATGTTCAACTATTATCAACTAGTCCATATAGGTAAGATGAAACATACAAACGTGAAGTCTTCGAGGCGGATACGAAAACCGAAAACCAAGAGAGGTGGCCCGGTCCGGTCACAAACGTACTCTAACGGGCTAAAACTGGCCCGCCCTTGGCCCGGGCTTCGCCCGGCGTCGCCCGCGCGCGTCCCGCGACGCGGGGTCTCTGGGTGTTTAGTAGCGCCTCCAGGCGCGAGAATGCGGCGGGCGGCTTCCTCTTCCGCCACAAGGGACGCTGGGTAATGTAGTCCCCCTCCGCACTGCGGCCGCGTTTGGATGGAGGCGGAGGGAGAGAGAAGGTCTGCTGTGGGACCTTGTTGTGGTAAGTTGAGCCCCAAAGTGTTGCCTCTGTTAGTCACTCGATAAGTTGATAAGTTCCCCCGCTCCACCGGGTCTCTGGGTGTATAGTAGCGCCTCCAGGCGCGAGAATGCGGCAGGCGGCTTCCTCTTCCGCCGCAAGGGACGCTGGGTAATGTAGTCCCCCTCCGCACTGCGGCCGCGTTTGGATGGCGGCGGCGGGAGGGAGACGGGCTGCTGTGGGACCTTGTTGTGGTAAATTGAGCCCCAAAGTGTTGCCTCTGTTAGTCACTCAATAAGTTGATAAGTTCCCCCGCTCCACCGGGTCTCTGGGTGTTTAGTAGTGCCTCCAGGTGCGAGAATGCGGCAGGCGGCTTCCTCTTCCGCTGCAAGGGATGATTGGTAATGCAGTCCCCCTCTGCACTGCGGCAGCGTTTGGATGGCTGCGGCGGGAGGGAGACGGGCTGCTGTGGGACCTTGTTGTGGTAAGTTGAGCCCCAAGGTGTTGCCTCTGTTAGTCACTCGATAAGTTGATAAGTTCCCCCGCTCCACCGGGTCACTGGGTGTTTAGTAGCGCCTCCAGGCGCGAGAATGCGGCAGGAGGCTTCCTCTTCCGCCGCAAGGGACGCTGGGTAATGTAGTCCCCCTCCGCACTGCGGCCGCGTTTGGATGGCGGGACGGGAGGGAGACGGGCTGCTGTGGGACCTTGTTGGGGTAAGTTGAGCCCCAAAGTGTTGCCTCTGTTAGTCACTCCATAAGTTGATAAGTTCCCCCGCTCCACCGGGTCTCTGGGTGTTTAGTAGCGCCTCTAGGTGCGAGAATGCGGCAGGCGGCTTCCTCTTCCGCTGCAAGGGACGCTGGGTAATGTAGTCCCCCTCCGCACTGCGGCCGCGTTTGGATGGAGGCGGCGGGAGGGAGACGGGCTGCTGTGGGACCTTGTTGTGGTAAGTTGAGCCCCAAAGTGTTGCCTCTGTTAGTCACTCGATAAGTTGATAAGTTCCCCCGCTCCACCGGGTCTCTGGGTGTTTAGTAGCGCCTCCAGGCGCGAGAATGCGGCAGGCGGCTTAAATATAATTACAAATATTCACTAGGCAGCAGCAGCAACACATATATGATCTGGTGAATATTGATGAATGTGTCCTATCGTACAACCAACCTAGGTGTGTACCATATCCAGCTTTGACATATGATGTATGTGAATTAGATGATGGCACTAAGATATTGGCTGGCTTCTCTGCCGAGCCTGATGCAGATGAGGACCTTGGTACCGATGAAGATGACACCTCTTGAGATAGTGGGGACCGGGTACAGAAAAATGTTTGATCAAAGCTCAAAAAGGAGTGATTATTGGAAAATATGCGATAGGCTGCGTTTAGTTTGAGTATTTGCTCCTCCATTTTGTATGTCACGTCTTCAGTGCACATCTGTTTCATGTTTTTCGTTTGTTGCTGGGTTGCTGTTCTGGGCTAAACGAAACTTATGTCTTAACATTTCTTGTAAATCGTGTGACTTATGTGAGACAACCCAGCTGCACCTTAATCTAAAGAGCGCTGTGCCCTTTTCAAGGCTGCAGTGTCTGACACTGATAAGAACAAGTTTGCTGCATCTGCAGATTTCTGTAAAACATGTCTGAGCTTGAACTAACTGGTTCTAACTGGTCTCTTATCACCTTCCTGTTTGTTCACTACTATAAATGTAGCCCTCAGATACTTTACGTCAGCTCACTCCTGTACACCCTGCCTGGCCGCTGTGCGGACCTGTGCCCGCTTGAGTGTATAATACATATTGCTTGTTATACTTTCCCTCCAACTACCTGGTTATTTGTCTACGAGTGGACAGAGTGGTTTTGAACCAGACTAGATGGTCTTGCTGTGTTACTAAAAATTTCTCGTTTCCACAACCCAATGAGTGGCATTATTATTCAACTGAGAAAAGCTTGTTCCCCTTGCCCTGAGGGGAGGTACTAGGTCATTACCAGCACAAATGGGGTTGCTGCCAGTGGTAAGTCCAGCGTCAAGGCTTCGGTCAGAAGAATAACCTGTCCTCCTACTCCAAACTGGACAGAGCACTCAGAAAAATTATGTAACCTCCTCGAGGCAGTGTCCAGCAACCTAGTATTTGCAATGGATTTAACATTAAGGGCCTCTCCCTGAGATTCCTTACTATGTTCAGCTTTTACTACTACAGGTAAACTTTGAGGATCCTCCCTGTGTCCATCCTTCTCTAACATCAGGATGGCAGAAATATCAGAGATAACTTTACTACTTCAGGAGGGTGTTTGAGTAATACATGCTTAAAGGGGCAGCTATTGGCTAAAACATAGACTTGACTAGAGATAAACGGAGTCCACTAAGTTTGCAATAGTAGTCTCAATCTTGTTTAGGTGTTAACTACATGAGTCGAAGGAGTCCCGTATGAGATTTCCATAGTCTCCTCAAATGCTCCTCAGTCCCCATCCAGGGGCGACATAATGATGGAGGCTTGACCACTACTGTCTTCTGCTTATCCTCCACCTTATTGCCATTCAGAGAGCTGAAAGATCTTACCTGATTGTCCAAAAAATGCATCACAGCACTATCATTCTCTATAGGGGCCTGATGTATCAGGGTCTTAATAGTTTGAGTACTTACTGAGTAAGTCTGACCGTAGAGAAACTGCCCATACTCAAGGAATCCTCTTTGGTTACAATTTCTCAGCATCCTTAGTGCTGGTACTATCACGCTGCCTTAATCCAAGTTGATCTTCCATGGTGGTAATTTCTTCTGTGATTGCACCCTCTGCAGAAGTAGGATATGTAAGAATGGAGCCGCTGGTGGGGAGACGTTTGTCCAGTAAATGGGCTACACTGGCTTTTCACTTACCCAAGGTCCAAAGAGGGGGAACATACAAGGCTAAGGGCCAAGAGGGGTGTCCCAGTCAAGCCTCCTTTGGGCTCGGATGGGTGCTGATGGGCCAGCCAGGGCACAAACCCAGACAAATCCCACACTTTGGGGAGGAGAGCACACTTATAAAGCACTTTGTGACTGCTCCCCTTTGAAAGCAGGTGCCCCTTTGCACGATGAAGTCTTGGTGGCAGCATCCAAAAGAGAGTCCCATGCTGCGGGAAGGAGTATGCACATATAAAGGGCTGTGATCTGTTACCCCCCTCCTGACAAGTGCACCTGTGCCCTCTGGATGATGAAGTCCTGGTGGCAGCATCCACAAGAGTCCAGCGCTGCAGGGAAGAAAACACACTTATAGAGAGTTGTGCACCTTCTCCCACCTCCTGGCAAGTGCCCCTGTGCACTCTGGGTGATGAAGTACTAGTAGAGGCGCCCATAAGAGAGTCCAGCGCTGCGTGGAGGATAGTAAACTTATACAGCGCTGTACACCTGCTCACCCCTCCTGGCAAGTGCCCCTGTGCACTCTGATCGATGTGGCACCGCTCGCCCACTTCGCCCGTAGGCATCACCTCAACATCATCTCCTACGCTGATGACATCCAGCTGATCCTCTCCCTCACAAAGGACCCCCACAATGCCAAAACCAACCTTCACGAAGGAATGAAGGAAGTCGCTGAATGGATGAGGAACAGCTGACTGAAGCTGAACTCGGACAAGACGAAGGTCCTCATCCTCGGATCCACCCCTTCGGCCTGGGATGACTCCTGGTGGCCGACCGCACTGGGAACCGCTCCAACACCCACCAACCACGCACACAACCTAGGGGTCATCCTCGACTCCACCCTCTCCATGACTAAACAAGTCAATGCCGTCTCCTCCTCCTGCTTCAACACCCTCCGCATGCTCCGCAGGATCTACAAGTGGATCCCCACTGAAACGAGAAGAACGGTCACCCAGGCCCTCGTCAGCAGCTGGTTGGACTACGGAAATGCTCTTTACACAGGAGCCTCGGCCAACCTCCTGAGACTGGCTCCAATGCATACAGAACGCCTCTGCACGCCTGATCCTCGACATCCCTTGCCGCAGCCACATCACACCCCTCCTGAGAGACCTGCACTGGCTCCCCGTTAACAAGAGGATAACCTTCAAGCTCCTCACCCACGCACACAAGGCACTCCACAACACCGGACCAACGTACCTCAACAGACGACTCAGCTTCTACACGCCCACCCGCCAGCTCCGCTCCGCCAACCTCACCCTCGCCATAGTCCCCCGCTTCCGGAGAGCGACCTCCGGAGGCAGATCGTTCTCCCACCGCGCCGCTAAGACCTGGAACACCCTCCCCATCCACCTGCGGCAGACCCAAGACCTGCTGACCTTCAGAAGACTCCTCAAGACCTGGCTTTTCGAGCAGTAGCAGCATTCCCCACCGTCCAGCGCCTTTAGATCCTCACGGGTAAGTAGTGCACTCTACAAATGATATGATTGATTGATTGATTGATTGATTGATCAATGAAGTCCTGGTGACCGCGTTCACAGGAGAGTCAAGAGGTAAATTGCCTCTAGGGTCCATCCTACTCTGGTTCTGAAAGAAGGTCAAGAACCCCGTTTCAGCACTTGAATCCCAGGGTAGGGAGGTCAAGCCATCAAAGGCTTCCGAAGGAGGAAGTATGAGGGCAGAGACTCAGAACTCAAACCGTCAAACAACAGACACATTATTTCACTGTTCTGTCTAGTGCTTGCTTTGTAAAAATAAAGTACTTTAATGTCACAACAAAACAAGATACTGCACACATTAATGGTGGCTCAGGCACATGGGGCTAGAATTCAACCAAAGGCATCAGTCAACTTCCACACCATCTGTCAGGACTCAATAGGCTTGAGAACATCAAGTCACCCGTATGGTCAGAAAAGGATGGAAAGTTTGGAGAACAGGGTTCTGGAAACTGGGCTTACACAAACACTAGACCGCAATACACAGTTTCCTCACATTTGCACTTATTGCGTTACTTGATCACTTTCGGATAACTAGGGAAGAAGCAGTATTTAGGTCCCTGTCAACATGGAGCAGACACCTGGTTCGGAACAGGACAACACCAACCTTGGACCATCTCAATTCCCCAGCTCAGATATTGAGGCAGAGAGGCAAAGAAACAGTATGAGACTTTGTAAATTAACAAACACTGAAAATACACATCAATGGATTTCAAAGCTTAACTCCCGCTCGGCAAGGACATACTGTGACTAGCCCCAGTCCTACCAGGAATCAGTCCTGTAGCTGAATGGCTGATGGGACGATCCGGGACTTCCAGAATGGAGATAAGCAGCACAACGATATGCAGAAGGTTGCAGAGGGGACCACAAAATTGTATGTGTTCCTTTGTTCAATCACACATCAAAGTCACTTCTATGTATATTTACTGCAACTTAAATAAAAAGTCAGTCTTCCATGATAGTTTATTCAGTAATTGATTTTAATAAGAATAATTTTACCAACATTTGTTTGATGATCATGCCATGGATCTTGAGGGACACTATTCCTATTTCTAGGTTGGAAGAGATACTCTATCCCACAGAGAGATTCAGGTTGCTGCCACATTTGGACCTTACAAGACATTTAGGGGTCTATTTGTCCGCCCGCCAACGTAACGGCAAATGGGATCGCCCGCTATATGTGCAGCGGTCCCGCGATTCCAAATATGATGCGCCCGCCACAGAGGCGGGCACATCCTGCATTTCTCAAATTGCGGCGGACGGTGCTGTAAACAGCACCCGCCGCAGTGTGAAAAATGTATGTTGTGCATTAGCATGCACAACGTGGCAGGCACCGCGTGGGGCCTGCCACTTTGTGCATGCAAATGCAGGGGGTACCATAGGTACCCCCCATTTTCCCCCCTGATCCCCCAACATCCTGGGGGCCCGCAACAGACCCCCAACTGCAAACAACACATGCCTTTCCGTGATGGTAACGCTGCCACAGAAAGGCTGCTCTCTGCCTGCAGAGTAATATGGATGGCGGTGTCTTGCAGACACCGCCACCATATTCAATCCCATTTCCGACCGGTCGACTCGTCGAAGGGCGGAAAAGCAGCGGACGGTCTTCCCGTC
Organism: Lissotriton vulgaris; assembly: GCF_964263255.1. Classification (NCBI taxonomy): domain Eukaryota; kingdom Metazoa; phylum Chordata; class Amphibia; order Caudata; family Salamandridae; genus Lissotriton; species Lissotriton vulgaris. Next base: position 1,492,356,364 of record NC_141694.1, on the reverse strand, counting down.
TGCCGCGGTACCCCCCACCATCATAATATGGCAGAGGGTAAATGGCATGCGGGCGGTGTGGTATGGCGGACGGATCGGCGGTGACGATCCGCCCGCCATACTAATAGACCCCTTAAAGTGAATACCGGCATCTAAAGTGGACAACGGTATTAAGAGAACAAAATTAATGTTATTTCGTAACTCTAATAAGAAGGCCCTGCGGAAGCAATCATAAGAATCATAAAACACAAGTTGGCTAATTATTTTTATTGAAATGGCAATCTGAATAGACTATAATGTAAGACTGACTTAATTAAGCACAGTTGCCAGAACTATATTTGCAAGTGACATTGATGCATATTGAACAAAGAAACCTATATATTTGTTTTATCGCCCCTCAAGTCTTATATTTAATGAGATTTGCGGTCCTCGGTTGAGGTGAGTTGGTATACACTGAGTGTGTGTAGTGCTGGTCATTTGTTTACCAATGTTTTATATTGAACAAATTACCTCTGGCATGCGGAGTGCTAATGTAATTCTAACTAGAAATCTTTTCAATCCTCCATATTTAAGTTTACTTGATTTATGTAAATGAGCAGACCACAGAACAGGAATAGCAGCAGCCATGCTAAATGCCAAGAAGTAGGAATCACAAATTATATATGAATGTATGATAAGGGGCATTAGCCAAATATTACTGGAGAAAGAGGGATGCAGAGGACAATACCTTTGCGCATCACTGCTGGGAGGAAATCGCAACTCAAGCCAGGCTAAAAAACTCGACGTTCAGTGTTCTGAGGGATTCTCTTACGGCATTGCAGCTAGAGGAGGCCTGGCTCACCCTCCCCACCAATTCCAGTTTCAAAACAGAGTCAACAAGGCAATCAAACGGACCTCCTTATTAATAGATAAAACAATCTTCTCAAAACAAAAACAGGCCTGGGCCGTGATCCAAGGCGATCAGCGGCTGAAATTCCAACTGTACCTGCTAGACCACTTTTCCCGGGAGAAAAAGCACTACCTAACGTTACTGTGGCTGGGGTCATTTACATCAAAAGACTTGACACCAAAATGGAAATACCCCTGTCAATTCAAGGAATGCCGCTTATGTGGAGTCTTTTCTACATTTACTATGCATCTGCCCATCCCTGGGAGAGACCCGAATAACGGTCCTCCAGGAGTCCTTTAGGAGGAACAAATAAGGTCATGTAGAATAGCCGTCGTTCAATGCCTTGGAGGGCTATCAATCCAACTGTCCTGTAGAGCCATACAATTCCTGAAAAGCGCAGCAACATAACTGGAAAAAAAGGAAAACATTAACTAACCCAATAAGTTTTAGTACAACCCGTCTAGAAATTCACTTATGGTATAGTCTGTATGTTTTATACTCATCTTTTTTTATTCCAAAATGTACATTTCATGTATGGTGGTTTCCCACACTTTTAGGATTTTTTATGAAATCAAATAAAAGTATTTATTCTATGAATTTATGTACAGATAACGTGGTCCTATGAAGTGCGAAATTAGCCATATAGAAGTGGAGCACAATACAATAAGGGGGAATATGATCAGCAAATAAAAGGAAAGGGGGAAGCAGATGGAGCAGATGAAGAGTGGAATAGTGGGGTACAGGAAATCCTGGGAAGAGAAGAAGTGAGCAGGGGTGCCCAGAGATGTGAAGTGGAAGAAGGAATAGGTGCAGAGTGACGTTATGCTTTAATGAAAAGAAGCTTCAAGAGCAATATATTGAACTCTTTTCTGAAGTGCAGAAAGGAAGAAGCCTGGTGAATGGTCACCGGAAAGACATTTCAGATTTTAGTGGTTTGAGATGAGAATGCCAGACTTAATTTCTTTCTTTCTTGCATCTCCTTGACACAAATCTGCAAGACTGATTCTGCATGTTTGATTGATTGCTTCTGACAACTTGACTTTGGCAGCCATATATGGTGTAGTGTCATCTTTAAATGCAACTGGTCTCGAAAAGAATTAGAGTGGGCAGTTCAAGGTAGTGGAAGTTTTGAGCATAGAAGTTTTAGGATCAAACTTCGGGAGGCCTCTGCTCGGGGTCGCACTTTGGTTTTTGACGTTCAAAAGAATATCCAGATGGTTCACTTGGATGCAGGTGGGAAGGGTATTCCTTTGTTTAAGAGGGAACATACTAGTGCTTACACAATCAGTCAGAAATCTTTCACCAAGATGAACAGTTTCACTATTTGCTGCAATCACAGCTGATGCCAGGAGGACTTGTAGAAGCGTAAGCACTAGGCACTGTTGGTGAGCTCTCGTGTGAAGTCTTCCAAGTTCATTTTATCAGTCGAACAATGGATTCGGTACTGTTTACTGGCAGCGGTGAAGAAGACAAATTTGGTTTTGATCAGAATTTCTTCAGATAGGTCCTGAGCATCCTTGCATGGATGACTGTGAGACAGGCATCCTTCCAGGGATGTATGATAAGACATTGTGAGCACAAAACTCCACTCCCACAAATATCCTGTCAAAAAATGGTTTATTAAAACATCTTATTTCTACATTTATAATGTAAATGAGAAAAATACTGTGTCAAAAATACTTTGGAAGAGAATATTGTCCAAAAATGTAGGAATCTTGTTTTTTTATAAATATCGACTTTAAAGTGATTTCTTTAAAATAGTAAATTAGTTAAAAATAAATAATTTAATTTTAAATAAATAGTCTTAATCAGTTAAATCATTTTTTATGTAGAAATATATATATATATATATATTTTGTAATCAAAGCAATATCTGAACAATTTTTTCAATACTTTAATTTAAAACATATTAACAGTAAAGTTCAAATTAGCCAACATATGTTAATCCCCAAAAATGTAACCTATTTAAATATTAAACTGAACATACACAAATACTTCTATTTAATATTTTAAACTAAATATGCAAATAATAAACAATATATATATACATATGTATGTATGTGTGTGTGTGTGTGTGTCTGTGGTATAGATATACGTTATATATATATATGTGTGTAAAACTCCAACAGTCCTCACAAAAGGTCCACTAACGGACTTGGCGATCCTGGTGCATTTCGGGGGCCTAACGAGCTTCCATATAGATTATACAAAACTGCAAGCCAGTCAGAATGACGGACATGCACTTCGGAGCTGCTGAATGTAGTGGAAGTGGCTACGTCCAATCCGTCTGAATTTGGGGGTGACTCGATATTTAGTAGCATAGAGGATTCTGAAAAGTGATACCTCACCTCTAAGTGTGCTTGCAATCAGCAGTTTCCTAATAAATGTGTGGTATAAATGCAACAAGTGCTTATCACTTGCAGCTCTGGATATTTATGTACTTTTTTAATTGTGTAGAAACCTACAGACACGAATGCGATTTGCACATTGCGTTTTAAAACTTATCTGTATTACTTATATAGCACTGGCAGGGAATATTCAGCATTAGCTGATTTATTACGGCGGAGGAGTACCACCCCCTGCCACCAACAGCAAATAAAACAATAATAAAACGGGCTTTAAACCTGTTTTATTATTGTTTTATTTTAATCCCCTGGATCCGCCCCCAGGACTCTATCAAGTCTTGGGAGTGGGTCCAAGGGATTACACTGCTTTTGGGGTAGTGGTGGGCACTCCTTTCACTGCGCATGAGGGTTTGGCTGGCCGTCTCAGACTGGCCAAACCCTCATGCGCAGTAAGCTCTCTCCAGCCCCTGTTATATTGCTGGGGCTGGAGAGAGCAGGCACAGGCTCCCAGTCTGCCTGGGAGCGCACGTTGCCAACGCTCAGGCCAATCACTTTCAGCGGTTTTCATGCAGCATCAGGATTGGCCACAGTGCAGTCTGGGACCCTGTGCCCAGAAGAAGAAGCCTGGAGGAGCACGATGCGGCAATCGGCTTTTTAAATGTATTTATTTAATTTTTTGTCCCCCAAACCTTCACCCCCTTGCCACCTCCTCACCGCCCTCCTTTATGTAATATGATTCTTCTTAAATGTGTCTTATATATGCATTTTTATTGTTTTATGTGTACTTTGATAGTTTTGGACAATTGAATAAAGTACTTCTGAACTGAAAAGCAATGCCTTTCTTTTTTTGCTAAGTGCAGTATTTGTTCTGCGAATTTATTATTTTGCGTATGGTGTATAAAGTTCCAAGTATAAGATATTATACAGTTATAGAGGTGTTAAGTACTCATGTTCATTATTTCTTCTATTGATGCCCACTTGGCCTTTATTCAGTGTTCTCTGTGCCCCTGCATTCATAAAGGGCAGACCTGTCAAGTGTCTTACTTGGTTCCATTATTGTGATTTGTATTTTCAAGTTTTCTTTAACTGCACCAACTGTGGCAATAGGTACACTTTGGGTTGAGTTGCAATTTTTTTTGTGGTTACCATGTTTGGTTACTTGAAAAGCTGACAGCTCAATGTATATTATTTGCTTTACCTTGAAAATGTCAACCAGCAAGTATAATTATGCATTTGAATTAGATTGCCCTTTATATTTAGGAATATTTAATATTGAACATATCAGGCTTATTTTGGAGTTATTATTTAACTGATGTGCTATGAGGTTTTTTTTTTACGGTTTCACTGCTATAAACTTGTACTTGGGGCAGTGCAACATGGCATCCAAATAATCAAGATTGTGAACTTTTGTTGCACAGGCCATTGTCTATATTCACTTTTTGGTTTTTCGAAAGAATGTGCACTGCAACTCGTCACTACCTGTGATCAAAGCTTGTTAAGGCTGAAAAGCTTCTCATTAAATACTACGCTGTCCGCTGTTTGTCGCTTTTTATCAAATACTGCCGTCAGTGACTCTGGAGTATATGCCAGTCATTCTGACTGGCTTGCGATTCTTATATATTTATGTATAATACATTTAAAAACTGTATAAACAAAAATTTATTAATTAATAAAATATAATAAATATGGAAGCAATTTCACATACAAAAAAGCAAATTATTTTTAAACAACAATATAAAAATAATGAATATCAATCCAATCTAATCAACATTAGGAAAAGGGTTAGTCTTCGGAAGAGTTAAAATAATTATTCCCACTCCAACCTAAACAACAGTAGGGAAAGCTTTGGACTCTGGAGGGGATAGATTTATTATTCCCACTCCAGTCTAAGTAACAGTAGTAAAAGTGTTGCACTTTGCAGGAGTAAGATTTACTAATGTCAATCCAGTCTGAACAGCAGTTGAGAAAGTGTTTAACTTCAGAGGGGTTAGATTTACTATTGCAAAACAGTAGGGAAAGTGTTAGACTTCGGTCAGGTTAGATTTACTATTCCCACTCCAGTCTAAGCAGCAGTAGGGAATAGTGACAGACTTCGGACGGGCTAAATTTACTATTCCATTTTGAGTCGAAGCAACGTTAGCGAAAGCGTTGGACTTCAGATAGGTTCGATTTACTATTCCATGTCCAGTCTGAGTAGCAGTAGGGAAAGCCCTGGACTTCGGAGGGGTAGATTTATTATTCAAAAACAATAGGGAAAATGTTGGACTTCGATTGGGGTACATTTACTATTACCAATCCAATCTAAGCAACAGTATGGAAAGTGCTGGACATCGGAGGGGTTAGATATACTATTGTCACTCCAGTGTAAATTACAATAGGGAAAGTAATGGACTCTGGAGGGTCAGATTTACTATTCCCAATGCACTCTCAACAGCAGTAGAGAAAGTGTTGGACTTCAGAGGGGTTAGAGTTACTATTCTGAACCAGTAGGGAATATGTTAGACTTCAGTCGGGTTAGATGTACTATTCCCACTCTAGTGGGAATAGTCTAATTGATAGTAGGGAAAGCGATTCACTTCAGAGAGGTTTGATATACTATTCCATTTCCAGTCTAAGCAACAGTAGGGAAAGTGCTAGGCTTCGGAGGGATTATATTTAATTTTCCATTATCAGTCTAATAAACAGTGGGTAAAGTGCTGGACTTCGGAGGGGTTAGATTTACTATTCCTAAACAGTAGGGAAAATGTTGTTCTTCTGGTCTGGTTAGCTTAACTATTCCTACTCCAATATAAGCAACAGAAAGGAAAGTGCTGGACTTCGAATGGTTTAGATTTATTATTGCCACTCCAGCCTAAACAACGGTAAGGAAAGTGTTGGACTTTGGAGCGGTTAGATTTACTATTCCCAATCCAGTCTAAATAGCAAGAGAAAGTGTTGGACTGCAGATACATTAGATTCCTATTCCCACTCCACTGTATGCAAAAGCAGGAAAAGTGTTGGACTTCCTGAGGGTTAATTAAATCATTCTAAGTCATAATCATTTCGTAGAAAACATTTAAATACCAAACAGAAAATTATTAAATTGTATTTGAAAAAAATACATACAATATAAACCCCAAAAATACACACCATTTTTTTAATGAACATTTATTTTAAGTAAAATTAAAGTCACTTCCCTTGTTACAACTCAAAAATAAATACACACACACCCCAGAAATTTATTTAAATGAAACTATTACGAAACTGAAACAAATAAAATTAAGAAAATAAAAAAAATGCATTCTACAAATATTACTATGAAAAACATGTATCAATAAAGGATTACATCAAATTATTATTGTAGTTCCCAAATAGATAAGAAGGTCCAGAGTAACTAAGGGCTGTTTATTTGATTTTGTTTATTTTCCTATTTTCTCGAAATCCAAAAGAATTCAACCAAACTAAAACAGTAAAGAAAACCAACACCTGTTTCGCCCCTTCTCAGAGTGCAGGCATAGGGCTTTCTTAAGGAGCAAAGGATTGTATCAAATAGGTATTATTATTTCCTGCTCCTAAATCAGGACTCAAACTAACAAACCCAATTCACAGCATTCATTTTGGCTTACAACTTGTTGAATGGGAGAACACTACCAGAAAGGAACACAAACAATCTATTAAAAAAGTATACAATTTATTGTGAATAAAAATACATAGATATCAATGAATAATCAATTTAAAAACATGAAATACACAGATAAAAAACACAAATAAAACCACCTAATGTGGAAGTGGAGAAAATTATCAAAAAAGACACTAGTATCTGTCTTCGTTATATCATTTCGGGCTCTCGTTTGGCAACAATGGAGGAATAATATTCCTTTACACCAAGTACTTTTGTTGGCAACGCCGAATATGACTTGACAAATTGCGTCGACGCGTTTCGGAAGCTTAAATTGATAATGGCTTCCTTCCTCAGGACAGTCTCTATATGTATTCTCCACAGAAAAGTATCAAACCATAGTAATTATATCCAAAAGAAATCTACCGCTTGTGTAGTATTTCTGTGGTAATTGCCTCTAATGGTCACAGGTTTCCACACTCCTCAATATATAAGGAGACGCTTTTATCTCAACTCAAATTTATGTAACAGCTTTGTTCAGTGTAGACCTTGTTGTCACGTTCCTTGCGTAATTCACGAAAGAGCGTAATTAATTTGGTGCCCACACATTACGCGATCGGTGACCGCACAGACGCTACGTTCAGCAGCTCCGGGAAAACCAGCCGTGTGCATACAATAGCCACGTGCAAGATACTACCCGGCTGCGCAAAAGGACCCCGTTTTTCAAATTTGACCCACAATCAGTGTATGAATACAACATCTTGATTGACGTGGAGGCGCCAAATTAATTACGCTCTTTCGTGAATTACGCAAGGAACGTGACGACAAGGTCTACACTGAACAAAGCTGTTACATAAATTTGAGTTGAGATAAAAGCGTCTCCTTATATATTGAGGAGTGTGGAAACCTGTGACCATTAGAGGCAATTACCACAGAAATACTACACAAGCGGTAGATTTCTTTTGGATATAATTACTATGGTTTGATACTATTCTGTGGAGAATACATATAGAGACTGTCCTGAGGAAGGAAGCCATTATCAATTTAAGCTTCCGAAACGCGTCGACGCAATTTGTCAAGTCATATTCGGCGTTGCCAACAAAAGTACTTGGTGTAAAGGAATATTATTCCTCCATTGTTGCCAAACGAGAGCCCGAAATGATATAACGAAGACGGATACTAGTGTCTTTTTTGATAATTTTCTCCACTTCCACATTAGGTGGTTTTATTTGTGTTTTTTATCTGTGTATTTCATGTTTTAAATTGATTATTCATTGATATCTATGTATTTTTATTCACAATAAATTGTATACTTTTTTAATAGATTGTTTGTGTTCCTTTCTGGTAGTGTTCTCCCATTCAACAAGTTGTAAGCCAAAATGAATGCTGTGAATTGGGTTTGTTAGTTTGAGTCCTGATTTAGGAGCAGGAAATAATATCTCCCATAGGGAAAAACTTCTTGTTTTACTTCTCAGTATATTGGTGCTCTATTTCCCTACGGGTTATTACGAGCCCCTCTCTTTCATTTATACCTATCAAATAGGTATTATACTTGTCATATACGGTCTAAAGATCAAAGTAGAGTCAAGCACTCAAGAGAGAGGGTAGTGTTTATATTGTACTGTCTTGACTGCTGTGCCTTTAACAGTGCACACAAAATCAGTATCTTGGGTATGTAAACAAAAAAGTCTCTTGAGGTTGTGCATTCAGTCTGCTTCTGTATTAATGCATTTGAATTAAGCAATTATGATTAACAAAAAATGTTTAATACATGACATAATTTCAATAACTTTAAACCCTATTTCCCTACAAAACCACCAATCTGCTACTAAAATATAAATTACTAACACATTTCTAAAAATGAAATTATGCATTATATTTTACAAATTAAACTTACATAAATAAAACAATTAAAGTTTTTCATAATTAATAATCAATTAAATATTTAATGAACAATGACACAATAATTAACATTACAAGTTAAATAATTATATTTTAAATAACTTCCCATCCTATACCTCCACAAACTCAACAATCTGCCACTACATTATAAATTACTAATTCAATTAAAAAAAATTAATTAGACATTTAAAATGACAAAATACATTTTAAATAATTAATAACAGTTATACTGACAATGATGCTAGCACTCAGCATGAAAATACTAATATATATTACATTAATGAAAAACTATAATTATTACTGTATTAAAGTACTTAACATAGTAGTATAATATTTAACTATAAGTAGTAAATATAACTATAACTAGTATTTAATATAGTAGTATATTTAACTATATTAAAGTAAACAACATTAAATAAAAAGATATTCTTAAAATGTGTACTATACTCTAAACAAATGATTTTCTTACCTTAGATATTGTACTCCACGATATTTTGATGCTGACAATATTTTTGACACAATATTAATTTCACACAAAAATTTTGTATTGAATTGTTGCGTTGCTCACCCCTGCCTGGATATGATACTTGAGTACAGTTGGTTTATTTTTGACATTTTAGTGGATGTCTGCCAGTGAAGCTCCTGGCGGTCCCCTGCAAAGAATGAAAAATGTGAGATGATGTATTTCTGAGGGGCACCATCTAGACCTTGTTTTTCATGAAAGATACAAACCGCTGTTGCACTGTGCCACATGATAGGTTATTCATTAGAGTTTTGTGGTCAACAATGTCAAAGGCTGTCAAGAAGTTTAGTAGAATGAGATGGCATGGGTGACCATTTTTTTGTGATCCGTAGGACCCCCATCTTCCACTTTGATGGTTGGTGTCTTTTTTTACTGCATCTTGGTCTGTAGCCAGATTGGCAGGCTTGCAGGAGACTGTTGCTCTTCATCATGGGTAAGATAGGTAAGGACTGTTGCAAGCACGAAACCCCACTGGCAGGATCCTCTGCCCATAAGTGTAGATGGGTGGGAAATGCCAGATCAGCCTTAGCGAAGCCTCATTCTAATGGGATACTGTTCACCACCCCAGATATCCACCGTTGAATTAGTAATACATTGCCCATGGACACAGTAAGCAGTGTCCAAAGGGAGACCAGCTTTTAGCAGGTTTGCATGTCAAAGGTGTGCACAGGAGCCACTAGCGTCCCTCTTTGATACCTTCAAAGATGTGGGTGTTGTGTTTGTGACCATCACTTTGCCTGGGGAGATGACAATAGAGGTCTCCTACCAGCTGATGGGGAGAAAAAACTATACAACCCTTTCATGTCAACGGCAGTATTTCGTTCTGGAGAGCTGGCAAAAATCACAGGAAGAGAAAGTAGATAACTATATGTATTCACTGCCAACTCTCGGTTTTCTACCCTGTGAAGTTACCCACCATGGCAAGATAAAATGATAGGTGCCTATTTACTTAGGAGCCACATTATGCCTTTGGTGATCCTCCAGGGGTGCTGCAACAGCACCGCCTGCTGGAGGACCGCCAAAGCCATGGTGCACCCTTCCGCAGGATTACAAGTGTAATCCAGGTTGGACGGGCGGTGCTGCGGTGCTCTCATGGCAGTGGGCTGTTAGGCTCCCAGAGAATTTATGTTATTGTCTTGTTTATTGTTTGAATTTGAAAGGTCACCCATTTGCACTATATGTCACCACAGTCGCCCATTGAATTGTTGGTGTATTTGTTATTGTATTTCTTTTGTCAGATAGCCCCCATTGGTATTATCTTTTTGCATAAATTTGTTTGCACAATTGGCGAGAAAAATAGAAAAACAGAACAAATAATTTATTAAATATATATTTTTGAAAAAACTTACTGAGGAGTGGTACATTTATAAAAATTCACTATAGATTGTGAAAGAAATAATCAGGTTCTGAACCAGTACCCCACGGTACTTACCCAACGGTACCACTTGTAGCTTTATAGCCTGAAAGTGCAGCACGCCTACTGACTATCTAATTTTCCACTGGCTCTGGTACCAAATGGCCCTCAGGGCAGGGGGTGGCATTCCCCAGGTCTGGTGGGAAGCCAAGGTTGTATATCAAAGGCGTCAGAGGCTTTGAATTCTCTGCCTTGATATGCTAAATCACTAGACATCCTGCTGGAGGAGGTGTGAACACCTTCCTCTGGAGCAGGTACGGTTTCTGGCTTCTGAGAGCACGGGCTTTCACCTACAGGGGGTCAGAAACGTGTCTGTCGTGGCCGGCTGGATGATGCCAGTCAGCCCGTACCCTATAGGGCTAGTAGGTTTTCAGGGGGCACCACTAAGGTGCCCTCTGGGTGCATGCCACAATAAATAAGATACTGACATCAGTATAAATGTATTGAGATGAGGAGTTTGATACCACATACCATTATTTTCAGTGTACCCATTATGCAGTTGGTTAACTCGTATTGATCAGTGCCCAGTACATACCTTTAACATGGCTGCCTGATCATTTGTAATGCTCTAGTAATGGTACTAGGCATCACAGGGGCATACTTGCTCACGCAGATATGCCCGCATATGTATTATAATGCACCCTGCCTTAGTGACTTACATATAAGACATACATTGTACTGGATCCAACCCTGAACATGAGCTCACACATAAAGACTACCACAAGGAGTGCCTTCTACAAATTAAAACTACTCAACAAAATCAAGCACTTCCTCCCTTCAAATGATCTCAAAACCGCAACGCAAGCCTTGGTTCTGTCAAGACTAGACTATGGGAGCGCCACCCTCACAGGCACAGCGAAATCCCACTTAGCACCCCTGAGAACAACTCTAAATGCAGCAGCAAGGATGGTCACCGGAGTCAAAAGGCACAATCACATCTCCTACTCCTTGAAAGATCTTTAGTGGCTCCCAATTGAAGCCCACTGCCACTTCAAAACTGCTTATCTCACCCACAAAGTCCATCACACTGGTAAACCAGCATACCTGGCAGCAAACTTGTTGTATACTGTCTCTAACACGAGATGGCACGAGGTATGACTCATGTTATCTCGTGTCAGTCGTTTATTGTTCTGTGCACATGCCACTGCATATTTTGAAGGTGTAAGTTAGATGTGGTTTAGAATGATGTATTCATAACTGCTTTGACTGGACTTAATCCAGACGTGTCTCATTAAACTCTTCCTTCAACAAGCTTCCTGTGACCCTGTGTCTTTCCTACACTGGCTAAGAGGGGAAAAGAACTTCATATTTCCTACTTTATTCATAAAAAAAAAGATTTCATCGATTTTAATTTCATCTGATTTTTTTTAAAAAACAGGAGATACCGAATTCAAGCTATTGGAAACCTGCGGAGCTATTGGAAACCTGCGGATTCATGCAGATTCGCCTCTAGGGAAGACTCGTTATCATCTTCTGAGGTATTTATTTCAAATTATTACATTACCTCGAAGATTTCTTTAGCGCGAGTTGTTCTCAGCGCGAGTCTTCACCAGCGCGAGTCTCCTCCAGTGCGAGCTCCAGCGCGAACGTGAATGTAACGCGAGGTTTCCTCACAGCCTACGCCTGACGTCATACGCTTTCAAAACAAGGTCTACTGCCTTCAGAAAGAAGGCGATTTCCACGGCGGCCATCTTAAATAGGTGAACTTCGTTTTCTCACTGATTTTCATCGTTTTTTTTTTATTCTTTCAATGTCATGATCCTGGAATCCTCTCAACACATTTGTTTCACAACTGAAGTCGGAAACCCAGTACTCGATTGACTCCGTGGTGGTTGAAAAGAAATCTGAGTGACCATTGTGGTTTTTCAAAGGTAGATTATGATTTGGTCCGCAATAGAGTTAGTGCATATAAGGATGAGATGAAGAAAAGGATGGAGGAAAAACAAGGGTCAGTGAGTAAACATGTGATTTCTGTTGGTGATTTTGTTCGTATTAAGAGAAAGAAAGGTGTGTTGAAAGGAGGTCAGATCTGGTCACGTCCCAAAGAAGTCATTGAAGTTTTCAAGCATGCTGTTAGAATTGATGATGGGAGTGTTTGGAATTTGAACAGGGTTTCCATATTTAAAGGCAAGGATGCTGTTAAGTTAGATGATGACAGCAATGTGTTTTTTGATTTTGAATCTGGCAATAAGGGTTCTGGAAATGTGGGATCGTCTGCTGGGAATCCTCTGAGTGAGAATGTCACACATAGGGATGTCACGCCTATTCCTCTTATTGTATCTTCGAAAAATTGTTCTAGGATTCATCGCCTTCCTGGAAGGTACAAGGATTTTGTCATGAATTAGCATTATTTTGAACTTTACATACTTGATTGTTCCATGTTTGAATGTTCAAAATATTAACTCTCATATGCGTTATATTATCATATTATTTGTTTTCTTTATTTTATCACTTATTTGACTTTATTAATTTATCTGTTTTTTTTTTTACAGGAAGGGAGGTGTGTTGTATACTGTCTCTAACACGAGATGGCACGAGGTATGACTCGTGTTATCTCGTGTCAGTCGTTTATTGTTCTGTGCACATGCCACTGCATCTTTTGAAGGTGTAAGTTAGATGTGGTTTAGAATGATGTATTCATAACTGCTTTGACTGGACTTAATCCAGACGTGTCTCATTAAACTCTTCCTTGAACAAGCTTCCTGTGACCCTGTTTCTTTCCTACAAAACTCACCAGGCAGGCCAGGCAAGAAACCTGAGAAGCACCAACAACCTAATTCTCATACCCCCAAAGAAACATAAACAAAAAACCCTGGCTTGCTCCTTCTCAGGCAATACACCCAAAATCTGAAACTCCCTACCAGCAGATCTCAGATCTTTAAGAGAAAACTAAAGGACCTTGTTGGAACTGGGGTAGCCTGGCCTAGGGCAAGACGGATATTTCAGAGGCACAGTGTAAAGGTTGCAGACCACCAAACAGTAAAACCACGCAATAGCACTCAAAAAGAAAACGCTACACCAAAAATGTGGAAAAATAAGTACTGCTTTATAAAAATAATATTCTCTTTGTTCTCAAAATCTATATAGCTTAGAACATTTCAGGTTTCTTTAGAATCAGCAGTTATACTTTTTAAATTACTAGCAAATTATCAATTCGCTTATTCAGTACTTTACATTTAGTTGTCTTCAAATCAATATTCCACTTCCTGAGATGTTAACCTGTTCAAGAATACAGTACACTTGTCAATAAATTATTACTAACACTACAGACTTGCTTTCTCAAGTCCATGACCAACATCAATGGTACAGTTCATAAGACTCCAGAATCAATTTCAATTGGTTACTGTACTGTGCACAATACTGGTCTCTCACAGCACCAACCACCCTCACTTTTTAGTACACAGTTGCTGATGATCCCCTCAATTTACTCCCTCCTGTGTGTCACTCAGCTGTGGCAATTACTAGGATGTGGGTTATTCCCAGATAACCTCTAGTGCCGCTCTCCCCCTGCAGTACACCTCCTTACTTGAGTTCAGCTGATGCTGCAGTCGTCCTGCGCCAAAAGGAGGGGTAAAGCGGAAGAGGTGGGGGGCCAAGGAACCGAGGCTGAAGAGGCTCCCTCACCTCAGCAGACTCCTCAGCGCTCCCCAGCTCGGGCCGACTCTTTAGGGAGGCTTCCTCTTATTAGGCGTTAAGGGCAGAAACCACGATGCCCCCCAGGCCCCTACCGGGCCTCTCTACTCCCCCTCCCTGTTCGGGCCAGCTCCTCAGTGTGGTGCTCGAGCAGGAGGAGAAGGCAGGATCACACGGCGAACAGACGGAGCCTCACCGGCGCCTCTCCTTGATGAAGACACTCCCTCGGCGGGCATGCGCGGAAGCGCTCGCTCTGGTTCCGCCTCTCCCGGCGGCCGCTCTCAGGAAGGACACTACTCGTCTGAGCCTGCTCGATCCTAGGCCCCTCCTCTGGGGATCGCGTTCACGACTGGGGCATGCGCGAAGGCGCTTTCGAGCAGAGACTCGTCCTCCCCTTTCCAAGTGAGGAAGTACGTTGCAGGCAATGCGCCAGAAGCGCGGAAGGCGCCCCCGGGGTCCCGTCCACAGAGAGAAGCCTCGCAAAGCCTCTCAGGCTCAGTGGATCCCGGGGCAGGCGCTGTCACGGAACGCGATCAGCACCCCAGGGGTCCCGCTCACAGTGGGGACGGCGCTGCCTCAAGAAACCGGCCAACTGCACGAACAACCAGGGCTTCCCAGGAAACCAGGGCACAAGCCTTCCCCACCACCCAGGAAGGTAGGAGAACAGGGCTAGTTCGATTCTTCACCTCAGCCCCCACTTTCCCACTCTGCAAAGTCCTTCTTATTACTCAGGTTTGGATGGAGGTTGGGGTCTAGGGATGAGGGCGATTCTTCCTGAGTCTCTTCCTGCTGGGCAGAGGACTGCGTACCGCAGCACTGCAGTCTCCTTCTCCTTTGACTTCCCCTGTATGGTTTGGACAAGGGGCAAGCTAGGCGCCCAGGGTCTCCAGTAACCCTTAACATCGGGGTCAGGACAAGTAACCCAAAAGGGGATAATGAGGTGATACACTAAGGCAGCTTCCCTATCTAGGAGGTCAACCCTATGTCTAACCTCTTCCCACCCTTAGCTACAGCCTGTCCTCTAACTGACTCTTTCAGGTAGACAAAATGGCTGCCCCGCATTCCGCCTTATATAGGCTGACCCTCAGTGGTCTAGAATGGACCAGAAGGTTCTAGAACGCCCTATGCTAGGCTATGGCCAAGTTCTGAGTGTGACAGTTAGGGCAGTTGGTGGCCACCATTTTAGGTGGTGCCAACTTTCCTGTCAGAACAGGCCTCTGGGCCTGAGGTGAAAAATTATGAGGGGGGAAAAGAACACCTATCCCCCTGGCCAACACCTACAAAAAGTCAGTAGACAAAAAATTATCAAGGGTATGAGGGCAAAAAGGGGACAAAATAAATAATAAATAGGAGGGACTTCGTCAAAAAGCCAGACAGGTCTAACACGCGTCCCCCCCAGCTGAAAGTGGGGAGAACTACCCAACCCCTTGGGAGTCCTCATCACTAAGGCGGAAATACCTGGAGAGACCGTCTGCATTGGCGTGGTCCACTCCAGGCCGATTCCACCCGGAAGTCCATTCCCTGTAGGGAGATGGACCACCTCAACAGCTTGGGATTTTCCCCCTTCATTTGCATCAGCCAACGAAGGGGTCGGTGGTCAGTCTGAACCAGGAAGTGCGAGCCAACAAGGTATGGCCGCAGCTTCTTCAGAGCCCACACCACCGCAAAAGCTTCCCTCTCAATGGCACTCCACTTCTGTTCCCGGGGAAGTAGTCTCCTGGATAAGAAGACTACAGGTTGATCCAGGCCCTCTTCATTCAGTTGCGATAACACTGCCCCAATGCCATGTTCTGATGCATCTGTTTGGACAATGAACTCCTTGGAGAAGTCTGGGGCCTTCAGGACCGGTGCCGCACACATTGCCTGTTTCAACTTCTCGAAAGCTTGCTGACAAGCTCCCGTCCAAACTACCCGTCGAGGTTGTTTCTTGGAGGTGAGCTCTGTGAGGGGCGCTACAATAGTGCCATACCCCTTCACAAAGCGGCGGTAGTAGCCTGTGAGGCCCAGAAAAGCTCGGACCTCAGTCTGTGTCTTGGGGGGTTCCCAGGCCATGATTGCCTCAATCTTCGCCTGAAGGGGCTGCACAGTCCCCCTACCCACCAAGTGTCCAAGGTACACAACCGACCCCTGCCCAATCTGGCATTTGCTGGCTTTGATGGTCAATCCAGCTTGTCTCAGGGCCTGGAGAACTGCTTGCAAATGCTGCAGATGGTCCTCCCAACTGCTACTGAAGACAGCAATGTCATCCAAGTAAGCAGCAGAGAAACTCTCCATTCCAGAGGGGACCTGGTTCACCAGCCGCTGAAATGTGGCAGGGGCGTTCTTGAGCCCAAAGGGCATCACACAGAACTGGTAGTGTCCCTCAGGCGTGGAGAAGGCTGACCTTTCCCTTGCTCCATCTGTCAAGGAGATCTGCTAGTACCCTGAAGTGAGGTCAAAGGTACTCAGATATTGGGCAGCTCCTAGCCGGTCAATCAATTCATCCGCCCTAGGGATCGGATGAGCATCAGTCCTTGTCACTGAATTCAGTCCTCGGTAATCCACACAGAACCTCAGTTCAGGTGTGGTGCCTGGTGGTGCGGCTTTTGGCACGAGCACCACCGGACTGGACCAAGGGCTGTTGGAAGGTTCAATAACTCCCAGCTCTAGCATCTGGGCAACCTCTCCATGGATGCTAGCCTTCACCTTGTCAGACAGCCGGTAGGTCTTCGACTTCACTGGTGGGCTGTCTCCTGTGTCCACGTCATGGGTACACAGGTGAGTCATTCCCGGGACAAGGGAGAACAACGAAGAGTACTGCTCCAGGATCTGGCGGCAGTCCTCCCGCTGCTCAGGAGTTAGAGTAGGAGAGAGAATCACTCCCTCCACTGACCCATCCTTCTCTTGAGACGCAAATAGATCTGGGAGAGGTTCGCTTTCCGCTTCCTCCTCCCCGTCAGTCACCATCATCAACATGACTTCGGGCCTCTCATGGTGGGGCTTGAGGCGGTTGGCATGCAGCACCCGTAGGGGCTGTCGAGGGGTCTTAAGGTCCACCAGGTATGTGGCCTTGCCCTTCTTCTCCAACACCTCAAAGGGGCCTGTCCAGCGATCCTGGAGGGCGCTAAGCTCTCCAGGCTCCATCACCCACACTTTCTGTCCAGGCTCCAATTCCACCTGGTGAGCATTGTGGTCATACCACTCCTTCATGACTGCCTGGCTGGCCTCCAAGTTGTCAGAAGCTTGCTTCCACAACTTCGCCATTTGGCTCCTGAAGGCCAGCATGTAGCTCACCACATCCTGGGGGGGTTTCCTGGGAGACTTCTCCCAACCATCCTTCACCAGGCTGAGAGGACCGCGTACAGGGTGCCCATACAGAAGCTCAAAGGGGCTGAAGCCCACTCCCTTCTGGGGCACTTCCCTGTAGGAAAAGAGCAAACAGGGTAGGAGGACGTCCCATTTCCTCCGCAGGCTTTCGGGCAGACTTCTGATCATGCCCTTCAAGGTCTTATTAAACCTCTCAACCAGTCCGTTCGACTGGGGGTGATAAGGAGTGGTGAACCGGTAGGTCACTCCACACTCCTTCCACATTGCCCGCATGTAAGCTGGCATGAAGTTGGTCCCCCTGTCGGACACAACTTCCTTGGGAA
Organism: Lissotriton vulgaris; assembly: GCF_964263255.1. Classification (NCBI taxonomy): domain Eukaryota; kingdom Metazoa; phylum Chordata; class Amphibia; order Caudata; family Salamandridae; genus Lissotriton; species Lissotriton vulgaris. The sequence goes on along the minus strand of NC_141694.1, from coordinate 1,492,338,452 downwards.
ATCCCACTTGGGTAAAGATTCCCATTAGGGCTCTGGCCACTACAGGTGCAGTGACTGTCCTCAGAGGAATTACCTCTGGGTACCGTGTGGCATGATCCACCAGAACCAGGATAAACCTGTGACCAGCTGTTGTTGGTGGATCCAAAGGCCCTACAATGTCGATGCCCACCCTCTCAAAGGGTGTGCTAACGACTGGAAGTGGTTCCAGGGGAGCCTTTAGCTTCACCCCTGTTTTCCCACTGGCCTGGCAGGTTACACATGTCCGACAGTAAGTGTTGGACGCCACTTTCATCTGAGGCCAGTAAAAGTGGAGGACAAGCCGTGCAAAGGTCTTGTCCTGGCCTAAGTGTCCTGCCAGGGGTATGGCATGAGCCAATTCCAAAAGAAAGGCTCGGTACTGTTGCGGGACTACCAAGGCCCTCGATGAACCAGGCAAGGGTACCTTGGGTTCACTGTAGAGGAGTCCATCCTCCCAGTAAATATGGTAGTGTCCCGTAACATCACCTGCTGCTTGGGCTTCAGCCTGTCGCCTCAGTCCCTCAAGGGTGGGGCACTCCCTCTGCCCCTTACAGAATTCCTATCTGGTAGGACCTCCCTCCACATGCCACTCCGCAGGGATGGGTAAATCCTCCAGAGAGTCTACTTCCCCCTCCACGGACTCCTGGTCCACCACCGCAGGTGGCCGATCTGTCTCATGGGGTGTGGAAGCCGGAGCAGGCTTTCTCTGTCTCCGGGTCTGTCCCTTCTTAGCAGCGGGTTGGGCCATTGTTCCAGGCTCCAACCCAGGCGAACTCCCTCTCCTGGCAGTCGCAGACCGTGTGCTGACACAGGCCCAGTCAGGTGTAGCCAGCATCGCAGAATGCGTCCGGTATTCCACCTCTCTCCAAGTGTTGTGTTCCATGTCATTCCCCAACAGACAATTGACTGGCACAGCAGGGCTTACGGCAACTCGAAGTGAACCTGCAACCCCCTCCCACTCAAAGGGAACCTCAGCCACTGGATAGTGGCCCATTCTGCCGTCAGCCATCGCGGCGGGGTGGAGTACATTAGGAACAACCTGCTCTGGAGATACCAGCTGACTTCTCACCATAGTCATACTGGCTCCTGTATCTCTCAGAGCCTCCCCTCTCTGGCCATTGATGGTAACCCATTGCCCATACTTTGTAGTATTTGGGGGCACCTGGATCTTTGGAACCATCTCCCGCTCTCCCAGGGACACTAAGGTGACACCCGCCCACTCACCCCCCTTATCTAAGGGCAACTCCTCCCCGAGCGCTACACTAGCTACTCCCGGTGACTTTCCTCCGGTGGGAGGGGGTGGTCTCTTTGGGCATCTGACATCCCCCTTATAATGTCCAACACCACCACATTCAAAACAGTGGAGAACCCTTGGCTGCTGGCTTTGGCCAGGATTAGGGTTTCTGGGCGGGTTTGCCCTAGGGGTGAAACCTGCTCCCTTCCCTTGGAAGTTATTTTGGGGACCTTTAGAGAACTCCTTCTTTTTCTATCCCCCCTCCTTCTTCTGGGGGGCGCCCTGTCCGGCTTTTTGAGATTCCCCTCCAGTCCCCTTGGAGGACACCCGGGTACTTGCCCAGATGTCCGCCTCCTCTGCAAGCTTCCGGGGATTGGTCAGCTTGCTGTCCACCAGGTGTTGGCGCAGCTCGGGAAAACATTTCTCGAGGAGGTGTTCTCTCAAAAATAGATCGTACAGCCCCTCATAATCTTTCACCTCACTGCCCTTGACCCAACCCTCTAAGGCCTTTCTGGCACAGTCAAGGAAGTCCACCCAGTTCTGGGTGCTTAATTTATGGCTCCCCCTGAACTTCTGTCGGTACCTTTCTGGGGTAAGCCCGAACTTCCTTAACAACGCCAGCTTCATGGCGGGGTAGTTTGTTTGTTCCTCTGGTTCCAGGGCCAGCAAGGTGTCCCGACCAGCAGGAGGCATGTACTTGTACAAACTACCCCCCCAGTGCTTCTCCTGCACCCCATGAACCCTCAGAGAAACCTCATAAGCAGCCAGCCACTTAGCTATATCGTCCCCCTGACTGAAGCTCGCTATCAGGTCTTTTGGTAAATAGGGTTTGGTCTCCCTGGCTGTCTCCTTTGGTTCGCTGCCACCATTCCTTTCAGGAGAGGACCCCCTTCGCAGGCTTTGGAGCTCCAGTTCCTTCAATTTAAACTCATGGAGCATCCTCCTCTCCTCCTTCTCCTGCTCCAACTTGGCCAACTCCCACCTCAACTGTCTTTTCTCCCTCCTATCGGTGAGCTCGGCTTCCGTTAAGCTTCCCCCAGAGGCGCTACTGCCCCTTCTGGAGTAGGACACTGGTCCTGGGAGTAAGTTTTCCCCCTCAGAGCGGAATAAACCTTCTACCCCCCCCCACCGTGTCCTGGTCGGCCTCTTCATCCTCCTCCTTCTTTTCTTGGTGTGCCTCCACCCAAGCCCTAAGACTGGTCTGGAGCTCCCCCTTCCTGGCACCATGTTTGAAAAATACCCCCATTTGCTGGCAGAACATTTTCAACTGTGACACAGAATAGACCTCTAGGTTTTCCATAGCGAACTCTATTTTGAGTTAGGCAAACCTAGATAACACACCAGAAATTTCAGAGTTGCAAGGGCAACCTAAAGCCACCTCCACCCACCACCAGGAACAAATTTGGAAAAATCAAAAAGACAAATTGGGAGGGCCGCAAGGAGAAAACTCCTGGTGTAGGTTTAGTGTATTACGTTGAATTACTATTGAGTAGCTGCAACCAAGTCAGTATCCCACCGCTGCCACCAATATGTTGGAACTGGGGTAGCCTGGCCTAGGGCAAGACGGATATTTCAGAGGCACAGTGTAAAGGTTGCAGACCACCAAACAGTAAAACCACGCAATAGCACTCAAAAAGAAAACGCTACACCAAAAATGTGGAAAAATAAGTACTGCTTTATAAAAATAATATTCTCTTTGTTCTCAAAATCTATATAGCTTAGAACATTTCAGGTTTCTTTAGAATCAGCAGTTATACTTTTTAAATTACTAGCAAATTATCAATTCGCTTATTCAGTACTTTACATTTAGTTGTCTTCAAATCAATATTCCACTTCCTGAGATGTTAACCTGTTCAAGAATACAGTACACTTGTCAATAAATTATTACTAACACTTCAGACTTGCTTTCTCAAGTCCATGACCAACATCAATGGTACAGTTCATAAGACTCCAGAATCAATTTCAATTGGTTACTGTACTGTGCACAATACTGGTCTCTCACAGCACCAACCACCCTCACTTTTTAGTACACAGTTGCTGATGATCCCCTCAATTTACTCCCTCCTGTGTGTCACTCAGCTGTGGCAATTACTAGGATGTGGGTTATTCCCAGATAACCTCTAGTGCCGCTCTCCCCTTGCAGTACACCTCCTTACTTGAGTTCAACTGATGCTGCAGTCGTCCTGCGCCAAAAGGAGGGGTAAAGCGGAAGAGGTGGGGGGCCAAGGAACCGAGGCTGAAGAGGCTCCCTCACCTCAGCAGACTCCTCAGCGCTCCCCAGCTCGGGCCGACTCTTTAGGGAGGCTTCCTCTTATTAGGCGTTAAGGGCAGAAACCACGATGCCCCCCAGGCCCCTACCGGGCCTCTCTACTCCCCCTCCCTGCTCGGGCCAGCTCCTCAGTGTGGCGATCGAGCAGGAGGAGAAGGCAGGATCACACGGCGAACAGACGGAGCCTCACCGGCGCCTCTCCTTGATGAAGACACTCCCTCGGCGGGCATGCGCGGAAGCGCTCGCTCTGGTTCCGCCTCTCCCGGCGGCCCCTCTCAGGAAGGACACTACTCGTCTGAGCCTGCTCGATCCTAGGCCCCTCCTGTGGGGATCGCGTTCACGACTGGGGCATGCGCGAAGGCGCTTTCGAGCAGAGACTCGTCCTCCCCTTTCCAAGTGAGGAAGTACGTTGCAGGCAATGCGCCAGAAGCGCGGAAGGCGCCCCCGGGGTCCCGTCCACAGAGAGAAGCCTCGCAAAGCCTCTCAGGCTCAGTGGATCCCGGGGCAGGCGCTGTCACGGAACGCGATCAGCACCCCAGGGGTCCCGCTCACAGAGGGGACGGCGCTGCCTCAAGAAACCGGCCAACTGCACGAACAACCAGGGCTTCCTAGGAAACCAGGGCGCAAGCCTTCCCCACCACCCAGGAAGGTAGGAGAACAGGGCTAGTTCGATTCTTCACCTCAGCCCCCACTTTCCCACTCTGCAAAGTCCTTCTTATTACTCAGGTTTGGATGGAGGTTGGGGTCTAGGGATGAGGGCGATTCTTCCTGAGTCTCTTCCTGCTGGGCAGAGGACTGCGTACCGCAGCACTGCAGTCTCCTTCTCCTTTGACTTCCCCTGTATGGTTTGGACAAGGGGCAAGCTAGGCGCCCAGGGTCTCCAGTAACCCTTAACAGCGGGGTCAGGACAAGTAACCCAAAAGGGGATAATGAGGTGATACACTAAGGCAGCTTCCCTATCTAGGAGGTCAACCCTATGTCTAACCTCTTCCCACCCTTAGCTACAGCCTGTCCTCCAACTGACTCTTTCAGGTAGACAAAATGGCTGCCCCGCATTCCGCCTTATATAGGCTGACCCTCAGTGGTCTAGAATGGACCAGAAGGTTCTAGAACGCCCTATGCTAGGCTATGGCCAAGTTCTGAGTGTGACAGTTAGGGCAGTTGGTGGCCACCATTTTAGGTGGTGCCAACTTTCCTGTCAGAACAGGCCTCTGGGCCTGAGGTGAAAAATTATGAGGGGGGGAAAGAACACCTATCCCCCTGGCCAACACCTACAAAAAGTCAGTAGACAAAAAATTATCAAGGGTATGAGGGCAAAAAGGGGACAAAATAAATAATAAATAGGAGGGACTTTGTCAAAAAGCCAGACAGGTCTAACAGACCTCCTCCTCGCTCTGCACCTTAACCCTCTGGATAGCAAATCACAGCATTTTTTAGCAGCCTACAATCCAGTAATCTCTCGACTCTGTTGTTTACCTTTACTTATGGCTGTCTGTTTGTTTTTTATTACCTGTGTAAATGTTGTAAAGCGCTGATACCACGGGTCTTGTGAGTGCTATATAAAACTCTCTAAATAAAGTCTATTTGGGCATAGCACTCAGGGAGGGTGCAATGTTGTGTTTTTAGAAGGGCTTGCACCCTTTCATGCATCCTGCAATGGAAGTCTGTGTGCAGTTTTTGTTGGGGTCCCTTTGGGTGGCATAATACATGCTGCAGCTCACAGGGACCCTCTTCAGTACCCATGCCCTGGGTGCCATAGGTGTCATTTACCAGGGACTTTCAAGGGTGCTAAAGTTCTTGCCAATTGGGTTACAACAGAAAACATGTTAACGTTTTAGGGAAACAGCACTGGCACTGGGGCCTGTTTAGCAGGGACCCAGTGCACATCTAATCAAGAACATCAGTACCAGTGGGAAGAAAAGTGGGGGTGACCATGTCAAAAAGGGCACTTTCCTACATGCTTCATCATGCTTGGGCACATGTGATTCGTGATACTGTGGTAGCCAAAAGTGCATGACAGAGAATAAATAGTGCAGCAGTCTAACAAATTGCAGCTGCTGGGCCACCTGGATAAAGAAAAAAATACAGGACCGGGAGGGGTTTTAGAGAAATGGAGGAGAGGGCAGGGAGCAAGTGAATGTCATCAAGCAGCGTGGTTCAACAGTAAGAAAGGGTGTGCTGAGGTTGGCAAAAGGGCAGAAAACAAAAGTTGAGCAGTACATAGTTGGGGCAGGCGAAGCAAAGAATGATTGGAGCAACATGAAATTATAGGAGGGCTGAGATGTGATGTGCAAGGAGCACACAGGGAAGGGATCAAGAAAACACATTCACTGCCATTGGGCGCTGAAGGTAAAAGAAAAAAATAGTTCCACAATGTCAGTTGTCGAAAGATACAATTCCTCCAGTCAAAAGACTGATAAAGATGCTCTGTTCCAAAGGAGAGCCAAACAGAAGTAGAGGAAGTAAAATCATCTAATAAGAATCAAGCAAATGAGTCTGAAAAGAAAGCCAATTAATGAATAGCAATGAGCTCACCGATAGCCCACTCTGAGTATTACTATTGTCTGCAATAGGTCTTTCGATAATAGTCATTAGGCAAGATGTAACTGAAAAAGCCCACTTTGGACCAGAACAACTTGGCCAACTATCGCCCAATTTCCCTGCTTCCCTGGATGAGCAAATTGCTTGAGAGGCACGTCAACAACATCTTAGTGGATTACCTAGAGTCCAACAATCTGCTCCGTGCCTCTCAGACGGGGTTCCGTCCCCAGCACGGAACTGAAACTGCTCTTTTGTTAGTGACTGAGGAGGCCAGAGCTGTGCTGGACAGGGGAGGAAAGGCGGCCATTATATTACTCGATCTCAGTGCCGCGTTCGACATGGTCAACCATGCCACACTTTTACATCGACCGGATGGTTTGGGCGTGTCGGGCGCGGCCCTGGAATGGCTGACCTCCTTCCTGGATGAACGATTCTTCCAGGTGTTTGAGGGCGAGACAGTCTCCCCCAAACATCCACTTAGCTTTGGGGTGCCCCAGGCTCCTCCCTAAGCCCCACTCTTTTTAATGCCTATATGGAACCTCTAGACAAGATAGTCCATCCCTTTGGTGTGCGTATTGTCACCTACGCCGATGATACCCAATTGGTGGTCTCTTTGGACCACTCTGAGGGATCGTCAAACACCTTAGGCCCCTGTCTAGAGGCTGTCGCTAAGTGGATGCAATCTTCCTGTCTTAAATTAAACGGGGAGAAGACGGAGATTATGCTGCTGGGCAATCCTTCTCCGTCCGCCCTAGCATCCATCTGGCCCATATGTCTCGGCCCTCCTCCCAAACCTCAGATAAAGAGCCTGGGCATCTGGCTTGACAAAGCACTCGACTTTTCGGTCCAAGCCACCAAACCTGCCTCCACATGTTTTGGGCTAATGAAAATGCTGCGCAAAGTGCTCCCTTTGCTCCCATTCCAGGCGAGGAGGATCATGGTCCAGGCCCTGATACTCTCCCGCCTGGATTATGGAAATGCCCTATACATAGGAGTTCCGGCAGCAGTGACCCACAGGCTCCAAGTCACGCAAAACTGTGCCGCCCGACTACTGTATAATATCCCTCGCTGGCAGTCAGCCAAGAAAGCTCTAAAAGAACTTCACTGGCTCCCAGTAGCGGCCAGAGTGCAGTTTAAGGCCATGCGCATCTTGCACAAATCTTTCCACCGTACCGGCCCCACAATCCTGCATTCTATAGTTGTGCCTTACGCCCCGTCTAGTGCCCTGCGCTCCAGCTCATTACATCTAGCAACAACAACTAAAGTCAACAAATCCCGTTGGGGCGGTCGCTCCTTTTCCAAAATCGCAGCCAAGCTTTGGAACTCTCTTCCGCTACCTCTTCGAGAGAATAGCAACCGGATGTCCTTCAGAAAGTCCCTGAAAACTCATTTGTTCGCAAAAGCGTGTTGATTCACCCTGAGCTCGTCACAAGTAATCAGTCAAAAGTGATGCGAGGCCTCCGGGTAGTTATGCGCTATATAAGTGCAATTTTTCATTTCATTTCATTTCATAAAAATTGCAGATTTGAAAACACTGTAGTGTCAATATGGGTGGCATCAAAAGTAAAAACAGAAATTTTAAAATGTCAACAAAAACATGGTTTAGAAAAATAATTATTATGGCATAGTGTACCATTCAACTGTGCAAGAATGTCATTGTTATTTTCTTTTACTTGTTCCAACTCAATGTTGCATCCTTGCTGAAATGTTTACTTAAAGATCTTTCAATTACAAAGAACGAATCATGTTTTATATCATGTTTACAATGTGCATAACCACAGATTTTTGTTACTACTAACAACAGCAGCCAACACACTTCTCAACAATCCTTGATTGACTCCATTAGGAGACCATTTCTGCCATCTGAGGCGAAATGATCATATATTCTAGGTCCGTATACAGCAACCCAAAAGCATTAGCAAGGTGTGCAGTCCACGTACCCGGACCATCAATTATTAAATCTGCCACAAATATGCAGAAGACGAATTAAATAAATGGTAAGCAATTAACTGTGCAAACAATGACAGTGACCCAGTTACTTATTGGTAAACTTCATTACTCCGAGTATTGGTTTTAATCATCACTGTCCATTCCTATATGAATAATTGTAGTCCCCATAAAAACTTTGTTTACCTTACTAAGGAATAACAGTGGATTTTGTGAGGGAGTGGGTTTTGGTAGGTCTAGCAGTTTCAATCCTTCAGAGCCAATGTTCAGCAATTTCGGCGTTTAAACGGAAGACATGCAGTCAATTTCAATGCTTGCTTCTCATTTATTAGAAGGTTTTTTTGGAGGAGATTGGAAGGTACCTTATGTGGTACGTTCAATGGATCATTCTTTCATCTTGAGGGTCTCTCAGTCTGATCCTTTTGGCCTACCAAATACTATAGACCTCAAGTTTCTTTCCTTTAAGGGCTTCTTTTTGGTTATATTTTCCTCTGAAAGAAGAATCTGCGAAATAGGGGAGCCTTTTTTCATTTTTTCCAGATAAGAGTGTGGTGTCCTATACCCAAGTTTGAATTCCTAAAATTTCTAAAGTACGTTTATATTTTCTTGATTTACACAGGGCACTTTCTATATATGATGCTAGAATGACACATTTCTCAAAAATGATTCTCTTTTTCGTTACTGTTGGAACTTCTGGTCGAGGACTACGTTCTTCAACTTCACCTCTTATTCATGAGATCAAGCAGACTAGTGTTAACTTATACCCAAAGAGAAAGCAAAAGCAAATCAGAACCAGTACACATCAAATCTACTAGAGGAGTGAGTACTTATTGGGCAGCTTGAAAGTCATTTGTTTAGCTGCACAATTGGCAAATCCACACATATTTATGATGTATTATTGTCTCCAGGAGGAAAGTCACTCATCAACAGACTTTGGTACACGTTTTGGATTCAAACAAACATGAGAGTAGATAAAATATTAAATGTGAATAAATCACTGATGTTGCTGAATATATGACTAAAGAGTTTTAATGTTAACTGGTACACCAGCTGTTTGATGTTCTTGGGTAATATCGCATATATGTGAGAATGGAACGAGGAAGATGGACGAGCAGGTAATGATCAGTTTAATTACTAGTAATCTTTATTACTTGTCACAGTTCTAGTTAGCGACCCTCCGTCTTCATACACACGCAAACCGACTGTACAGCTTCATTTTTATGTACCCTGGATAGTAGAAGGAAGTTCGGAGGTTTGCTTTCTCCTTTTCTAGAGGAGGGAAGAGTGAAGTCATAGGATGAAGTTATATTGGGTGCGTTAATTAATGCTATTGCTGAGATTGGTAAACAAAGTCTGCATGCGCAAAACAATCACTCATATGGGTAAGGAATGGGAGGAGTAAACTGGGTGAGGAGGTAATGCGTAATTTCGGTGGCTCTGGAAATAGCATTCAGGTATTCAGCATAACCTTCGTGGCTGCTTTGCTATCGTAGGTGGGAGCTAAACACTTAACACACCGAATACGAAAGGGTGAGCAAATATGTAGCACTCGGAAATAGATGTTAGAAAGTAATGGAAAGCTAGATAGAGACTGGTAGATCAATTGGTGTGTTTACAGGGAGTGACCGGCGACAGACCACGATCAACAATGGCATATGTCTGTTCTTGAAATGACCAAATTGTGTCTGTCTATACTCTAATATATTGTACATTGTGTTTGTAGAATGACCTGAGAATGTTCTTGCGCGTCGTCTGTTTTATTCACTTATCGGTGAGAATAAGGAACCACCGAAGCAGTAACACTTACAAGCGATGATGCGGGTCTTTCTTCTTCCGAGCCATGTAGATTTCCATGGTCTGGTGCATGTTTTGGGGCGCACAGCGACGGAGCGGAGCTGCTGCACAACGAACGACTGGCACTAGCAATGTAGGCAGGTTTGCTGCTTCCCACACAGCCACCTGCTGCTGCTCGGTGTTTTTCTACCGTAGCTAGGCAACGCGAGCCACTCTGGCGCGCTCCCTGACAGGCTCGAGCGGCGCGCGAGGACAGCAGGAACGTGAGCGCGCGCCGCCTCTGCCTTTATTAGAGGAACCTATTACGTCCTACGCTCTTTTTTTTCCGACTGCGCGTAGGCGGACACTTTACGGATGCGACCTTGTTAATGTCAGACAATCTGCTATTATCCAACTTCAGAATATGAACAGAGCTTGTTCGCAATTCTCCTTAGAAAACATCTATATTTGGGCTTTAAAATGTTATTTATATTTGCCGAATGGCCACATGTTTTGGTACTCGTGTTCCAGGGAACGGAGACGGATTCAAAATCTCGATTAACTGAGGAAACACTTTACCCCCTCGACCGTCTCTCTTTTCCCATTCCTTAGTTATGTGAGGGAAGTTCTCAAGTTCTGTGTTTTAAACGAAAATCTTAACCATGGAAACTGGTCTGAATCCGTAGAACCTTAGTAGACAAGTTTATATATATTTTTTATGTAGAATGTCTTTCTCTACGTCGACTAAATCAACCTAGTGACAGCCCCGCGAAAAATGTGTTATTCATGTTGATTTTCTTTTATTTCCACCGCTTTGCTTGCTTCTTAAAGGGGGTGTGGTGATAGCCCTATTTCCCCCGCACTCCAACATGTTCTGCCATGATGCTGTTACATCTGTAAGGGGCCAAGGGGCTTGTCACATTGCAGGCAACCCTATGGCCGGGTGAGGGCAGTGGAATAAATAAAAGGGTAGCTGCGTATAGCGTCCTCCCCTACCTGGCACCATATAAAGGAATCACGACAGACATGATGCCCGGTATTGCACATCTTTATTCTCTAGAGTGTAATCGCACTGCTTCATTAATTTTATTAACCACGAAAATCACTTACGCAATTACACAAATGACAAGCCTGGAGCTCTCTCTCAACTCTCTCATCAAGATGAAGGAACCATACACGGTCCCGGAGGGCTCTCTTTGTGACAACAATCCCACAATGTTCCTCATGTGCCACTTCAATGGCTTGCTGTCATAAACGTTCAGGAATGACAATTTTAAACACTCCCAAGATAATCCCTTATTGGGTAACTGATAGTTCATCATGCACATTCTTGAATTTCTGATATTCACTATCAAGAGGTGGAGAATTTGTTCTTCAGGATTGATCCATTATGATGTTTTTGAGGATGAGCATATTCCTATCTGCATTGGTAGCAGCACTTATTCGCCCCACGGACACAGCTGCAGTAGTGCTGGATCTCACTGTGAAGTTAACCTAGGCCTCGGCCACTGTTCCCTGACACTGTAAAGGCACTCAAAAAATTAATTGGCAGGGTTTTGATCTTTTCCCAGCTGGTGCATAATGGTGTAGTCATAATCTTGCAGTCGCAGCCCTCACCTCTCAAAGCGGGGGCCTTTGGATTGCCAAAAATAGAGAGCAGTGCTTGGTGGTCAGTAAGGAGCGAATAATGTTTCCCATATAGTATCACAAAAAAGAGTCTGCAAGCCCCCACAACAGATAGGCTTTCTTTCTCAGGTTGCAGGTAAGCAAAAAAACATGTTGACCACATGTAATACGGTGAAGGGAGAATAGTGTCCCACATTACCGGCCACTTCTTTTAATCACCATACATTTGGGCCCTGAATAAATTTGTCTTCAGACAAATGTAATGGTTTTTAGACCACTTATCACTTTCCCACGGCCATCACTTAGATTTAGAAGTGCATCCCTGTCTCCAGGTGTATGCCTGCCCTCTAACAAACCAAGTTTTTAGAGGGCGAGGACAGCCGATGATGAAGCATGACACCGGGTGGGGTGTGAGGCCAGTCCATAACTTTTTATGAGATGCCCCTACTGGCATTGAAGCTGTAGCAAGTACAGTACATCAGAATCAGCGATTCATTTATCATTAGAAAACTTCTCTCCAACCCCCCACCCCTTTCCCCAACCACCCCAATCCCCCCCCCTTTGCACAACGTCTCTCCGATACTGCACAGCATAGTTATATACAAAACAGCGTATACATCTTTGCCACCATATGCCCATCACACCTGTTCCTCCACGCCTCCCGTTGGTGCTGGGGGCTCAAGCACAGGCCCCTGTAGTCCGCCCACCTTTTCCATATTTTATAATGTTTTTTGGGACAGCCTCTGGCTACGAACACTGGTCGTTCCAATCCCATGCAAAAGTCAAGTCCTCTTTTCCATCCAACCACCGTGGGAGCCTGGGGTCCTTCCAGGCCTGAGCAACATCTCTCTTTGCTACCGTAAGGCCCAGCAGGAGCAAATGTCTTTTGTAAATGTTACCTCCTACCCCTTCCAGGACGTGTAGTAGCCCCAATTTTGGAGTACGAGGGAGGTCCCAACCCAGCGCCTCCGACAGACAGTTCCATACGCCAGTCCAAAATCTCACCAGGCCACTACAGCCCCATACTGTGTGCAGGAGGTCACCTATCTCATGGCTGCATCGCAGACACATTGGAGACTCAATCAGGCTAGCCTTCCACAATCTCTCTCTGGTATAGTAGGTACGGTGTAAGTACTTAAACTGTATTAGGCGCACAGCAATAGCCACCCCCCTGGGGATTCAAGGGCTTCTCGCCATTCCTCCTCTTCCAGTTCCCCCACATCTCTCACCCATCGATCCCATAGAGGCTGCAGATCAGAAGAGCAATGTGTGACCAGTGTCTGATATATACGGGATATTTTCTTCTCCCCTAGGTCCCCCATGAACACCTTCGCTTCTATCGGGCTAAATTCCGGCAAGGTATCTAGTCCTTCTAGTATGGGTGTGAGGGCATGCCTTAACTGTAGATATCTAAAGAACTGTGTGCGGGGCATACTGAATTCTTCGCTAAGTTCTTGAAAAGATTTAAGCTTTGTGCCCTTCAAGACATGCCCCAGTGCAGAAATTCCTATCGAGTCCCAACCTCTGAAGTCCTGCAGCGACGCCAGCGCCGGCAGCCGTCCATTGTGCCAGAGTGGGGTCTCCCTCGTCAGCTTCCCCCACCATCCCATGCGACGCAATGCTTGTCGCCAGAGCTGAAAAACCACCTACGTTGCTCTTGGCAGCCCCTTTCTCAACCGTGCCGAGTACAAAATTGTCTGGGTCCATCAGGTACCTCTCAAGGGCGTAGGCCGGGTCCCCCCTGTCACCATACCACCAGTCGTTTAATACCACGAGGTGTGATGCTTGGTAATATGACAACATATCTGACGTCGCCAATCCCCCACAATATGTAGACAAAAAACAGGTACGCAAGGCCACTCTCGACGCTCCCCCGGCCCATAAAAATTGGCCTAGAGCAAAGTTAACCTGTTTGAACCATTGTGATTGCATCGGGTACGGGTGATTCTGCAGCTGGTATAGCATGCGGGGGAGGGCAACCATCTTAAACATAGCTGACCTGCTGTAAATATTGAGGGGCATACGGGACCAGCATTTCATCTCCTGTTGTACTTTGTCCCACACCGGAACGATATTACGTTCCCAAGCAATAGCCGGCGAGGCCGTCAAAAACACCCCTAGGTATCTGAGACCCCCAGCTGCCATTTGCAGCACCGATGCCCACGTCCCAATCCCGGCGCGATCACCCAGCATCCAAAGCGTGGACTTCCGTAGAATTAGGTATAGTCCCGATACTTCCCCGAAAATTCTCATAATCTCAAGGACCCGTGGCCCGGACCGATTCACATTCGTAAGGAAGAACAGAACATCATCCATATATAATGCTATTCTATCCGAAGGTCCCGCCTCCCATTCAAAGCCCCGCAGCTGCGTATCCATCCGGACCCATGCAGCTAACAGCTCCATAGCCAGGGCGAACAGGTACGGCGAAAGGGGGCACCCCTGTCGGGTACCCCGCCCTATTGGGAAGGCCGCCGATGTCTCTCCCGCCACTCCCACCATGGCTGTCAGGTCGGTGTATAGCAGCCGAATAGAAGACATAAAATGCGGCCCTAGATTTAGACGCGGAAGGAGCGCGAATAGATAGGTCCAGCTCAGGGAGTCAAAGGCCTTGTCAATATCTGCCAGTAGCAGCGCCGCTTGATCCCCTGTCCTACTCATCGCCTCTACTGCCACGTGCGCGTCTAATATTGTGCCTCGTCGCTCTTTGGGGCATAAAGCCGGCCTGGTCTGGGTGGATCAGGTCCGTGATATACGGAAGTAGTCAATTTGCAAGGGCCTTGGCCAAGATTTTGGCCTCAATATTTGAAAGGGAAATTGGACGATAGGACTCGTGGCGGTCCGGGGGCCGTCCAGGTTTGCAGAACACTACAATTTCTGTATGCCTCCAGTCTGCTGGCAGGAGGCCATCTTCTCTCGCCGCTTCCAGGGCAGCCCTGTAGTGAGGCCCCAGCTGGAGATGATATCGTTTAAAAAACTCACTTGGGAACCCGTTAGGCCCCGGGGCCTTGCCAGTATTGAGCTTCCCCAGGGCTGTACCTAGTTCCTCCGTCGATAGTGGGGTCTCAAGCCGCTCCTGCATGACGTATGGGAGTGCGCGAGGCGGAAGGTCAGTTATGAATTTGTCAACGTCCAGTGCCGGGAGGGATTCCTGCGGAGCATCTTGGGCCGCGAGGTAGCGAGCAAAGCTATCTGCCAGCTCTTTCGGGTCTGAAATGGAGGCCCCGGTGTCATCTTTAAGGCCCGGCAGCTCATGTGCCTGAAATGTGCTCTTGCAGAGCCGGGGAAGCATTGTGCTGGACCTGTCGCCCCATTGATATATTCTACTTCTGGTTGCCAACCAGACCTGCCGAGCCTCGTCCAGTAGTAGGGACGCGTACGATTGCTGTGCCAAAAGCAGCTGCCCCACTCCCTCCTGGTGACTCGCAGCCCCGCATTGAGTTGCCAACAGCTCTACTGTCGCTGCTGCCTTCACTATCTCCTCTTTCTGCTTCCGGCGCGCTGCTGCACACCAGGCTTTGTCTACTCCACGCAGTGTGGGTTTCAGGGCCTCCCAAGCCGTTCTCACGTCCGCCACTGTACCCAAATTCTCCTCCCAGTAGCGAGCAATAGCCGCCCCATATGCTGTTGGTAGGCTTCCTGCTGCAAGTTCCAGGCGGAGAGGCGCCACCGAAATGGCTGTCTCCTCCTGTCTAATGTGACTTCTATCACAACCGGAGAGTGGTCTGAGAGACCTCGCGGCAGGATGGACGCCGAGGCAACTCTCTTTGCCATAGCAGCAGGGACAAATACATAGTCAAGTCTCGAAAACGAGTGGTGGACCGCCGAAACATAGGAGTATTCTCGTTCGTAGGTGTGGAGGTATCGCCATGTGTCCACCCAGCCCATGCCCAGCACCATATCACTCAGTTTAGTGTGAGTATCTGCAATGGGGTCGCCCCCAGGCCTGAGTCGGTCAAGTCGGCAGTGCATGACATCATTCCAGTCCCCTCCGATCACTGCCAGTCCCTCTGGAATTTCAGCCCATACAGTAAACAGTTTCTCTATTAGTGCCCGCTGGAGCGGGGGCGGGGCATAGACACTCCCAATTATTAGTGTCTCAGTTCCTATCGTCCCTTGTATAAAAACATATCTACCCTGTGGGACGGTCCACTGTCTCGTATGGGTATAGGACAATCTACGGTGCATCAAAATCGCTACCCCCCGAGATCCCCTCACAAATCCCGCATGATAGACCTGGTCATAGCCATATCTCTGCAGACCCAGCGCTTTGTTACCCAGCAAGTGTGTTTCTTGTAATAGGAGGACATCCACCTTCTCTCTCTTCCCCAGCCTTAGCACTGCACCCCTCTTAATCTTATCGAGTATGCCCCTCACATTCCAGCTCATCACTTTCATTAAGGCCCTAGTGGGCCTCTGCTCAATGTTTTCAACCGCCATCTAGGCGTAAATGCAGCAGCGTATGCAGCAATGGGCATTCTGGGCTTGGATGCGCCAACAGCATCATTCGAGACAACCATGTGCAAAACAACTCATTCCCCCCCCATCCTTTAGTCTTCAGTCCCCCCCCCCTTGCCCCTCCCCTGCCCCCAAACCACCCCACTCAGCAAACATTTCCCCAACTGGTCCTCAATCCCTCGACCTCCCCCGACCCCATACCTCAGCAACATTGAAGTACCTGTCACGGTATAGAACATCTCTAGCCCCCAACGGGAGACCTGAGACCGTCTATCCCAACGGAGCCCCACCAACAGCCCCAATAACACCCCAACTGATCCCCTAAAAGATCGAACCTCCCCTAACTTGAGGCACGTGTCCGCCTTTTAGTCCGTCCCTCCCCACCCAACCCGCATCCCGTGTCTGTAGGTCTATTATCTGTCGCACAGTAGTGGTGCCTCTGAAGGCGTACCTCATCTCCAGCCAGGCCATCAATGTCTGTCACTTGCCAATGCTGTGATGCACGATGCAACACTGAGGGGGTTACCTGTGTTCCATCACCCCTCACGGATCCACCTTCAGAGCATCCGGTGTTGCAGCCTCCCCTGTGTTCCCCCCTTTAGCAGGAGAGCGTTTCGACGAGCGAGACCTCCAGTTGCTTCTACTTCGTGAACGTCTGGGGGTCCGCGGCGGCACCGTTGAGGAGGATGAATCAGAGTCTCGGGCCGGCAGGGTACGTGGTCTAACTCGTACTGTCTCATCAGTCCAGGCAAACACTTCTTCAGGAGAGTTAAAGAATTGAGTGCGTGACTGAAAGACCACCCGTAGGCAAGCCGGGTAAAGTAGGGCATATTGGATTTTTAGGTTTCTCAGGCAGGCTTTGGGCGCTGTAAAGGACTGCCGCTGCTGCTGCACCAGTTTTGTATAGTCTGGGAATATCATGATCCGCTGATTTTCGTACATGAGGGGCTGTTTCAATCGGGCTTGTTTCAGTATTGTGTCCCGGTCATGATAATTAAGAAGTCTGGCTATTACCGGCCGCGGGCGCTCGCCAACCGGCGGCTTCTGAGTTAGTGCTCTATGGGCCCGTTCAATGACAAGGCAGCGGGAGAGGGACTCCGGCGGGAGCCAGCCCTCCAACCACTCCATGAGAAAGGCCTCCATGTTGCCCTTTTCGCAGTCTTCCGGAAAGCCAACAAATCGTAAGTTGTTGCGCCGAGCCCGTCCTTCGGCATCCTCAGCCCGGAGCGCCAGGCCCTTCTGTATGCCTTCCATGTTGGCCACTTTTTTCTTTAAGATCACCATATCGTCTTCTACTCCAGTGATCCGGGCTTCTGCGTCTGTAATACGGGCCACCGCATTGCGCAGGTCTTGACGCAGCAGTGTAACGTCCACCTCAGCGGCCCCTATTTTGGCGTCTAACATGTCCCTAGATTGGGTGATTGCAGCTAGGAGAGCCGCATTATCCGGACCTTGGGTCTGATGGCTTCCCGAGGCCCCGGAGTTCCCACTAGGGCCCGTGAATTTGTCAATGGTCCCCTGTTTTGAAGCTCCGCCACCGCTGCCGCCTCTGGTCATGGTTCACTGTCTACGGGACACTTCCTGCGGCCCTCGTGGCTCCGGTCTCTCACCGCCTGGGGCTCCCCTCCTTTAGATATCGTCCTCCGGGGCCTACCAGCCTCACATCGCCCGATCACCAGGCTTAGACTGTCAGGCAGTCCGCGATCCAGGCCCCCACCGCAAACCACGACTCCCAGTGTCTGCCCCTGGCACCTTCCCCGCAGGCTCACCACAGTTCTTGAGCCTACGTCCGTCTGCCAGGGGGCCTCAGCCTCTGTATATCAGGGCCCAGCGTTGGTCACCTTTAGCCGATGAGTCGGTGCAGTGAAGCTCGCCACCAGTTCACAGCATGTCTCTCGGAGCTCCCAGCGCCAACACAGCCCCGATAGCGCTCTGAATACAAGCAGATAGTCCCAGGGCGCGCCCGCCGCATCCCACCGCAAGGAGAGGCTCACTCGCCTACTTGAGGTCTCGTTCCCCGCTACCCGACACGACCGCCGGGGTATCTGTACTTGCTCCTCTGCTCCGGTCACCGTTCTCGGCAGTCTCCGTAGCCCCGGGGGTCCGCCGCCGTGTATAGGGCGCCTCCGGGCCCTGGTTGTCCCTCTGGATCGTCGCCTCCATTTCCAGCCAATCCGGCGTCCAATACTTCAGTCTCGGTAGTGCGGCCTCTACCCAGACCCACTGCCGCGGTTCCGATCTATCCAGCGGCGCCGTAGGGGCTGCGTCAATGAAGCCGTCGTCGGTCCTCCTCTTCTCCGGGCGCCTCCAAACTCGAGGTCCTCGGCGCCTCTCTCTTTGGCAGGCCGCTCTTTTGGTAGAGGCGATGCGGTGCCTTCCGAGCCTGCAATTTGGCTCAAACTCGCTCTGTGCCTGTCGGTCCCCCTCCGCTGCACCACACAATGTCGGGATACTTCCGGGTGCGGGGGAGGAAGGATATTTTAACGGATAATTGAACGGCAGGACTGAGCTCTGTTAAGCCACGTCTGCCATGTTGGCTGCCTTAACCACGCCCCCATTGCATCTCTGTTTAACTCTGTAGGAAATTGTAAAAACATACTCTAGGAGCAGCCTATTTTGTGTATGTATAGTGGAGGCTGGCTTGCTCCTAGGCCCTGTGCCTCTAGTTCCCACCCTTAGCAAGTAGGCTGAGGTTAGTGTGTGTGTGGAAGGCTGTATAATGCGACAAATGACATCATGGAAAAGTTCGGCAACTGAAGACACTCCAAAACTCAATATTTTGTATCTGAACAAACCATCATGAGTTGAAAAGGTAGTAATGTCCCTGCAGTTTTCTTCCAATTCGAGCTGATGATATCCTTTGTTCAAATCTAGGCGCGAAAAGACTTTGGCACAGTTCGACTGGGTAATCATATCACCAAGGTGCGGACCTGGGTGTAGTTCTCTTTCAATTGCTTTGTTTGCTTGGCGCATGTCAACATTAATTGGCACAAACCCGCCACTGTCCTTTTTAGGTGCCACAACTACATGCAACACCCAGTGCCACAACTACATGCAACACCCATAGCGCTAGACCAGTAGAGCGCTCAATAATATCATGTTTTAGTAAAGTATCAAATTCCCTTTCAACAGCTTCTTCGAAATGAAATGCAATTCAACCATGTTGTTGAGCAACAGGATGAATGTCCTCATTAAATGTGGAGCTGCGCTTTGATTGTCTTAAGTTTTCCTAATTCATGAACAATGACAGAAACAGATTCACTATGTCATGATGAGAATTTCTTTTTGTAATTCACAGAAATTAGTCCCATGTCAGCAGCAGTGCTGGAACTGAGTAAAGAGGCACTCAACAAAGTGCCCTGAAGAACATGAATTGGGGCTTGTAACTTCATCTTTTTATGTCTCATAGTTGCCATAAATGAACCTTAACTTTGTATTGGTGGTGATGTTGCCTATGTATATATCTTGGTTTTCTATGGTGTGAGACAGGGAACTGGATACAGTTTATTGTACTTTTCTGCTGGCATGATATTTATCGACTCACCACTGTCTATAATAAGCGGTACATAACAACCATTAACCACTTTTATTTTAGGACAATGTTCAAATGAATTTCGTGATTTCACTTGTCAATCATTTTTCGTCTTGTGTTCTTCCTTGCAGGAAATCAAACCTACATGTGCACATCTTTCAGTAGTCAGCATCGACATCGCACACCCAACTTCTTCACTGTCGCTCAACAGTGACGTCAAAAGAACCTTTCAATGATTACTTAGATGACACTTGGCCTCTTTAAGTTCCTGTTGTCCTCAACTGATGTTGCCATTTAATTCGGTGGGTGTGACTGGAATACTTCTGGAACTTTCAGGTAGCCATTTACCTTCACAACATATATCTGCCCAATGGCAGGATAGTTACCTTTATGTAGAAAGAAAAATCCACATCGATAGCACAACTTCTTTTTTTTTGGAGGCACCATAACTTTCTTCATAGGCCTTGCACTGGCTGGAGTTGCACTTTGACTCCACATATGCCATGCACCAATTCTCACTTCAACTAAGGCGCACGTGGCACGCACAAGTTGTTTGCTGGACCTCAGCAAACTCTCTGGTAGAGCACTCTCGACTCTGCAGGTTGCAGGGTTTACATATTACATGTCTCGTTGCCAGTTGTAACATCCTTCCCAATCTGGTTGCATGTAAATGAATCACGTATCACACGGAGCTCTGTATTACACGTTTTTATTCTCTAGAGTGTAACCGGCAAACTGAAACATACTGTGTCACGACTTTTATTAACCACATCCAATCACTTACGTCACTAGACTACGGAGTCCATTTGGGACCATACAGGTGCCAGGTTCTATAATACACAAGACACAACACTGACCACTCGGGTTCGCTCTGACACTTCAGTAACTGTGGCATGGTCAATGTTTGGGTGACCCCACAACTCTGGCGATGAGTGGATCAGTGACCCCTCCCCATATTTCACCCTCTCCTCTCTTGACTTGGGCATCAGTGTGCATCGCATGGTATAGAATATTCAAGAAGCTGTGGTGTGGGAACCAGCGCAGGTCCCTCATGGCCCCGGTGAAGAGCTGCAGTGATTTGTGAGTGGCCCAGTCTTACAACTGCTTCTGCCTGCCTGCACAGTGGATGCCGATGCCATGGGTGTGAGCTGTCCAGCAGGAGGCCCGGTGCTTAACAATAGGTCAGCCTCTGGAGGGAGTGCAGGGTCAGCTCGCAATGAGCCAGAAGATATGCAGTGTGTTGTGTTCCACCTCGTGCAAAAACAACAATTGATGGACAGAATGCAGAACAATGTCACACATTCACCCCAGTACAGAGATCTGGGCATAAATCCATCGTTTTTTTGTACTCCACACCACCCCAGTTCAGGCCATATGCAAATCAGCCTTGACCCTGTGCCTCATGGGAACTGTCCAGCCCGAACTGCCAAGCCATGTCTTTCCTGGACCGGAATCAAGCATCCTAAGACCGGTTTCTGGCTATCAGCCATCTTCAGCCAGGATATATTGACTCCAGTGGTGTGGAGAGCATGGGATTCACGTCTGAGCATACCCATCCCACTCGGGGTGACAAATGCAAAAACAACAAGTGATGGACAGAATGCAGAACATAGTGACAGACAGCTACCACCATGGTGCACAGGTGATGCATAAATGTCTTTCCATGCATCCCCAACAGTGCCCAATGTGCGGCAGGGACAAGTAGCTGTAGTCACTCAATCGGCAACCGCTATCATGATCAGAAAGAAAAGAGTGTAAAACTAGCTGTGGCTTATACAAAAAAATAGAAGGGGTGATGAAGAGACAGGTCCCTACCGGCAAGAGGTTAATAAGCTCAATCTTTTACACTGGCTACAGATCATTCAGAACATAGCAGCCCATTTAATCCTGAAACTTCCTCCCTGGTGTCCTATTTTGGATCACCTGCGTCAGCTTCACTGGTTCCCAATTACCAAAAGGATACAGTTCAAGGCACTTACCCTTGCTTTGAAGATTTTTCATTCCAGGGGTTCTTCGTATCTAAGGCACTGTTTCAAACTCATTCTCCAGGTAGATTCCTTTGCTTTGATAATCTTAAACTGTTTCAAACCCCTCAGATTGCTAAATCTAGAAGAGGAGACCGCTCCTTTGCTTATCTGACTGCCAAACCTTGGAATGCCCTGCTCTTGGCCATAAGAAGCTGCACATCGGAAGTGGTTTTTAGGAAGAAGATCGAAACTTTCCTTTTCGACTCAGTTTAGGCTCCTTCTGATTTGAGCTTTGAACCTGGTGGACACACTCAAAGCCAGCGCCAGGACACCTTTTTAGGTAGCTGTGTGCTTTATAAATGTATTGTATGAAGCTAGGCTGGGGATATCTGGTGAGCCAACTTGGCAGGTGACCCACCAGAGGTTGAATGCAGTAGCACTTCCCTAGATGGGTGCAACTATGCATGCCTCTATGACAATGCTGCTGTTCATTATTGTGTTAGCAGACCCAGAGACTGCAGCACCCAGGTGGAAGACGGGGGTAGGTCACCTGAACAATCACTTCAGTGCCTCCAAGTAGACTAATGAGACCGTCAAGAGATCACTGCTGCTTCACTTTGCAGGGGAGGAGATCTACAAGGTCTTCACAAACCTCTCTTGCACAGGGTCTGAACATGACCATGAACAATGCAGCCATCACAGCACTAAAAGCACACTTTGACCCAAGCTCAGCTCCAACTGCAAGATGTTCAAATTGAGGCAAGTGTGACAGAAATAAAACAAGACAAATGATCAATTCTATGCCTGCCTGCGAGAACTGGGCACCACTTGTAGAGGCGCCAATAAAACGAAAGAAGTAAGATCACAGCTAATACACATTTGCAGGTACTCGGTTCTGACACTGCATAATCCTAGCTAGATCACATAAGCTGTCAAGCAGCAGGGGGGAAAAATGAAAATGGCAATCATTTGAGAAACCTCCCAAGTTGGTGTATCGTGCGGAGTACTGGTCAAAGAGGAAACATGAAACATTTGAATCAATAAAGAGAGGACCCTCGCAACCTCAGACAGGGAAGCAACCATCTGCCCCCAAGCAAAGTTTTGAAACTGGGATTTGGAGCTTATCCCCTAGACAGATGCTTGGCCCACGATAGGCCTGCTCGAAATGTAGTCAGCACAACCTCTTCGCCCGGCTGTGCCAGAGTAGTCGGACAGGGAGAAAGCTGTGAGGGTGCTAAACACTGTCTACAACCCTGTGCCAGTTGGCACTTAAAAGAGATACCCTAAGCACGCCCCAGATCACATGCTCTGACAAACTCAGTTAGCTCAACGACAATGAGGAGAATATTTTCTTCATCTCCTACTTCAAGCAAACCCTATAAGGATGGTAGCCCCAACACAAATGCATAGTGAAGATCACACAGACCACAGCCAGGCACAAATTGACACACAAGCCTCCGTCAATGTAATGGGCATTATGCAATATAAAGCATTTAGCGATAGATTACCACTAAGCCTCATGTGTATCCACCTCTATGCCTATTGTTGCCAGCACCCGCTGCTCCTGGCAGAAGTTATGGAAGTAATGGTCCATAATGGGGATGTCCAGAAACAAGCTCACTTCAACATCACCCTGTCGGCTTCACAAATCCATGTACCTTCACACCCCCTCCAAGCAGTGGCCAAAAAGGAAGCTCAATGGTCTTCCTTCAAGTTATATGACAACAACAACATCTCCAAAATCCTCTTGTCTACAAAGCCAAAACCCCACTTTAATGATCCTCTCGTTTCGAAATTCTCGACGACAACCACCAGACTGCGTAAAAACTGGGCAAGTCATCCCCATCTTAAAAAAAAAAAAAAGGACATCGAATGCTGCCGACCCAAATAATTTCATGTCAGTATCCAATACTCCCTTATTAGCGAAAGTGCTAGAAAAATGTGTGCATCAACAACTGTGCCAACACATCTCTAAATGTAATCTTCTGGACGGCTGCCAGTCAGGTTTCAGACCAGACCATAGTACGGAAACGACAATACTTCATATAGTGGATGATGCCTTGCAAGCTCTAGACCAAGACAAAGCATGTCTCTTTATTCTTCTGGACCTTTCATTTGCGTTCGACACTGTAAACCGTGATAAATTGCTATATCGACTCGGAAGCAGGATGGGGCGGTCGGGAACTGTCCTTGAATGGTTTAAATCTTTCTAGGAGAACAGATTGCAAAGATTTTTAGTAAATCAAAAGCTGTCATCGCCATTCCCTATTATTATTGGTGTACCACAAAGATCAACTCTTTCCCTAACTCTCTTTAACTTCTACATGGAACCTCTGTCTGAAAGACAGCGACATGCCAACATTTTGTTTCATATGTAAGCTGATGGCACACAGATTTACATTAAAGTCTTATCAATGGAGTAGATCAAGTCAATGAATGAGGCACTAAAGATGACAATTCAAGGGCTAACATGTGATCAGCTTAAACTAAACAAGCAAAGAACAGAATTCTTATTAATCCCCCCCAAACTTCTTCTGAAAAATAGGAATGAACCAAACTGATCACCGTGCTTGACTGCACCCCGATCTTAGTGGACTCAGCCAAATCACTAGGAATCACGTTGGACAAGAACCTGAACATGCGAAACCACATCAACTTGTTGGCTAAAAATGCCTGGTACCACCTGAGTTGTCTTAGAAAACTGAAACCCTTCCAAGAAATGTCAGACCTCAAAATGGCAGTTCAGGCATTGGTCATCGCAAAGATTGAATACGGATGTTCTACTCTATCTGGCCTGCCCAAGATTTCAAAAGCCTGTCTTAAATCAGTCACAAGACTCAGAACTGGATCTAGAAAATTTGATCACATCTCTCCCTGCTCTTAAAAGCTCTGAACTGGCTCCCATACAAAGCCAGAGTACTACTCAACTGGCCTGTATCACACATAAGGTGCTACACTCGAAAATACCGGCATACCTTGCTCAGAAAGTGATGATTTCTGGAGGAGGCAGGTACTACCGGGGCACAAAAGATCTTGTGCTGAAACCTCTGCTCTTCCCGAAGAAGAAAACATACAACAAAGCTTTCTCAGGCTCCGCACCCAGAATCTGGAACTTGCTACCGCCAAACATTAGAAGAATACCATTCTATTCAAAATTCAAGAATGAGACTAAGATCTATCTAATGGGTAAATTCGTACCATAACTCTTTACAAAGAATCAACTAATTCATCTGTCTATTGATTCATCATTCCGTTCCCTATGGATTAATAATCATAGGACCCCTTAATGACTTCCTGAATTGATGCACATTGGGATCTACACAGTCTTTTCCAGGGACCCCCATCTCGATAAGCTACTGAGATGAGCGCTCAGCTAAACTTTGAACTCTGAGTCTTTTGATGGTAAGAGGTAATTTGTAATTTGACGTATTCGGTTAGTCTCAGATATTTTTGTAAGTACAGAGAACTTTTACTGTCAACTGTTTTATACTGTTTTATATCGTTTTTCATGCCTACGTTTATGATGCTTGCTATTTATCGCAATCGGGACTGCTATATCTCTATTAAGCACTCTGACACCCTAACAGGTCACGTTTGCGCTATATAAAACACTAAATAAATAAATAAATCACCAAAGAAGGGGAAACAATGCCCCTGAGCTGCCACATTGCACAGGACATGAGGCGTGTCATTTTTGCGAAGAGGGTACAGAAGACTTGATTGAAGAAATCTTCCCACAACTATTTACTGGACAGGAATGCATGAAAAATACATTAATACAGCTTCACATTGGTAAGACTGTACAGCCTATGGCGCTCAGACACCAGCGAGTGCCATTTTTACCTTCATCCCCTTCTCGATGAAGATTACCTAAGGCTTGAGCAGTTAGGGTTTATTGATAAGGTCTCTGGCCCCACCCTGTGGGTATCACCCATGGTAATCACAACCAAACCCAAACAGCAGGAGGTATAAGACTTTTTGTAGATATGAGGCTCCCAAACAAAGCCATATGCCAGGAGAGGCACTTAACACCCACCATGGATGGCATGACTGACCTGAATGGAGCTACCACCAACTGATTTTAGACCCTGAAAGCTGGTAGATTACAACCTTCTCAATTCACCTAGGATTGGAAAGATACGGATACTCAACTCCAGGATCTCAATGGCAGTGGATGTCTGCCAGAATGCCATCAGGGAGACCCTCTCAGGGCTGCAAGGATTTCTAAGCAGCAGCAATGACATCCTAATTTACTCAAAGTCACTGGACTACCACCACTAGCATCTGAGAGACATTCTCACAAGGCTCAATAAGCATAGACTTTTCCTACACAGGAAGTAATATTCTGTCTTCCAAACCAACATAGACTTCTTTGGGTGCACGCTTTCAAAAGATGACTTGGGAGATCAACCCCTGGAAAGTGGGAAGGAACTCAAAATGTCCCAAATACAAAGAACCCCACGGAGGTCTGCAGTTCCTGGGGATGGCCAGATGCTGTGGATGGTTTGTCCTGAACTTGGCCACCCTCTGAGAACCACTCAGAGTGCTGGCAAAAACAAATGGATGGGGGAGTGGACTAACAAAGGAGAAATGTCTTCCAAGAGATCAAGGGTCCACTCTTAAAGCATGTTACCATGGCCTATGTCCACCGAAACTAACCAACAAAACCCACAGTGTATTCCAGCCCGGTTGGGTTAAGGGCATTCGTAACACAGGTGCAGGGTTAGTGGAAAACCATAGCATATGCAACCCAGGCTCTGACAGACACCAGGGCACAGCCAAAAAGAAAAGCCCTTTTCAGGGAGAATGAGCGGTTCACCAGAATGGAAACAGCTATGGAGAAGACTGTAAGGACCTGTCATGCCTGCCAGGTGACAGGTAGCACCCTACTCGATCCTCATTGAATCCGAAGATTCATGAGAAATACCATGGGTAAAAAGTCATTATGGACTTTGAGAGTGGGCAATCACTCAAAATTTCCAGTGGCAGAGGTCAAAGCGTCCACAGGCTTCTTCAAAGTAAAACCAGCCATAGAGAAAAAGCTTAGGAGTACTTGAACCACTTAAAGACCACTTTGGGATCCACCATAGAGAAGTAATCCACAATGGCCCCAAGCGAACAGGGAAGTAGAGTGGTTTATGAGAAGACTTAACAAGGCCATGCGCATTGTAGTAGACCAAAGGGAGTACCCGGAAGGGTGGCTATGCCAATTCCTGCAAATCTATCGAAATACACCTCACAGCACAACACAGTGCTTGCCAGTGAGTCTCATGTTCAGGAGGCTAATGCGAGACAGCGTTCCTGCACGGCCAAACAGGAAACCACTGCCACTTGACGTAGCGTTGGTTTGAAGGTGCCAGAACAACAGCAACAATGCTCGTGCCAGCTTGGCCTTGGGGGCCCGCACACCACTCCTGTAGGTTGGGGCCTACATTTACCATAATATTGTCTCACCAGGATGGAGAAAGATTAACCCAAAATGGTTAATTGTTTAAGAAGACAGCAGTAGTGCAAAAGGCTGAGGAGGTACTAGGTGAAACCGCAGAGATTGCATAGTTGCTGGCCAGACCCCTCAAAGCCATCAGGCACCTTCCCACCAAGCCCATGCCTGAAAAAGATCTACCCTGATGAGAGCGCCTGGCACGAGGAAGCTTCAAGCAAGCACCTCTGGTAACCTCTGCAAACAAAGACATGCTTACAACCAAGCCCAGTGGTGAGCCAAGCTTGTAAGACTTTGTATTGGCCATATCTATACAAATACTCTCGGCAGCTGAGCTCAGTTGGGAGGAATTTAGTGAGCCACCCTGCTCCTACTTAAGGGGTCTGTCACATTGCATATGCAACCCTACAGCCGGGCATGGCAGAGGGAATACATAAAAGGGTAGCTGACTGCTCGGGGCCACTGCCACACTATAATGACTGACAGTAGATCCCTCTCCAGCCTCCGCTGAGTGCCACATACCCAAGAAAGGCTTTCACCCCTCACAACCCCTTTCAAAGTATCCCATTCTGAGCCCCTCAGTTGTTAGAATTCCAGTTGGTATCAAAATACCCCCGCACGTCCGATTGGCTCTCTTCTCTGTAAATTGGATCTCCAAGCACCTCAGGGCGGAGTTGCCATAAGGGAATCCTGGGGTGGGACCTCCCTATCCAGCAATAAGGGCTCTTGATCCGACAGGAATCGCACCAAGTACCAGGCCCCCACCAAATTGGTAGCACAATCGCCCAACTCTAGAAACCTGTCTAGACGGCTGTATGCATTGTGAGCAGGGGCAAAACTATAGAACTCCTCCAAGCCCAGCTGCCATACGTGGTTTAGTCCCAATGCGGTCTGGGCATCTATCTATCTGCCCATCAAGCACACAATTAAAATCCCCAACCCAAATAATGAGCATCCCCACATACGGAATTTGCACCACCTCTAATGTGCTGAAAAATTCCCCATCATCCACATTCGTGGCATACACATTCAAAAAACACATCTCCACTCCATCCAACCACCTGTGGACCAGGACATATCTGCCCTCAATGACAGGTAAGACCCCAAGAGGGTGGAACGAAAAGTGCGGGCCATCCATATTGAAATACCCCTGGCATTATTGGAATACGTTGACAAGAACAACTGGCCTCTCCACTTTTTCCGTCATTTCTGCGCATCTTTATCCCATCAAGTTCATTTCTTGGAACATCGCTATGTGAACCCCCATCCTTCTCAGGTGTTTACTCTGTAGCGCTTAGCAAAAGTATTCAGGCCCCACACATTCCAAGTGAGTATGTGCATGTGTCCTGCCATGACTCTAAGTGTTCCACCCACCACCCAGTAGTCCGTACTGGACCTCTCATCACCCCCAGCAAAGGGAGTCACAGACATCCCAGACCACCCCATAAAGAGGCCTTGTGTATCCATGTGCTGTAAAAACAAAACAACTGCCTCAAACTTCCTTTCCCTACCCCGGGTAAACCCTGACAAACTCAACCCATGTCTACCCACCCATAGTGGAACCACACCCAAACCCCCACCCTGAACCCACTAACTCAGGTGTATATTAATGTCATAATAAGAAGTGAAAGAACCCCCCCCAGCTAAACACTTAAACACTGTCACAGGGGCTAGTCATACCTTCTGGCCAGTCCAACCAGAACAGCCCAAGGAACACCCTGAGGCCGAACAATATCTCTATCACACTTCCCCACACACACCTGCAACAATCAGACCCAACTGTACTCACAACACACTCAACACACCAATGAGGAGAAAAAGACAATTCGAAGAAACAGAAAAGAAGAAAACAGGAATAAAGAAAGAAAGAGAAGGGGAGTGGCACTATACCACCCATCATGCAATCTTAAGCACATGAAACAGCACAATGAAGTCCCAGGGGCACAGAACAGCAGATACCCCCTGACCCCTGCTAGGGTAAAAAGTCATGTAGTGGCAATACAGTCATAACAGCAGCAGCCCACAGCTGCTCAGTGGCACCCGGAGCCCCGCTAGGCTGAACAGTAGGAACCAGGTACATAATTAGGCCTGGGCTGTGAACACCGCTCCATTCGCAGGGTTTTCCGCATCTCCACGCTCCGCAGAGCATGCAGAGTTCTGAAAAACCCCACTCTGCATAGCAGCCCGCCGTTTTACAAAGCATGTGCTCGGAAACGTTAAGTTGGCGAGCGTGAGCAGGGAAAATCCAATGCAAGACCACCTCTCAGCGAGATTTCTCAACGCGGTCGGCCGCGAATGGTCGCTACTGCTCTTGTTGAGAAACCTGCCATTTGCATTGAGGAAGCTGCAAAGAAGCTGTAGAACCTCAACAAGAGCAGCAGAAAGAAGCAGTGCCCTCTTTCACTGCGCGTGGTGCCATTTCCGCTGATTTTATAGCATGTGACAAACACCAGGTGTTAAAATCAGAACAAAGGCATGATGTAACGCACTCTGCCATTTCGCCCAGACCTAGACATAACCTCTACTCAGCCCCAGGATCTACCGGCCAGACAGGTCTGGAGTTTCCTCAACCACCTCTGAGCCACTGTGGAAATCGCTGATGTGACCACCTCCACCAGTGCCTCTACTTCCTCTTTTTCCAAATGTTGTTGTTTCATATCCAACGTGCCATCCTGTCTGACCACCACACGAATGTTCGAGCGAGTGTCTCTCCTACAACTGCTGCGTCATCTCCCCACTGTTCCTTTCCGATGAGAGCCAGTTGACCAGCCAGAGGCCTCCCCAGTGCCAGGCACCAGGACTCTGCCATCTTCCCTAATGTCCAGCCAGTCCTACACTACCTATTGTGTCACAAAGAAGTGAGACCATCTCTCATGAAGAACTTTCAGTTTTGCGAGGATTAACATAATGTACTTTAATACCCCATGGTTCTCAGTTTTTGTTTCACTCCGCCAAAGGTTTTCTGTCTCTGTGGCACTTGTTCGCCATAATCCGTGAAGATCCAAATGATGCGGTCCTCAAAGCAGGGATCTCCCTGCCTGCGAACCATCTGTAATATGACATCCCAGTCCCTATGGTTAAGAATCTTGGCGATTATTGTTTTTGGAGGCCCGGGAGGAGTCGGTGGGGCCAGGTAGAGGTGGGCGGTAAACTCCGCTCTGCCAGTAGAACTCATGGAGTTTTGCGCAATGTGTAGCGCAGAGTTTGGCAAAAACTCCACCGACCACCACTGGGCGGAGATTTTCTTGCATGAGGCTCACCTGCATTAAGTTTGCAAGCAAGAAAAAACAAGCGCTAGACCACCTTCCGGTGAGATTTCTCTACGCAAGCGGTAGCAGAAGGTCGCAACCTCTCGCACTGAGAAAGTTGCCGCTACTGCAATGCGAAAGCTGCTGCTCAAGTAGAATACCTACCTGAGGTGCAGAAAGAAGTAGCGCCCTTGGACGTGCCGCGTGGTGCTGTTCGCACTGTAACATGCTCCGGGTGCTAAAAATCAGGGCGAGCAGCGTGACGGACTGGACACTGGAGTTTGGGCCACTGCAGGGCTTGCCGAGAGGGTTCCCCAGAGTGAAAGGGAAAAAGTGCATAACAAATTGAAAGTCTAGCAATATAGTTGGCACACAAGCAAGTAGCTTTGGCGTGAATGGGCACCAGAGCCCCACGTGTCGCGCACTTGCTCAAAGATCTAATAGGATGGTCCACTGTGGAGGAGCAACACAGTAAGATAACCTAAAGACACAGTGATGGAAGATCACAGACCTGGGGGAGCTCCTAGATCCATTTGTGGATCAGGAGGAACTGTGTGAGGGATCACCCTAGCGGGCGAGAGATAACATAGCATGTGCATATTACACCCCCTCCCTTACAGTGTAAATGTAAGAGGCCTAAGATACGCAACCGCACCAGTCATATAGAACTATAGCCTGAGCTTTCGGCAAATATATTTTCATGACATTGGATGTCTGTTGTGTTGTTAGTACTAAACTCAATAAAGAAAACTTTTATAAAAGTTGGTGTGATTTTGTTTTTGTTGAAACTTTGATGTTGCCACTTAAAATATGTCTTTTTGTTGCTTTCTGTAAATCCATTCAGTAGTTTTTGATGTTATCCTTACAAAATGGTGCGCTGTGAGCTGGAAAGGTAAACCTTTGTATATTAAATTGTGTTGCATTGTTCGCAAACTGCAGTGCTTGCTCATGATTCCGGAGTTACACAGATCCATTGGAAAATGGCCTTTATCAGTGGCTGCTTGTGTAGCATTCACAAACCTCAGCATGCATTAAACGTATTTTAATTCAACTCCATTTGAAGAGTTTGTGAATTAAAAAAGCTACAAGATCGTGGTGATTGGCCACAGTGTGTGACCTAAGACCGCACCATTTGCATATGGCCATACAATTTGGATGTGGCCGAAGTACTTGCACTACAGCTTCTGGGCTCAATATCTGAGCACAGGACTTTGATAAAAGCCACAACGTCTGTCCAGAGCCTGCTGAGTATGACCAAAGGGTTGCACAATAGGTTCTTGAATCAGGGGGACTGGACACAAGGCACAGCCATGTCCTGTATAGAGCCCTCTGTTAATAGCCAAAGGTCATGAAAAACAAGTTGAGGGAGCCATCCGTAAAGGCAGCCATAGCAATTGTTTTAATGCTGTGACACCGTAAGATTACAGTGGTTCACAAACTTGTAAAGAACTGGCGAGCAGTTGAACCTGCAGCAAGAAAAACTACTGTCTCAGCCAATCAGACAATGCATATATTGTCCATTGCATATCATCCACCACTAAGGAGCACGAGAACCTGTACAACAGTGGTACTGCCACCTCACGTGTCCTCAGTGGGACACACCCCCACACCATGCCTCATTCGATTCAGAAGGGACACATAGGTATCAAATGCCAAGGAAACTGAGCTGCGGGACAGTGGCTGGTGGCAGGTGCATCATTTAGGGGCCCCAAAGTTTGTGACTGTGATCCACGTGGTCTTATTTGTGACTCACAAGTCTGAGTTTCATCTGCTTCTATTGACAGATTGTAAATGTATTTGTAAACTCTGCACTTATTTAGAATTGTACCCACTTTCTTTGATGTGCACGTCATCACAAGCTGGGTGATGTGACTACTTTCGTTTTAAGATGAGTCAAAGGTCACACGAAGTTACTTCCTGTATTACTTATATTTTTCGCCAAATAACATCTTAGAATGCATTTTTGCC
The DNA here is from genome assembly GCF_964263255.1 of Lissotriton vulgaris. Lineage (NCBI taxonomy): Eukaryota > Metazoa > Chordata > Amphibia > Caudata > Salamandridae > Lissotriton > Lissotriton vulgaris. Next base: position 1,492,306,431 of record NC_141694.1, on the reverse strand, counting down.
TAGGAGGAAACACTGTTTGTTTAGAAAAACATGTGCACCTATCTGTTCTAACCTGTAAAACACCTGCCGCTCAAGCAGCAAATCATACTAAACTACTACCGAGACTAAGCATGCCAATCAATGTAAACCACAGCAAAGATGATGATTGCACTCAGAAAATATCTCGAATATCAAGTTTTTTTTCATGGACATTTTACCTGTATGGCCATTGTGATTAGAATCGGAACTCAATCAGGTGAATATAAATGTATCTGAATTAAATAAACATTTGAATGTGAAAATGTTGATCGAACCTAAGCTTCACATAGAAAGAGAGTCACAACAGAAACCCTGTCATTTGTTCTAAAAAAATAAGTGTTAGTTCCTCAGGTTGAGCGTAGTTTGGAACAAAGTGATTTAAAGACTGATTCTGTCCAACCACGTCGAGTGAGACCTGGTGGGAGCTCAGCACACATTCAGGCCGGACTGTCTGCCAATTTCTTATATGTCGTTTGGAAAAATCTGCCATTCTCTGTGCTGTGTCCAGATATAATCCTAAAGCAAACACCTGGAGCTTGACAGCTTCTGGCACAAAGTTTGTGAGAAAGACAATTGTTTCTTAAAACTCTGCAAGTGTGTGGACTCGTGACAGGGGCAACAGTGAACATAAGCTCCTTAGAATCCCAGCTAGCCAGCTATAAAAATAAGGAACAAATCGCCTGGGATCAGAGCCCTCTTAAGGAAAGAGCTAAGTAAGCTTTTGTTGTGGGCCCAACCTTCCAATGAGGCCCCAGGTTAAGTGATGGGGAAAGTCAGAAATCCCTCTGTATTTACTGTGCAAAACAGATTTTTTTTAATTTGATAGGAAGTTTAGTTTGCATGCCCAGCCTTCCAATACTTAACCCTCGCACTCTTGCAGCCAGCAGCAATTGCATTTAAAAAGTAATATTTGTGTCTCATGTCCCTCTTCTTACTTTACTATTTATCTTCACTCTATTTCACTTATCACTACCTCCCATCTCTATCAATACACCACACACTGATCCTCCTCTCTCAATCTCTCTCTTTCACGAGCTCACAATATTCTCTCTGTCTCTCAGTGTGCCTACCTCTGCTGCTCTCCACGCCCTACCGGCCTCAACTCTCTACCTCATCCCTCTATCTGCACCTCAATGCTCGGTCTCCATCACACCTCCCGATACCTCTCCTTCATCTGCTTCACCTCTTTCTCATTCACCTCTTGCTGTACCTCAACTCTCTCTCTCTCCATCTATCTCTCAGGCATTTGTTGATGTATGCTGGTCCCTCGTTGTGCAGGGCCTTGTAAGTGTGGATCAGCATCTTGAACTGACAACTCTTCTGAATCAGGAGCCAGTGTAGTTTCTTGAGGTGGGGTGTGATCTGGTCCTTCTGAGGAGGTCGAGGATGAGTCTTGCTGCTAAGTTTTGTATTCTTTGGAGTCTCTTCTGGGGATGAGCAGTGATTCCTACGTAGGGTGTGTTTCCATTGTCCAGTCTGCTGGTGATGAAGCCCATCACTGACTTTTTAGGTCTCGCCTGTCGATGCGCATGCGCATCGAGCAAGGCGAGAGTATTGGCACTTATCCGCTCTTTATCCACACTGCAAGGAATCGTGGCGATTCCTTGCAGTGCACGAGAAATTTAAGCTCAATGCGCATGCGCATTGAGCTTAAATGCGCGTGCACATGCCTCCAGCCGCCTACTCTCTCTCACAGCCTCCCCCAGCTCCGCCCCCTCACTACCTGATTGCACGGCCGCTAGGCCGTGCCTCCCCTACTCTCCTCCCCCCTCCTCCTCTCCTCCCCTGCCTGCCTGCCGCTAGGCTGTGCCTCCCCTACTCTCCTCCCCCCTCCTCCTCCTACTCTCCTCCCCTGCCTTCCCGCCGTGTCGCATTTCTCCTCCCCCCTCCCCTCTCTTCCCTCCGTCTTGTTGTTTGTGTTGTCAGTCTCAGTGGTGCATCATTTACAGAAGCCGGTTTGTTTGGGTGTTGTTTTTAATGAATATTTCAAGTTGTACAAAGACGTTTTTCAAAGATTGTTAATGTTTTAGATGGTTTCGGAAGCATTTAGGGTTTAATTCGAAAACTGCCAGACAGCACAGCAAAGACATGTTGGGGACATGCTTAAAGCTTACCTAGGAATGCATTCCTCCTATGCTTACCATTTGCTTTGTGTTTTTTCATTCCTATTTACTGTCTTTCTATTTACTGGTATCCGAACTCCGTTCAGAGGAGCATGGGGCAAGCAAGTTACTGGGCCCAACCGTGGGTATCAAGGCATTTTACTGCCCATGTCCCAGGGCCCAACCTACTATGACAAAGTACCCCTACAGCACTTGACTCTGGTAGAGTGGATTGCGCAGTCCAAACCTTCTCCTGGAGGGGAATGCAGGCGTAAGGTGAACACTCCGCCCCCTCCCCTTCCCGCAGTCTCGCATTTCCCCTGCCGCATCAAAGGCTTTCACGGCCGGCCGGCCATGCTTTCAGTTTCCCGGCCGGCCGTGTCAATTACATTTCAAAGCCCGCTCTCCCTGCTCCGCCCCCTGCTCCGGCCGAGACGCATTTCTCCTCCTTCGCCGTTTTGCTGGTCTTGTTGATGTGCTATGCTGTGTCGCTTCATTGAATACCGTGATTAAGTACTTTATCCAAAAGGATTCCGTAATACCCGAATTCTGATGCGGATTAATTTTTCTTCTAATTTTTCTTCTTCTGTATAGCCACACAATAACTTTCTGTATACCTTTTCCTTCAAGGTCCCTATGTCAGTAGACAAAATCCTAGTTTCGTTTTTCAGTGTTGCCATAGTCAATATGTCAGTCTTCCTAATTAAATACAGAAGACAAAGAATGGACTGCCGTCCTCCTCATCTTTACAAGGTGTATGTGTTTAATCTTTCCATTTCTGCGCAGGTTTCCATAAAGGCTTGCATCAATAACGAGGGGCTACTATTTATTGGGCTATGTATAATAAGTAATTGAGAAATGTAGTCACCTGTATTATCACTGTTGCAGTCATTTGCCAGAGATTGCTGGGAATTTTAATTTTTTTACGCAATTCTTACTTTATTTTAGAATCCTTCTGGCTGTTGACGAGGTAAAGTAAGAATGCATAGCATAATAGTTCAGTTGTTGTCTTTATTTCAAATCTGGACTTTCTTGCTAAGCTTAAAAAAACAACGGCCTGGCAGCCTTAAAGTACAATTATAGAGAAACGGGTTAGTTATGCACAGATCTATCACATAAAACCCTAGGGACATCGAGCAAAGGAAGCAATGTGTTGTCTCCGATTTTGTGCAGTATTCCCCCCACCACCCGTGAGTTAGGTGTGTGTGTGTTGGGGGTGCTACATCAGATTTCGTCCAGTGTATGAACATTCATGACATGAGTAAGAGGCACCACTTATCCTTGAGCCGACCGCGGTTCTTAAAGATCTGGTGGTGTTCCTATTTTCAAAATCCTATTTTAGCAACAGAAAAGGTGAACGGCTGTTTAACTGCTGCGTAACACGGAACTACGAGGGATACAGAATGGTGCATAGCAAACCAATACACTTAGACTTAAGGACAAATTCATATTGGTCCACAATCAATGCTATCCCAATCCATAAATCACAACATTTCCACTGTCCAAGGAAACGAGGATTAAAATGTGATGATGGCGCAGGCTCCTTCCACCGGCACCAAAAATAAGCACACTGATGATTAATGCTGAATGGCTGCTGCGTACAAGCACGAGTCAGCAGCTTTGCTCCCGCTCATCTGTAGCAAAAACACCATCACTCACCCTCAACCCCTCACCCTCAAACCCTCACCCTCACTCACCCACCCTCAACCCCTCACCCTCACTCACTCACCCTCAACCCCTCACCCTCACTCACTCACCCTCACTCACCCTCAACCCCTCCCCCTCGACCCCTCCCCCTCAACCCCTCACCCTCACTCACCCTCACTCACCCTCAACCCCTCACTCACCCTCAACCCCTCACCCTCAACCCCTCACCCACCCTCACCCTCAACGCCTCACCCTCAATCACCCTCAACCCCTCACCCTCACCCACCTTCACTCACCCTCACCTTCACTCACCCTCACTCACCCTCACTCACACTCACCCTCACCCACCCTCAACCCCTCATCCTCACTCACTCTCAACCCCTCACCCTCACTCACCCTCAACCCCTCACCCTCACTCACCCCCACTCACCCTCAACCCCTCACCCTCAACCCCTCACCCTCACCCTCACTCACCCTCAACCCCTCCCCCTCGACCCCTCCCCCTCAACCCCTCACCCTCACTCACCCTCACTCACCCTCAACCCCTCACTCACCCTCAACCCCTCATCCTCACTCACTCTCAACCCCTCACCCTCACTCACCCTCAACCCCTCACCCTCACTCACCCCCACTCACCCTCAACCCCTCACCCTCAACCCCTCACCCTCACCCTCACTCACCCTCAACCCCTCCCCCTCGACCCCTCCCCCTCAACCCCTCACCCTCACTCACCCTCACTCACCCTCAACCCCTCACTCACCCTCAACCCCTCATCCTCACTCACTCTCAACCCCTCACCCTCACTCACCCTCAACCCCTCACCCTCACTCACCCCCACTCACCCTCAACCCCTCACCCTCAACCCCTCACCCTCACCCTCACTCACCCTCAACCCCTCACCCACCCTCAACCCCTCACCCTCAATCCCTCACCCTCACTCACCCACACTCACCCTCACTCACACTCACCCACCCTCACTCACCCTCACCCTCACTCACCTTCACCCTCACTCACCCTCAACCCCTCACCCTCACTCACCCCCACTCACCCTCAACCCCTCACCCTCCCTCACCCTCACTCACCCTCAACCCCTCACCCTCACTCACCCTCAACCCCTCACCCTCAATCCCTCACCCACACTCACCCACACTCACCCACACTCACCCCCACTCACACTCACACTCACCCACCCTCACTCACCCTCACCCTCACTCACCCTCACTCACCCTCAACCCCTCACCCTCACTCACCCTCAACCCCTCACCCACCCTCAACCCCTCACCCTCACTCACCCTTAACCCCTCACCCTCAACCCCTCACTCACCCTCACCCTCAACCCCTCAGCCTCACCCTCACTCACCCTCAACCCCTCACCCTCACTCACCCTCAACCTCATGCTAAAGATTTACAAAAAAACCCATAAACAATTCTAAAAGCACTAACTCTAATGCTGCGAGACCTATTGCATTTCTAATGCTTGTTCTTCATAGACAGCTTCCTATTCAGGATGATGCCAGAGGTTGCAGGTGTAGTCTGTCAGGGTGGGAGATGGACCAAGTTCCACGGGCCACCGTCATGGTTTCATTGCAAGGTGTTGTTACCAAAGATGAGGACTTCGATCTTGAGTTTGGGACAGTTGTCCTTCATCCAGTCCATGACATTCATCATGCATCTGCAAGGTTGGCTTTGGTGGTGGAGGGGTCTTCGGACAGTGAGAAGATAAGCTGTTTGTTGTCAGTGTAGGAGAGGATGTTGGGTTTCTGCAATCTGACAGTGTCAGCCAGGGGGGGTCATGTAGGTGTTGAAGAGGGTGGGGCTGAGGGACGATCCTTGGGGGACTCCATAGATGATCTTCTTGGGCTCTGAAGTGAACACTGGAAGATGGATTATCTGGGTTCTACCGGTGAGGTATGAGGTGATCCATTTGAGGACTTTTTCCTGGATCCTGATATGGTGGAGTCTGTTGATGAGGATGTGATGGGAGACGGTGTCAAACGCGGCTCACAGGTCCAGGAGGATGAGGGCTGCCATTTCTCTGTGGTCCAGGATAGCTTTGATTTCATTGGTGGCTGCGATCAGGGCTGTCTCGGTGCTGTGGTCAGCTCGTAATCCGGATTTGGAGGAGTCCAGGAGGTTGTGGTGTTCTAGGTATTGGGTAAATTACGGGTTAATCACTTTCTGGAGGACCAATGCTGGGTAGGGGAGAAGAGCGATGGGCAGGTAGTTCTTTGGTAAGGCTGGGTCTGTGGATGTTGATTTCAGGATGGGCCTCAGTTGAGCGTGTTTCCAGTCCTCAGGGAAAGAGGCCGAGGTGATGGAGGTGTTCAGGACTTTCCTGAGTTCATTGCAGATTGTCTTGCTTTTTAGGTTGAAGACCTGGTGGGGGCAGGGGTCCATGGGTGCTCCAGAGTGCACTGAGTTTATAATGGCGATAGTGTTGAGTGGTGAGGAGGTCCCAGTGGGTGAGCAGGTGTTCAGGGTTTGAGTTTGTGTGTGTGAGCTGCTTGATGGTGTCAGCTAGAGAAGGTTGCTGTTCGAAGTTTTCGTAGATGGCCGAGATCTTGTTGTGGAAGAAGATAGCAACGTTGTTGCACAGTTCCTGGGAGGCTGCAATGTCATTTTTAGTGACTGAGGGATTGGATAACTCCTTTATGATGGTGAAGAGTTCCTTGCTATGGTTTGAGATGGCTTCAATGCAGTCTGCTAGGGCTTTCTTCTTAGTTTCTTTCAGGAGGCGGAGGTACTGGTTGTGAGCTGTCCTGAAGGCCGTGCGGTCTTCTGTTTTTTGCTGAAGCTCCACTTCCTTTCTAGGTGCCGGCAGTTGCACTTGCTAAATTGCTGCAGTTCCTTGGTGAACCAGCTGGCACTTTTGGTTGGTCTTTTGGCCTTGGCTTTCTTAGTGGGGGTAAAAGTGTCGCACATTCTGTGATCCACTGGGAGAAGTTTTTGGGTGCTTATTCTGGGCAGTGGGAGCAGAGGGCATAGTTCCTCTAGTCTTCTGATATCTTTTTACAGTCTCTACACGTGGATCTGGGTGGCACGGTGATCTGGTTGGTGAGTCCCTAGACGGTGAAGAGGATGCAGTTGTGGTCGAGACCAGGTGAGTTGTGTGGTGTAGTTGTACCTGACACTGTCAGTGGAGGTGAAGATGACTGTGTGTCCTGTGATGTGGGTAGGGTCAGTGACAAGCTGCTTGAGGTCGATGTTGCTCACTCTGTCCAGGAGGTCAGTGGTGTTGGCATTGCTGGGGTCGTTGATGTGGAAGTTCAGATCCCCTAGGAAGATGTAGTGCTTGGAGTTCATTGCAATTGGGGCAATGAAGTCTGGGATGGTGTTACAGAAGCTGGGGCGTGGTCCATGTGGTCTGTAGGCAAGGGTGCCTCTAATGGTGCTTTTTTGCATCTGCGTGGAGTTGGAAGTTGAGGTGTTTCATCCTTGGGTCGTCTGAGGATGTCGTGAAGTGAATGGTGTCTCTGTTGATGATGGCGATTCCACCTCCGTGTTTGTTTGTTTGATCCCAGTGTGTTATCTTGTATTCAGGGATGGAGATGGCAATCGCGATGGCCAGGTGAGGGATGAGATCATGTCCCAGACTAAGCATGGGCGAATTTTGCGAATCTCGCGTTCGCGAATTTTGCGGATTTGCGAATTCGCAATCCGCAAAATCCGCGAATTCCCGCGAATTTGCGGATTTTTTTTTGTGTTCGCCCGTGTTTCTGCCAGTTCGCGAGGGTTTTTACAATTTCGCAATTTGCGAACTTACCTGTCGGGTCGCAAGTTTTGCGAACTTGTTGTTTCTACGTGTCCAGCCTGTTTGGGACACTCTTCTTCATCACTGCCACTCTCTGTCACCACTGCCACTCTCTGACTACTCATGCCACCCTCTGGCCCACCCATGCCACCCTCTGTTTCATCACCACACCCTCTGGTTGTCCAGTGTACATTATTTTCGGCAAAGCAAAGCACACCTTCCCTGCCTCAAGTGACCTGAATTAATTTGGGGCTGATTAATGTGTCACAGAATATTTTTTTAGCTGGCACCTGCTTCCTTAGTGCGCCCTGATTAGTGATCTTTTGCACTTGCTAAGTGCTTTCATTGTTGCAAAATTAGTTACAACACCTGCCCTGCCCCAACTGACAATAATGAATTAGGGGCTGATTAATGGATTTTAACTTCCAGCCTGGCTCCTGCTTGTCTCCCTTAGCTGTAATTCAGGACCTTTGTGGCATATGTGTAACTATTCTGAGGTTCAGAGCAGGGTCACATAATAGTTGCAACTGGCAACTGAACTCTGGAGGGGCCCCTCAGGAAGCACTACAGGAAATGGCTACTAATGATGAGCCTGAACTTTTGAACCTGGTAAGTAGTTTCAGTTTTGTTAAGATCGTATTTCTGCAATTTAGACCTTATTCGCGGGGCGCGAAGTTGTACTGGGAAGCCGCGAACTCACGCGAACAGTGCGAGCAGTGCGAGCAAAATCCGCTGCTCGCGGATTTGCGGATTTTGCGGGAGATTCGCGAATCTCGCGGATTGCGAATTTCCCGAAAATCCGCAAAATCCGCGAGCGAAACGGATTTTCCGCCCATGCTTATCCCAGACCTCCGTGGCATGTTTGATGAGTGATTATGCGTTGAGTAGAATGCACTGGAGTTTTGCCATGGTGGTCTTGGTCGACGTGGTGGATATGGTAGTGTTTGCGATGTCTCTAATTACGTTGGTTGCTTCAGTGGTAAAAGTGAGGCGACAGTGTCGGCTGGAGAATGGTCAACTGGTGGTGCCTGGGAAAGTGCGGCAACAGTGGTTGTTGGTGCGTCCAAGGTCTAGGGCTCTGAGGTCTGTGGCCGTGTAGCCCAGTGGGGCAGAATGGCCAGGGGTCCTGGTGCTTGGCATGTTCCAGGCTCCGACAGGCGGAGACGGGCTTGCCTATGCCCTCCTTCGGCGCGCAAATGCAACAGCCTTCATAAGTAGTCCTGGGAGGTGGGAGGGGATGGCAGGGAGGCAGGAAGGTGGGAGCGGGAACCTACAGGAGCAGGAAAACGGCTGGCTGGGGCAGGACTACAAGCCGATCAGGATACCAACAACTGCTTGTTAATTTTGGAAAATACGATATCAATGCATGTCAGGATATATGTATGAATAATGACAAACTTGCATCACCATTGTTGACATCCCAGATGTGACCCCCCCTCAACCCTGAGTCAGACTGCTTGGTCAGGCAGGTGCTGTGACCGAGGACTAAAGCAACCAATTGACCATTCACAGGTGGGGTGACACGTAACTCTCAGACAAACGCACAAACAGGAAAACCCAGTTCGATCCCACAGATAGACAGGCACACCACAACGGTCTCAGGAAATGGCCCCCAATAAAACATGTTTTGCTGGAGGGGTGCGTGTACCGAAAACAACATAAAGTCAGATGCTGCACTAAGTTAGGAACACTCAACCAATCAGAACACAGCATGCACACTACATGCAGTGATCACGTGCTCCCCATGTTGGACATCCTGACATGTCCCAACTAGCTCTGCATCTTGTCCACGCAGGGTCAAGACCCACCTGCGTTTCTCAACAAATTACCAGATTTATTGCTCCGGGACTAGGCCCAGATTCCTATTCTAAAAACAATGCACAACTCCCTTTTATTGCACATTGTGAAATTTATAAATTGACTGCCATTATCAATGTACTTTGAGACAGACTTCAGACCCTGACTCTGTCGCCTGCTCTCTCAGCTGCTGCGTTTAATTAAAACAACTCTTCCTCTTTTGCCAAACGCATTTGAGCAACATTTTGGTAAACCAGATAGAAGAGATTGGTTCTTCGAGCCTGACTGCAGCTGAAGGAACAGGACCCTGCACGTACGGATTCACAGCTGCGTAGCAAGAATGGTGAACCGATGCTGCAATTGATTGTAAGTTCTGCTGAATCCGTGGGGCAGAGGTCCATCCTGAAGCAGCCATCAGTGGGTAAGAGACTACATCTGATCCTTAGTTCCAGCATTTGACGTATGGCAGACTAGGAGGGAGATCACCTTTCTTTGATAGTCAGCACGCGGGGAAAGGGGAGAGTTGTTTTAGTCACTTGGACTGCTGGGCTTGACACAGAGGGTTGGCCTGTCTCTGGGTGTGATGTAGGGACCGCTTGGACTGCTGGGTGAGACAGAGACGGAATGCTTGTCTCTGGGTGTGATACAGGGCCGCTTGGACCACTAGGTGTGACACAGATGGCATGCAAAGGCTGTGGGTGTGATATAGAGCCAGCATCTCGATCTTAATTTTTTAGTCTAAAGGAGTTTTCTTAGGGCTATCAGTTTCTTAACACTGGTAGTATCTGAAAGAAGTGAGAGGTGTTATGCGATTGGATCACTGAGTGTGACACAGCCAGTACGAATGACCCCCGGGTGTGACATAGGGGGTAATTCAGATGTTAGTGAAAAATGTGGAACCTGGAGAGTAAGGTGCAGCTTGTGCTTGGCCAAGGAGGAGCTGTAGTTGTCAGGTCGCTCTTTCTTCTCCACATAAATTGTTGCTATCTCTGTGCCCCGAGCTGATATTGACAGACTTTCGGGCTCACTTAGTTCTGTCTGTGTACCGTCCTGAACCTCCTCTCGTCATTAAACGGCATACGCTAGGACCGGGCTAAGGTTTTTAGGACAAAGTCATCATTTTTTTCGCTGTTACTTTGTTCTTTTCTACTTTCTTTTTTTTTTTATCTCAAAAAGGATTTTATTATAAAATGTGCATATCAGAGGATATATACAGTACAGAGTAATATCCAATTCTCAGTTCGTTAATATGATTTTCACCGCCGCTGTTAGCAGGATGTCTACTAGGTCCCTCTCTTCCTTATTCTCTAGGTTATCTGTCATGAATCCTGTGGTCAGTCCAGCGAAGCCTCTTTGTATGTTTTTCCCCGTGACGTCGTTGATGAAGCTATATACCTTCTTCCAGAAGCTTTTGACCTTGTGGCATTCGAATATGAGGTGCTCTAGACTTCCAGTTTCTTTATCGCAGTTCCAGCATGTTCCTGTCTCTCTTATGCCTGCTTTGTGGAGCTTTGCCGGGGTCCAGAAGGCTCTGTGAAGCAGCCAGAATTTGTTTGTGCTAGTTGTGGTGGGACTTTATTAGTTGTTGCCGATTTCCATAGTTTGCTCTTTTCCTCGTCAGTGAGTTGTCTTGTTCCTAGTGTTTCCCATGCACTTGTCACCTTTTTGTTCAGTGTAGACGTGTGGGGGCTTAGGAGTTTGTAGATTTGTGCTGTGTGGTCATTGTGGTTTTCAATTGATGCATGTTTTCTTGATGTTCTGGTGCTGATAAATTATTGGCAACTGTGTTTCATGTTTACATCTCTTTACTTACCTCTTCCTCTTTCTACCACTCTTTTTCTTTTTGGCTATCTCACCTTTCTTTACTTTCTCTTCTACATACCTCATCTATTTCTCTACCTCATCTGTAGATGTCTTATTATTTTCCCTTGCTCTTGTGTTATTTTTACCTCTATGTCCTTCTCCCATCACTCCCTGGCCAGAGAAGTGTACACATCGAACGAGGACAAGGCAGGGGAAAAATAAAGGCATTTGTCACATTTTATCAAATGAAATGATGAAATCCAAGGAAAAGTCCCTCGGTTTTCACTTTTGTAGCAATGATGCCCGTCGCGAAGGAGGACTTTTCTTTTAATACATAATATCCTGCATTTAAAGCAACAATATCAGTTACTTTGTCATAAACCTTGGTTTAATAATATGCACTGAAATCCTACTTGTCCAAGGGATAAAATGTTACTGAAATCTACTTGTCCTGTGAAAATATTCACTTGCTTTACCACGATTTATCCAGTTAGATGGACTGGCACCACAGAGAGTATCTGTGCCATGATTAGAGTACCATAGCTTGTATTTATGTGCAGTGCATGGTGATGCAACAATCCAATGCACATTTATTGCAGTGAATACTTGTTCAGCAGGTGTTCAGCAGGGTGTGCATGCCCAGCACACACCTGTCAGCCAGTTAACTTGGGACAGATTTTCATATAGCCTTATAGCCCGCCGCGGGCTATACCGGCTATTAAAGGCCCGCTGAATCGTTAAAGGCCCGAGCTGAAGGCGAGGGACTTTAACGAGACAGCGGGACTTTAATAGCCAGTATAGCCCTGCTACGAAGGGCTGTAAGGCTATTAGAACATTTTGCCCAAGAGGGCAGAATGTTCTAACAAATTAAACAAAGCCTTTGAAGAACATTGGAATGTTGCTCTGCGGGCCTTTACCGGCCCGTAGAAGCAGGGAGCACACCATTGTCTGCAATGGAGCTCCCAACATTCCAATGTTCTAATATGCATTGAAACAGCTTCTAAAGGTAGAGTGCTGAATGGGAATTGCTGTCGCGATACTCTGTATGTGTCGTGTAATCCGCCTGTCACAATGCTATTCTCCATCCCAATATCAGCGGATAGTTCTTGCCCTGCTGCAAAAATTACCAAATTAGATGTTCTGACAAATATGTCTGTGGGACAATGTCTGTATTTCTCAGCAGGACTTTTAAAAAGGCAGCACAGGCGCTTAGAAGAGTTGATGTGGCTTAATGGGGGACTTATTCACACTACTCACCACTGGAGGCTGCTATACCTTTAAAGGGGAAAATGCACTACTTCTCAGCAGGATGAGGAGGATGTGGCCTAACGGGTTAGGGTGGTTGATCTCAAATCTGGGGGAAAGGGTTCGAGTTTCGGCAATGATGCTCAACATCCAGTGATTCTGGGCAAATCAATTCGTCTCCCCAAAATTAATGTAACTGGTGCTCCTGTAAAGCTCTCGGGTCAAGTTCCAGCTATATGAAACTCTGAAAGACTACTGTCATTTAAAGTTATGCAAGTAGTTCATTTTAGTGTCAGTGAAATGACCAGTGTTTGAATGGGCTTCCCTTTCAAATGCCTGGGCAGGTGTGATGGGGTTAATGTGATGTGCACATTCACCAGAGGAAGCTTGGCTCATACAAGGAGCATTTACACTACAGGCCGTAGCAGTGCAAGCTTTTCTCATACAAAGAACAGGTAACACAGTACAATGTGCGCTTACCTGACATACAGAGGATTTGCAGCACAGCTGGGCGTGTGCAAGTTTGTCTCACTCACAAAAGGAAAGTGCAGCACCTGCACACACATCTCTCACCCCCTTGTAGCCCTCCGTCAGCCTCCTTCACATACAGAACAGGTCCAGCAAGTCCAGCAGCAGAGAGCAAAGATCTTCTGAGAAGGAATTCTCTGAAGGGCAGGGAAGAAGAGGAGTTAAGAGGGACAGTGATGGTAGGAGAGAGACATGGATGCCTCAATCAATCAATCAATTATACAAATTTGTATAGCACGCTACTCACCTGCTAGGTTCTCAAGGCGCTGAGGGGGGCTGCTGATTCCCAGTTACTGGTCTGCCCTCGTTAAAAGCTAAAAACCAAAGGAGGGAGATCTTTTTTGGTTCTGGTTCCACAGATATGGAATAAATTACCAGAATCACTTCGGAGAGAAGCGAATCTCCTGCGTTTCAGGAAGCTGTTAAAAACTCTTCTATTTAGGGAGGCATTTGGCCCATCCAAATAAGTTGCATTATAGGCCTTTCTGCCTCTTACGTTCTCAATCATTGCTGTTTGTCATCGGTCTTGAACGCCTAGAGACCTGTAGGTGAGTTGGCGCTATAGAAACCTAAGTTAACAATAACAATAGCTGAAACAAAGTATGCAACAAGGAACCACAGAATAAGTGGAGTCTGGGTCAAAGGTCTGTACTACCCCCAATAATGGAAAAATCAAATGATAATCCTTTAAACTGGCGACCTACAGGTTGTACACAGATTGGTGTTGCAGAAACATGAATCCGCATAGCTGTTGTGCTTGGTAATTCCTACAGCACTCTCTACACATGATTACCTTAACTTCTGTGCTCCTCACTAAGTAAATGGAGAATTAAGTAGTCTAAGAAAGGCATGTTTAACAAAATAACGTGTTTCACTATAGCGGTTGATGACACAGTCTTCTAGTGCCTTCTCGGGATGCTGAATGTAGCTGCTGCCAGCATTATTTGACTCGGTGTTACCCCTTTTTGACCTTGGGTGTGACCTGCAGCATGGGCATATATTACTTTAGGAGCAGTATTAACCTTCTTCTGCTCAGGCACTGCTGCTGTACCTACATGATCAAAGTTTCCTGATTGCCAGTGGGAACCTGAAGGCGCAATGGAAAATATTGGTGAAGGTGCATGCCTGGTGCAGGATGGCAGAATGGCCGACCAGAGATTGTGGCAGAAGGGTGTGATATATTTGGTGAAGCAGAGCACAGCGGCCTCAGACGTCTTCAGCATGTGCATTAACCCACTAAGTTAATGTTTTTAAAAAAACAAAAAAAAACGAGTAGATTATTTTACCAGTTTTAGCCTGTTTCTGCTGGTACCATGTGCAAAGAAATGTAAGAGATTTTTTTGTTCGATATGGGGATTGCAGGGGTCATTAGGAGGTAAGGAGAAAAAGTGGTGGCATGTACAACGTCATACCAGGATGCCAGTGCAGGGCTCGAGAGGAAGAATGGATGTTTGCCTGTATCAGAGGAACCTGGAGGCTTTGACATGAATAGGATACATTATAGCACTGCACTGAGAAGTACTTAATACAACTGGTAGTATGAACCCACATATTCGAAAGTGCTTTCATATGAAATAATGAAGAAAAAAGAGTCTTGATGAAATAAAATATTTGCCTAAGATCACACAATTTTAGCGGGGAAGCCTCGATTTATCCAGGTTTGCTGGCTTCACTCTGTACAGATCAGATGGTAAAAGGGTATCTATTCGTATATCCTTATGCTAAGGCTTTGTCTTCACCTTTAAGTGCAGTCTTCTGCAGTTTTAAAAATACCGCTCAACATCGTCCCGAAGGTTTTGGACCGCTTTACATGGCCACCAGTTACATTACACCTGGTTCCATGCATTGTTTATAGGCATACGGGAATTAAGTGATTTGCCCAGAATCACAGGATGCTGAGCTGAAACTTGAACCTGGTTCTGGAGTTCCACAGTTGGCATCTCTGCCCATAACACCACATCCCTGGTAGAGGGAGGGAGGCAGAAGCACTTTAAAGCTTGGATCATTATGGGCTTGAGGATCCAAAAAGACCTAGAGCTGAACCACAACCAGGATTCAGGCTTCAACCTGACTCGAGCTTCCTGTCGCTTGCCTACCTCTAGTACTTGCATACAGAGTGATAGTGGGTGCATTCATTCGCTATTTTGCTAGCTTATGTGCTCAGTTTCCCCTTTCATTCAGTGAATTGCCTTACAAATTGAAAGTTGAAGGTTCTAGTAGGGGTAAGGATAAATGTGGGAAGAGGGAGTCACATATTTCGATTTGAATGTCAGAGATGACTCTGTAGGGTCAAAGTATGAGCAGTAGTGAGGATACATTGCTTGAGATTTCTGCAGCAGGTGCATTCACAGATGGTGCTATCTAACTAGCTTACAGAAGGTGCCCCACACTACTCACAGGCTGGTCCGCCCTACTACTAGAAACAGTCCTTTGATTCTGTTCCTAACAAGCATCCCTTGCGCACCACCTATCACCAGGGCCAGACTGGTGGTAGCGGGCACCGGTCCTTTTTCCAGTGGAGGCCGGTTTTGTGGCCGCAGGAGCCGTTTTTTTTTTACAGGGGACCAGTTTTGCAGCAGTGCGGGAGCGGTGCTTCATAGCCACCCCTCCTTCTCCCAGGGTTGGTCGGGCAGCAACCTGCCAGGGCTGGTTGCTATTCCTAGTCCAGCCCTGCTTATCATTTTTGCTTCCTTTGATTAGCAGGAACCAGTTCATGGCTTCACAGGAAGGTGGAAAATAAATGTGTGTTAGAAGCTAGCAGGCAGATCCTTAAGAATTAATGCTTCCCCTCCCGTGCTACCAGCATGCACTTTCTTTACTTGGTACTGAACCAATGGGTTTAATCACCAGTGCCCGGCTGCAGTGCTAAGAAATCACAATTGTGCTGCACTGAAATTCTTCGTTGCACCAGTTCATCAAACACTGGGACCGGGATATACAAACATTTTGTGCTGAGTTTGCGTCATTAAAGTGATGTAACCAGTGCAGAATGTTTTCTTTGTTGTTTACTTTCCAGGGAAAAACTTGTTTTGAGCTGGAAAGTTGTCTAAAAATAATGTAAATAAGGGCAAAGCACTGCTTTATCTTACTTTGTGCTAAAACAACAGTTGATGGACAGAATGCAGAACAATGTCGAACATTCACCCCAGTACAGAGATCTGGGCCTAAATCCATCGTTTTTTTGCTCACCATGCCATTCCAGTTTGAACCCAGAAACAAGCATTCTAGGACCGGTTTCAGGCTTTCAGCCCTCATCAGCCGGGATAGCTTGATTCTAGTGGCATGGAGAGCACGGGACTCACGTCTGAGTATACCCGTCCCATTCACCCCAGTACAGAGATCTGGGCCTAAATCCACAGTTTTTTTGCTCACCATGCCATTCCAGTTTGAACCCAGCCGTATGCAAATCAGTCTTGACCCTGTGCCCCATGGGAACAGTCCAGCCCGAACTGCCAAGCCAGGTTCTCCCTGGACTGGAAACAAGCATTCTAGGACCAGTTTCAGGCTTTCAGCCCTCATCAGCCAGGGTAGCTTGGTTCCAGTGCCATGGAGAGCACGGGACTCACGTCTGAGCATACCCGTCCCACTCGGGGTGACAAATGCAACAAGCATTTACAATGCAATAGGGCAAAAACCGAGACATCAAGAGAGAGGCGAAAAGGGATGAGAGATGGGTCTTGGCAGTGAGAACACAATGCAAGAGAGACAACTAGAGAGGAGGACAGCGGTATAGAAGGAGAGAAAAGAGCGGCAAAGAAGGGCAACAGCAAGAGAAAGGCGATAAAAGAGACAGGACAAGGCGCAAATGATAGATCTTTACACGAACGTACCGAATGAATGGCAAGTAAACACTTGCAGTGTGAAGGTTGTAGGTTCGAGCCCGAGTGCGCCTCCCAGCCTCTCATCCTTGTGAGGTCGGTAAACTTTGCACCATTCGTTTGAGTGATAAAACACCAAACTCATCTAGAATAGCAATAAATATGACTAAGTAAAAAAAGCGAGAGGGTTAAGAAGAGATCATGCAATTCAGAGATGGAGAGACCACCGAGGAGGACAACGACACAAGAAGAAAGACGAGGGATAGATTCGGAGAGTAAAATCAGTCTCTCTGAAGCGGTGGTGTAGAAGGATGCTATTGGACCTGGTGCATGCACGGAATATGCTTCCTTTTCTGATGTGGCAGTCAAGGTTCAATGGGTAGCGGTGTCACTGCACCTGTTGCACCAATGGTAGCTACGCCCCTGCTCCCAGAGGAGAAGAGGGAAGAGATCCAGCAACAGGGGATAGATGGATGGAAAGAGTCAAATGTACTGGAAGATGGTAGTCATATCAATACTTATTTGTATTATTATCGGTCTCAGTGGGCGCGTGGCATATGCTCCAATAATGTTAAGAGCCATCGCAAACGCTACTGGGCAGGCAAACCTTTCTACCAATTTGAATTGTTGATCCGACGCCTGGGGTGACTGATAGAGAAGGGTAAGAGTGAAACAGGGGAGGGGAGAGTTTGGGTAAAGGGGAAGAAGATTAGTTATGGGGAGAGGGAGGAGGAACAGTGGTTAGGGTGAGATAGGCATACGGGTAAGAAAAGGACAAGCAGAGAGGCTAGAAAGATGGTTAAATGGGGGAATTGAGGAGTAGAAACTGGGAAAGAGAAGCGCTGACACAATGGGAAGAACAGAAAAGGGCCTCAAGGGGGCATGGGTAAAAGAAGCAGGGAATAAAGAAAGGACACAACTGTGAACAAAGAAAGCACAACGGGTGGAAACAGGGGTGTGCAAAATCGCAGCTTTTTTTCATGAAGGTTTGTGAAATTCCATGACAGTTTAGAGTAAAAGGCGGTTTGATGGTACCTTCTGTAGCTTTTTTTATGCAAAGGCACACCTCGCGATTGACAAAACATTGAGAAACAAGTGATTTCGGGGAGGTGTCAAGGCGCCCTGGCTGCTCCGGCCACAAGCTTTCTCGCTTCTGATATTTTATTTCAGCTCACTGCAGAGCGCCTCTAAGTTTAGCAGGCACAGTTCATGAGGAGTTCACGGAGGTGCGGGGGCTGGAAATGCTGCAACCATCGCTCCCACTCGCTGCCATTGAAGTTTAAAGAAAATCTCGACAGGGCAATTAGTACATGGAAACCTAAATATAGTGGCGCAGCGCGGCGTCTCCTTGGTGACCGGCGGGTCCTCACCTCATCGTGGCCGCTGCTGGTAGTCCGGGCGGGGGCAGCGGGTCCTCTGGAGTACGACCCAGGGTGACGGGGGTCCCGGCCGCTACGCAGCTACCAGCCTGATCGCGAAAGCGATCGCATTTGGAAAAAAACAAAGCCTTAAGTGGTGGTGCGCGCGTGCCCATATGCTTTGAATTATGGTGCCCGTGTCTGGCCACGATAATTTAAAGCATATGGCAGAAATGCACGTAATAGACACCAATGGGCCAGAGGCAGAGCTATGCTCCCGCCTCTGGCCTATTGGTGTCTATTTTATAGTACAGCAAGCAGTGAAAGACCAATATTAGGCCGCATATGGAAAATCACACGCATGAGTGTGAGGAATTTCAAGGTCCATTTTTAAACCCCTACAAAAGGGCTCTTCGCTTCGCGAGCCCTATTCAACAGTTGATGGTCAGAATGCAGAACAAAGTTATACATTCAACCCAGTACAGAGATCTGGGCCTAAATCCATAGTTTTTTTGCTCATCATGCCATTACAGTTTGTTGAACCCAGTCATATAAAAATCAGTCTAGACCCTGTGCCCCATGGGAACAGTCCAGCTCTAACTGCCAAGCCTGGTTCAACCTGGACTGGAAACAAGCATTCTAGGACCGGTTTCGGGCTTTCAGCCCTCATCAGCCAAGATAGCTTGATTCCAGTGGCCTGGAGAGCACGGGACTCGCGTTTGAGCATACCCGTCCCACTCTGGGTGACAAATGCAAAAACAACGTTTGTCCCTTGCTCACTTTGCCACTGGATTGTTCGCCCTAAGTTGACAGAGTATGCCCAGACGTGGGTCCCTTGCTCGCTTTGCCACTGGATTCAATGTAGCATGGCTGATGACGGCTGATTAGCCAGAAACCGGTCCCAGGATGCTTGTTTCCGGTCCAGGGATGGCTCTGAACTGGGGTGGCGGAGTGAGCTAAAGAATGATGGTGGATTAATCCCAGATCAGTTGACTGGGAGTGTGCTTGCAATGTTCAACACTCCGTCCATCATCCCCTTTGGTTTTGCTTTGTTCGCCCTAAGTTGGCAGGGTATGTCCAGACATGGGTCCCTTCCTCATTTTGCCACTGGATTCAAGCTAGCCTGGCTGATGACGACTGATTAGCCAGAAACAGGTCCCAGGATGCTTGTTTCCGGTCCAGGGAAGACATGGCTTGGCAGTTCTGGCTGGACTGTTCCCATGAGGCACAGGGTCAGACTGATTTGCATATGGTAATGTCTGAACTGGGGTGGTGGAGTGAGCTAAAGAATGATGATGGATTAAGCCCAGATCAGTTGACTGGGGGTGTGCGCTTGCAATGTTCAACACTCCATCCATCATCCCTTCTGGTTTTGCTTTGTTCACCATAAGTTGGCAGGGTATGCCCAGAAGAGGGTCCCTTGCTAACTTTGCCACTGGATTCAAGCTAGCCTGGCTGATGACAGCTGATTAGCCAGAAACCGGTCCCAGGATGCTTGTTTCTGGTCCAGGGAAGTCATGGCTTAGCAGTTCGGGCTGCACCTATCTGCACAAAACAATCCTATGAGCTTTTTCCTCTTTCTGTATTTGCTGCAGAAAGAGGAAAAATACAGAGAAGTTAACATATTTCTCCTCGTTATGCCTCACCTCGGATGGCGTACAAATTTGATGCTTCCTCAGGTTTGTATCACGTTGTAAATCTTGGGCAGTGTCAAATTCCATGGGTGCTGCATGGGAAAACTCACTGCAACGCCCATGGAATGCTTCCTGGGCACAGAGTAAGGCGACGCAGTGATTTGTGCTGCGTCGCCTTACTAATGATTTATGAGGCCACTCAAACCCGTGCAGGGTTGCTTTGCATGGCTTCATAAATCTTTATGAGTGCCTTACGTCACGAATGTAACACTTTACGTGGTGCAAAAGTGAAGCAGGGCTCTCATACATAAGCCACTTAGAGTCAAGGGGGCTTTATATGGGTGATACATGGGCATTACCATGCACCACCCATACCTTTTGACACAAAACCCTGTCTACTAACATTAGTAGACTGGGTTTTGCACCAAAAAATAACGCTGCTTTAAAGCAGGTGTTAAAAAATAGAAATGCTTTTATTTCTCCTAACACTTCCCACTTTGCGTGTGTGCTGTACTGTACAGCACATATCCAACATGGGAACCGTTTTAATGCCAGTCTATGCATAGTATTGTGTGCTGGGAGGGACCCTTCCAAGACAAACTATGCTAGACTCATGCACACACTGTTGCACTATTTTGCAACGATGTGTGCATGGTGCTTGGCAGCCTGATTGCACCTTTACTAGGGAGAGGAGAGTGCTTTATCTCTGTAGTTATGGCGCTGTCTTTCACTCTCTTCCTTATGCAACCCAGTGCAGCATTTTTGGTGGGGCTATGAGGGGTGTGTACATTTTGTAAATCTGGCCGTGGGAGTTACAGAGTCTGTGAAATGTACAAGACGGTCCACTGTACAGTCCAGTTTCTGTGACCCAAAGGGGCTGTCTTGTTTGGGTTAACAAGGGTCAGTGTTGGCCTCCAGCATCACCAGCGGGGCATTAAAGAGCTCATGTAAGGAGGCTCAATGAACTTTTACGCGTAGCTCGGTTGTTGGTTATGACTCAGTGCTGGGAGCTGGAACATGAAGGACCCACTCTAACCCAATCATCTTCTCATGAAATGCTGGGTGTGTTTTCTAGGGAGCTGTTCCATCATGTGCAGATTCAGTGACATAACATAGGCTCCCCGCAACCTCCATGATGCGGGGGGCCCCCAAGCTCCAGGGGGGCCCCCTCAGTACATTACTCTGGTTGCCGAGCTCCAGATTGAGTGGGGGGGGGGGTTATCCCTCCACGTACCTTGCAGGGGGGTCCCCTCACGTTTCATTACGGCAGTGTGCAGGTTCTCTGCTGCTTTTGGGACCAGTGTGTCTGAAGTTTTGGGATGGTGTAAGGGCAGGCTTTCTTCTATGAAAAGGTGTCTCTAGTTGTTCATCAGACAAAATAGACATGAAAACGTTTTGCCCAGAGGGAAATTAATGTGTCTCGGGCATCAGGCGATAGAAATCTCTCCTCCCTTTAGTGTTTGGTTAGCAGTTACTGAGAAGGTTGAGCTCTTGGCTGTCTTTACATGCCTCTGTTTCTGAAAGTGATTGATTGTTGTTTGCTAGTTAGTTTGATGTGAGCTTGAGATCGTTTACAGCAGAAATAATAGGAAATGTATTGAAAAAGCCTGATGTTTCCGTGGTACCTGCTGCAGGGACGCTTGCAGGCAACCTTATGTGACCTTTGGGATTCACACATGCACTTAGATTTCTAAATGGCACACATTCACTGCTTCTGATAAAATCTTTCAATTTCTTTTAGAGGGTAGCTTTGACATTAGTAATCTGGATTCCCTGAGACAAACCTTGAATGACATGAAACTGATGCCCTGGCATACTTGGTTTGAGGCATTAAATAAATGTGATCGAATGGCAACATAGAAGGAGAGAAAGAGTGTATCCCAGCAGGTGGAGGGTTGATTCATACAGTAGTGGAGAGTAAGTGGGATCAACAATAACAAGCACTGGCATATCCAATAGGTCTCACTTTTGAGACCTTATAAGTATTTAGTTATGCAGCACAATATCCTTGGTGCAACAACCTCAACTGTTGCATGGCTAAACACTTGTAAGGTCCCAAATACGAGAGCTATTGGCTATGCCAATGCTTGTTTTAAAAAGAGGTTGAGCCTCCTAATATTTCGTGCTGCGAGATTGCTGACATTCCTGGTTTAAATAGAATGAACTCAGTGTGACACAGTTGTCTTAGAAAGGAGCTAAACGAGAAGGACTCAAGAAGAATATGAGAAAACTTAATTGATAAAGTCCTGCCATTAGTTGACTTAATCGAATGTATAACAGAATATACCCAAGATAGCATGAAGGATCTGTGTGGAATTGAAGTCATACACACATACAGGACAGTGGAGGCGGGAGTGACTAGTGACAGAAAGATGCGTAAAAGAGGAGAGCATGGAGCTTACTCTGAACCGGGCAGTGCAGGTGAGAACGTAATGAAATTGGGGCCGATGGCCACAGGGGGCGTGAAATCTGTTACTTGGAAAAGGATGGATAAGAAGTTCCCGCTGTGACTGGCAGCCGCCAGTGAATAGCGCTAACTGAGAAAAGAGGAACAATAGTTTAGGACTAGTAAGGCCGTTGAGAATGGAAAACAAAGGGAATTCGGTGGTATGGCACTTACGGCGTGTAGGAGCGGGTGTTTGTTCCAATTAATATGGGCTGCGTGAGGGAGAGCCGCTCACTGCGGCCTCAACAAATCCTATACGGACTTAATAATCAAGTTTGTGCAGCATATTAATGGTGCCATGCGAAGTAGGTATCTTCGATAGTCAATTTACCTATATAAAAAATAGTAATTAGAGTAAGCAAATGTGGCTGGGAGTGGGCGCTCTGCATTACAAGGGAGGAACAATGCGGCCAGAATCTCACTTATATGTAAGAACCGCATTAGTCATCCTGAAAGCGAAGAGCGGACCTACCTTCTGGCTTCTCTGGTGCACGCGCTGAGTGGGAAGGGCTGAGGCAGTGTGTTCTGTCAATTATAACCCGCTGCCGGTGAGAGTGTGCAGCACTTCGATTAGCCTCAGGGTATTTTCAGTTAGCTATGGCTAATTAGCTACGGCTGGGCCAAGCAAGGAGCTATGGGCTATTAGCCCATTCTGAGCCTCGCAGAGTGAAGGGAATGCAAAGGCTGCAGAACAGGTGTGAATCATAACAAGGCAAACCGTGATAGCATTGCAAACGTGAAAGTGGAAATGCGTGTCGAGCGATATGCCATCGAGCTTTCTAGTGTGTTGTTCAAGTGATGCACTTAATGCTTAATGACCCATGACGGAGGTAACACAGATGGCAAATGTGCGCATGTACGCGTGGCGTGCACGCAAGCTTGAGGCCAGAAAAAGCCAATGGGGTAGCACTTTTAAAAGCCCGTATACTAAATGTCTCCCTGAGCAACACTTGCGCTGGCTCAGGCGAGACCTGAAAATGCTGGAGGAAGAATACGATAGAAGTGGTAAGAGCTTATCCTGCTATAGTTCAAAGAATCAGGATGAATGTAAGGCAGTGGTTGCATGACTGGCTGAGGAACCAGGAAGAGTTATTCCTAAAAATGCTCCTTCTGAGGAAATAGTTAATATGTAAAGACAAGTAATTGAGCTTTTGAGAGATTGAATGAAAAGGATATAAATTGTGTAGAGATTTTGAGGTCTTCACAGGAGCCAAAAGATTAATTACTTGCATTATACAAATGAGTTACAAAACAATGGAGTTGACCCAGACATGTCACTAGGACCTGGGTAAAATTCAGTACATAAAAAGAGGTGGCCCAGTGGAAACACAATATTACATGGATATCAACATCACCTAATAAGTCAATTCCAAACAATTCGTATACATGACAAAATATGTAATCAAGTGAACATATATTTAATCATATTAAAAAAACAGCACATTTGTCTAAAAAGTTATACATAGGTGCCCGAGGGGGGACGAAGGAGAAAATGGTGCAGCAAAGTGCAGAAGTGAGGGTACGTGATAAAGGAAGGGCAGTGAACAGTACATCAAAAACATAAAAAGGCCTATCTAGCCTGAACCAAGGCTAAATTATTTACAAAACAGAATATCAGAAGTGACACAGTGAATCTATCACCGTTTTCAACATTCAGCAAACAAAACACAGTGCTGTCGACATTTCGACCCAGGGTTAGTGTAGGAAATTCAGCTCCTTGCAGAAGGGTCTTCATCAGGACTGTGGGGGGCACCCTAAGTCCACCAAGACATGTGGTTGAGAGAGATGAAAAGAGAGGTCCTGCAGGCTCCAGGGTCAGAGAGAGACAGACTTTTGATGGGAAATGTCAATGGATTGGTTTATTCCTTTACTGTAGGATGCTCCTATCGTTTCTACGTCTCTGGGTGTAGACGTCTGCCCAGGTATAAACTTCTCCAAGTTTATAGTCTAGAGTATCACGTCTAAACTTCCGTATTTTCCTTTCATTGACTTCACAAGTATGTTTATCCAGTTGGGTCTTGATGTCTTCAAGAATTTTCGACCAATCATCAGGTAACACTGTATCCTCTAGTTCTCTTTCAATGTCTTTGTTATCTTTCTCAAGCTCAATGAGTATATTAGATAGCTTCTCCACAATGAGTAATATAAGATCTAGGCTGCACTTATTAAGTATCGTGTTCCATTTCTCTAGAAAAGTTTTAGAGTTCTTGCATAGGGATGGTTTGAGCGCTATCCTTAGTCCACGGGGAATTCTGAGAAGTTTATACCTGGGCGGACGTCTACGCCCAGAGACGTAGAAGCAAACCGTACAGCCAACAGACAGATTCCTCATCCTCGGGTAGTGATTCATCAACCCGCCGGACAATGAAAACAACTATTGGCACATCTATACCAAGGAAACCGACTGAAGATAGAGATACAGCAGCTGTGAAAGAGAATATCCCAACTACATCAGAGCCTTTTTTAGAGGAGGGCCTGAGCGAAAAAGAAGACCCAGGAGGGGCCAAAGAAAAAGAAAGAGAGAAAAGCCTCCCTAGCCCCAGGAGTACATTTCAGAAAAAAGAGAGCAAAAAACGGAACATCTAGTCATTAACATTTCAGACACACCGTTGCCGCAATATGAGTTGTCAATATTACAAAAAGGCACTTCATTTATCACAACGGCCAAAACTAATCTTCTAGAATTGGAAATCAGTACAAATAAGCTTACACGCAAATTACGGCTACCCCACTTCTTCGAGAATGTTTTGCCTCCAAAAACGGATACTAAACCAGACCAACTCATGCGTTTACGACCATCGAGTTCATGTATACCTCCATGCAGCCATAAATGTATTGACACTTTTGAAACGCTTGTAAAATTGGATCTAGCTAAACTAAACTACAACAAAAAAATTAGATCTAACTTAACTAGAAAAGACCAAGACACATTAAGAAAAATCGCGAACAACAGAGAAATCAAGTGCATCAAAGCCGACAAAGGCGGCGCTTTCGTCGTCTTGAACACTCAAATGTACCAAACCAAAATATACGAACATATAGGAAATCCAGAAACCTATATGCGTTTGGAAAGCAATCCAACAACATCAATCAAGAACACTTTGAAAGAGATTCTGACGAATGCACTGGAAATGGGTACCATTGATGAGAGAACTTTCAAATACCTTTTGGTTGAATACCCGAAAAGCCCCTCCATACAAATGACCACAAAAATACACAAGAGTCTAGAGGATCCTCCTTTTAGACCTATCGTCTCAACGAGGGGCTCCCTACATGACCCTGTGGGGAAGTTCCTCGACAAATACCTGCAACCATTTGTTCAACTTATGAGAAGCAACGTGAAAGATACCACCGACTTCCTTTTGAAATTGTCAGAGATCTCAATAGAAGAAGATGAGCAATTGATCATGTGTACGGCAGACGTAAAATCGTTATATACATCGATTCCCCATGGTGGGGGAATAAAGGCCATTGAAAAAACTATTGTTAACAGCGAAATTGAAACACAGATGCAACAATTTCTAATGTAGCTAATGATATTTACGTTATATCATAGCTACTTTGAATATGAAAAGGTGTGGTACAGGCAACTATCTGGTATGTCTATGGGCAATTGCGCAGCGCCCACATATGCTAACCTGTATATGAAAGAGTTTGAGGACACACACATTTATAGCAATGCAACTTGGTCCAACAACCTGAAACTGTACATAAGATAAATAGATGACCTATTTTTCATCTGGAAGGACACTAAAGAAAGTTTTATAACTGCTTTAACTGAACTCAACACCAAATATGATAGGATTGAATTAACATGGTCAATAAATGACGACATCATTACATTCTTGGACGTGTCCATCTCGAAAAACACCCACAGGGTTTGAAACAGATATCTTCCGTAAAAAGACTGATCGTAACAACACATTACATTTCCCCAGTTTTCATCAGGGTGCTTTAAAAAATCACCTCCCATACTCCCAAATGTTAAGGGCTAAATGGATTACTTCAAATACAGAACTGAGCAAAAAACGCATTAAGGAGATGGGCAGTAGATTTGTAGAAAGAGGATACCCCAATGAAGTCATACAAAAAGCCGAGGAAAGAGTGTCAATGATCACTGCTCCATCAGGATTCAAGCAAGCCGGGCCGAAGAGGCTGAAATGCCAGAAACCGGTCCCCGGTAGCTTGTCTCCTTTCTGGTAAAGAATTGGCTTGGTAGTTTAGTCTGCCCTGTTCCCATGATGCACTGGGCCAGGGACAGACTGATTTGCATATAGCCAGGTTCTGAGCTGGGATGGGGCAGTGAGATAAATAACGGTGATGGATCAAGCCCTGATCTTTGGACTGGGTAAGAGTGGTATGCTCAATTCAGACACTCTGTTCATCACCACCCCCTTTTGTAAATCGATTTTGGCCACTATAGGTGTGGCAGGGTATACTCAGACATGAGTCCCTTTCTCACTGCTCCATCAGGATTCAAGCAAGCCGGGCCGAAGAGGCTGAAATGCCAGAAACCGGTCCCCGGTAGCTTGTCTCCTTTCTGGTAAAGAATTGGCTTGGTAGTTTAGTCTGCCCTGTTCCCATGATGCACTGGGCCAGGGACAGACTGATTTGCATATAGCCAGGTTCTGAGCTGGGATGGGGCAGTGAGATAAATAACGGTGATGGATCAAGCCCTGATCTTTGGACTGGGTAAGAGTGGTCTGCTCAATTCAGACACTCTGTTCATCACCACCCCCTTTTGTAAATCAATGATCACTAGAGAGCAAGCGTTTGAAAGATCAATGAAACCAAAAGACACTAGGATGGTCCTCGTATCAAAATTCTCTACAGTAAGTTCCACATACAGGAAAATTATTATGCGACATTGGGCAATTCTTACATCCGAACCTGAATTTAACAATATCTTCAACCAACCTCCTATCTTCGCATATACACGAAGCAGCAACATTAAGGAAATCCTATCTAAAGAAACCCTCACCCATGAAGATACAAAAGGAACCCGTCCATGCATGAATTGCAGTAGTTGCAATAACGGTATTAAAGGCAATTCTATCTCACATCCCATGAAAGGCCAGACAATTAAACTTCACGTTAATGCTACGTGCGACTCTTCAAACTTACTATATCTGCTTAAATGCCCCTGTCGGAAAATGTATGTCAGAAAAACTGAAAGGAAAATAAAAACACGTCTTAATGAACATAAATCAAACATACGTACTAAGAATATGAAATCCAACATCGCAGTACATTTTCATGAACAAAAACACAACATTGCACAACTCAAATTCCTGGTTTTAGAAACAATTGAAAAACGTGAGGAAAGAGACTATAACAGGACTCTACTTCAACGAGAGATAGCTTGGATATATCGTCTCCAAGCAATGAAGCCTTATGGGCTAAATGATCGGATTGAGTTTAGCTGTTTTATTTAGCCATATATAGGGTATACTGATGCATTGCACCTTTGCTGTTAACTGCTTGTATATTTATCCATGATACTGTGTCATATAATGTGCGTATATTTATGTTACAGTTCACTTATACACCATTCACACCCGGTCATTTACCCACACACAAGATGGCGCCCAGTAGTGATAGTCCATTTTCACTTTTTGATAACCGAACCGCGTATAGGCCCTCATGTGATTAGAATCACATGATGGATACCCACACTCCCGCGAACGTCGCAGAACATCTCCCGTCTTCATTGACTACAACGTATATCGCTGGAAACTTAGGGCCTTATTTATGAAGGCCTTGCGTCGCCGGTGCGCCACTTTTAACATGGGAAAAAGTGACGCATCCGTGGCGCAAGGCTTTCATAAATAAGGCCCTTAGAGACTAAGCATTAAGAAACGCGACGCGTTCCCCAAGTAAGTGTGGAAATGCCACAAGAACGCTCAATATCTACCCGTTTCCTTAAGACTGTATTCCGCGACTGAGTTCTTGTAAGTAAAACTGCCTACAGTACCCCCATGAGTCTCACTCAAACGAACCACGTCGGCTTCACTTTTCTTTTGCTCTCACCTTTTTACACAGCATGTCGTTTGTACACGCCATGGGATGCACGCGGCACGTACATGTGAAATCACCTTATGGATTACTCTCTAACCCATGTATATGTATACTTGCTTGTTGATCTTGAATGTATAAGTTATATGGGATATCTGGTTTATTCTTGTTTATAGTGCTCCGGGACAAAGGGCAATGGAGCCCGAAATGCATTGGGTTGTTTGGAAATTAATTTGGATGAAATGTAAAACGTTTTTGAAAAAAAAGACGCATTTGATATGAATCTGAATATCTAATGAAGACATTCACTGTGATGAATAAATGAACACTTTATATCAAACTCTCAGAGGAGTCTTAGTTAAAGAACCTATGGTGTGCCCACGTACAGGGATGCGCTCACAGTGGATGTGTGCACTACTTTGAAGTTTACTAAGGACGCAGCAGGACGGCTACGTCACCTGTTGGAGCACCAGACCCATACTTGAATTGTGTGAGCTCAATAAATAAGAGGAATATATTTTGGAATCTTCAGGCTGTGCACCTTACCCACACTAATAAATTAGCTATTAAAACAAGCCATTGCTTGTGACAAGGTGGTACAACATAAAGTGATATCTTAGGATCAGTTGATCAAGAAATGTGTTTCATTCTCAGCCCTAACAATCAAAAAGAAGTGTAGAATTATATTTCACTTAGACAGAGTCTCAGAAATGTCAAGCATGACATCACTAGTGAATTCAACGGATAGTATAATTTTCATAAGTATTAGATTTAGTTTTGTCCTGCTCCTATACAATGCCCTCTAGCACTAACATCTACAGACTTTAGTAGATGATTTTCAAAATGTTCATCTCAAAAAGATCAGGAGTGGAACAATGAGCTTGAATCTTCTTTAGTAGAAACCGAAGGGTAGGTTACTTGAACAAAATATTGAAGTTCAGTTTTAACTTCTCAATTGTACTACTGCAACAAAATATCCAGTTCTGACTTTCCTGGACTCCTTTTAAGATGATGACACTTGGTTTGTTAGAATATGGGAAGTGCTGGAAATGCAATATAGTGTACAATGGATATCAACACTTGTTGCTGGAATGTCATATTATTCATAATTGTGGAAGCAAGTACGAAATGGGAAAACGTTATTCTAGAAACAGATCTAATGTTATCTTTCAACAGGTTTGTCTTTAATGACATTATACTCTGGAGTCCCTTAAAATATAACAAAACACTTATTTATCCGAGACATAATGCTGGCCAAATTGTTAAAGAAAATGTATCTGCATGCCAAATCAAAGTCTGAAAATGTTTATTAATAAAAGAAAAATCTATCGGTGAGTCATAGATACAGGTAACAAGGAGATCCACCAGTGCTCCAAATGAACATGAGCTGTGCAAGACGAGATGAGACATAAATGTATATGTTTTCCTTTACAATTTTCCAATGAAGATAAAGTGATGAAACTTTCACAAAGGAGTTATGCCGTTGGATGATTCTGAATTAATGAGAAGCTATGTAGATGGCCTTTAATTAGATACAAGAAGAATAAACTCATTGCTGAGAAAGTTAATCAGAAATTACTTGCTTCAAAAGCCACACACAAGGCTTTACATATCATGTCACAGGTAAGCAAAGCTGGGAGGCATGGTCAGCATAGCAGAAAGATGGCTGCAGCAATTACACTTAGGCTAAGTCAACATATTCAACTCTTACAATATCCTCTGTCTAAATGTAGCTTATGAACATAGCAAACTTGTCACAAACTTGGTAGACTTGTATACAGGGTAGTGAGGTCAATTCCTGTTATAGATTAACCAACCGCCTTAATAGCTACTCCAGGACAGTGAAGGAAACCTGGGATCAGGAGAAAAGGGGAGGGGGAGGATGAAATAATGTGAGAAAACGATCTCAGCCCAGGCTGGATGGTAGAAGACCTGGGCTGGACTACAGGAGACAGTCTAACACACATACATAACTCAGGCAGAATAAGCAAAACAGTATATCCAGGGCATGACCACAGGAACAATGGCAACTGGACAACAAATGCTGAAGATAACAGGGGAGGATACACAAGAGCACAATCAAAGAGAACCAGATAATGAGAAGGGACCGAGGGAACCATGGAAGGATAAGCAATAAACGTGTGGGAACAAATATGGAAATGGGTGCAAATTTATGTGAAAGCAAAAGCTGTAACAACATGTGTTGCGTGACACCTGCTCCCTGTTCAAACAGTCTTTATAGGACTCTACCTATTCCACGCTGGAAGTGCCTTTGATCTCTTTTTTATTGCAATTCTTCTTTTTTATTTTTATTCAGTTTATATTCTTGTTTATATTATTTTTTACATTCCCACAACATGTTCCAGGAGCAGCAGCATCACTAAGAGACACCACCTGGACAAGACAGAAACATCGCTTCAATTACATTTCAATTACTTCAATCTTACACAGTTTTATTATATTCCAAACAGGGCCACCCTCATCTTTAAGGCTGTATGCGTTTAGGGGGGGGGGGGCTGTTATTTGTATGTGCTCCTGATCGCTACCGACCCTGGAGCGATTGCAGGGTACATGTCCTATTGACCTGCAAGTCTCTGTCTTGCATGACTGTAGTCTCCACTGCCCAATCTTCCATGTAATGTAATGTAATGTAATGTAATGTAATGTAAAAACAATTTATAAAGCGCAACATACACCGGTCGGTTTCTTGGCGCTGTTCATTAAATCAGAAGGAGACAAAGAAAGAAGGGCAAGGGAGCAAGGGAGCTTATGTGTAATATGTTATCTTCCATCTCCTCCATGTGTGAACCTTTTGGACCTTTTTAGCAGTGTATCTCTGGGAGATATGACAAAACTTAACACAAGTCATAAAGGTAATTTTTAAATTGAGAAGTCAACAGGATTTACTTAATCTTATCTGATAAAAACGATCTGGTCTTGTACAAGTTGTAAAGCATACACATTTTCTGAGCACTGCTTTAATTAAAACATGTTAGTGTTCCCTTCTCCATAGGAGTTTGTAGAATCTTAGTAAATTACCCTTTTATTAACAATTTTTTCTAAACATTTTAGAAATAAAAGTTTGAGTCATCATACATTATACATTATCCATCCGGTTAATACTGTAAGAGTCACTTCCTATATATTCCATATGTTTGTGTATTGCTTTAACTTTACAACATGTTAACCATACAGGGTAGGTAGGTAAATAGTGATAACTGCTATGCAAAATGTATGTAATCGTTTGAACAAAATAAATACATGTTTTGAAAAGATAAGTGCTTCTAAAGTATCCCTCATTTCTCTGTCTAATAAACCCCTCTCGGTCAGGATTCACTAATTTAGGTGCCACTGTTTCCAATCACCCTGCCTATACCTGCGCATAGATAGTGGAATTAGTGTTTAGAACTGCAAAAAGCCTATATGACTAACACATCTTGAGATCGTAATCTGGCTTTAATAGTTGCACTACAGTAGATTCCTTCATCTGCTCTGAGCAGGTGGCAAATATTAGTGGGTGGTGCAGGCCAGGGAGGGTATTCGGTGAGGAGCATCCGTGGCCTAAGCTGGAGGGAACATTGTCTGCCCCCCACATGGTTCTGGAGGGGTTGTGAGGGCTGTGCAGTGCCTGAACCCACAGCCATTGCTTCTCTCTAGCTGCGGTTTTACCACATGTGGATTTGATGTTTTTGGAACTGTTAATTTCAGATCCAGAAACACGAAACCACTTGAAATGTGGTTGCGCAGCATATCCTTTTGGGAATACCGCCCCATCATACTAGTATTGCCAACATACGTCTAGTCGCTTTCTTCCACACTGCAAGATTTCCTATTTTATTTAAAAAATAATAATATGTGCTATTGTATCATGAATTAATACCTTTTCATTGCAATTTCGAGAAGACCTTATGTGTTCTCTCCAGCTGGCTGTCTAAAATGTTGTGATATTGTAAAATCTATTCAATCAGATTCTTAACATACTGTTCCTAATCTTCTGTCTTGATTTCAGGACCAATGCCCAAGATCCTTTGTTTATTCGTTCATGATCTATGTTCACAGTCCTTCAGCTTTCCCGGTAGACTTTTTTGTTAAACTTCCGCATCATGCATTTTAATCCTTAGACCAGATTGTATTTGCAATTGATCAGCTGCTGAGGTTTTAACATTTTTTTTTTAATTTCACAAAGCAAATTACTCAAGCCTTCTTAGTTGTCTTTGTGTCAGATGCATTCTCTTCTATGGCATCTCCACTGAAGGACTTGGAGGACTCTTTTTGTTTAGATCGTGAAGCCCTCTGAGACAAGTTGCGTGTTGCAATGATTCTTTCAAGTTGGGTACACGTTTCTTTTTTCTTCTGAATGAAAGCAGAATTAAAAACAGTTACCAGACCACACTTTTACTGTGTAATCTCAATGCAAGTTGTGCCACATAATATATCAATCTCTATTTTTCAGTATTGCCTCAGGATTGCCTCAAAGTAATGTCAGCGTTTGCCCAAAGGGCAAGGAATATAGGTGCTTCCTGGATGTGCTATTGAGCGACAATTCTGTACCTTCATTCAACAAAGCAAGACATTGAACTGTTCATTATCTGTACCCTTATTGGTTATATTTTCAAATAGGAACAGTGTATGTAATACGTCTTTCCTTTTGAAAAGATTGCAGAGAGTTGGAATTATCAGGGCCAGGATAAAATGTAATCCTCATGTACTGATGCCCTCAGTAAGTTGATGAAACATATTATGTTGAATTAATGTACTCACTGCCTTGTATGACCTGTGTGTATAATGATGATGTGGCTTAATCAGGCTCATTGTTGCAAAGGGTGCAAATTTCTTCTTACATTGACCCCTCCAGGACA
Organism: Lissotriton vulgaris; assembly: GCF_964263255.1. NCBI lineage: Eukaryota > Metazoa > Chordata > Amphibia > Caudata > Salamandridae > Lissotriton > Lissotriton vulgaris. The sequence goes on along the minus strand of NC_141694.1, from coordinate 1,492,273,410 downwards.
CCCCCAGACCTCAGTGGTTCTACAGCCCATGTAGCCCTCTGCTTAGTTAGTTGTGCATACTATTTATTTCACTGTGGCCTGTCAGCGGTTCAGTGATGAGGTGGACTGAGCACCCTCCCGCTTGTGCTATTTGATAAATGCCACCCATTCGTATGACTGAATCTGCTGTGGCTATCTGCTATGTTCCCTGAGCAATAGGACCCATACACTGATTTAGCTACCCTCCCACAAAACTTGTTTTTAAGAACCAAGCTATTTAGTTAAAAAGAAAAAAACAACCACCAAAGCCCCAATCTCGGGAGTGCACAGACTGGTAAAAGCTTTCTTGTGATTCCCTGGTGTTGAGAGGACTCCTTCTCCCATATGTTCTCTCAGAGGCATTAGTCCTCGGGTCAGACTACACTAAGAGTAATCTGGCATTGCCTCTTGCTGCCCACTGCTTGCTTTCATCACCAGGCCTGGCAGCCATCTCATATTGACTGAGAGCGTCATCCAAATGGCAATAAATGGGTCCAAAAGACAAACACCCTTTTCATAGAACTTATATGGTCATTTTAAGGAAAGCTAATTCTACCATGGTGTCCTAGTGGCACAGAATACAAGTCATCTGCGCATGGATAAGAGGTATTTGTTCCTGTGATGAGATACGCCTAAATCTAGTAAAGGCTATAAATGGAGCACTGAATATTTCTTGATTTTTGCACATCACTCTTTCTGATTTGGTCACATCACACATGGGCTGGCATCCTAAAGAGATACCACAGTTATTTCTGTAGTCGAGGACAGCTTAATATATGTGGTCTGGAAAATCACCCTTCTACAAATAGCTTCATTTATTTTAAATGTTCTTGCTGAATAAAAATAGACTACTGAGATCACCATAAGTACTCCATCAAAGACAACCAGATGTCCATCTAGGAGGAGACATGAGAGGAAGTTTCTAGAATTAGCAATGAAAATGATATGGAAATGGAATTGCATATATTAAGTGCATCTGGCAAGGTCTTTTTTTAAAAACAATAAAGAAAAACAAAAAAATAATTTTATCAAAACGATTTCTCCACCTACCACGCATACAGTCAGACAATATGTATGTATTACAAACCAAATCTTTATGTATTAAGAGGTGAGGGTGAGTACATAAATCACACAGCTATGTCCTGCCATTGTCTCCGTAGGAGTGAGACCCTAACTCATTTCCTACAACACTGTCCATTAAATGAAATACACCATATTTTTATTTGAGTTTGGAAAGTTGAGTTTTCAAGTTTGAAATCTCTGTAGCCAAAAGGAATTTTGAACCATAGTGCCATGATGGCATGGAAACTTTTGCAAAGTTCCAACTCTCTTCCGTCTGTGTCCTCCCCAATACTAAATAAGACATGCATTGGCAAAGCCACTTCTGAGTCGCTCTCACCAGGTGCGGGCTCTCCCTCTCAGTGATGCCAGCTGCCTGACTCTTCTCCTTCTGCCTTGTCACCAAGTAATCTTTCTTCACCTGGAGGTGTTAGTTCCTTTGCCTTCCATGGTCACATTTCAGTGCCTGTGCTTTCTTCCTCCTCATCTGCCACCTGAAATTCCTTGATATGGGAGCTATTCCATGTGATGGAATATAGTCCCGTACTGCTGTGAGTGTTGTCCCTTTTACATCTGTCACTTTCAGTGGCTGGCTGGAAAAAGGACTGTCTGACTTTCGTGTTTGATGGTTGCGTACAAAGACCAGCTCTCCCGGCTTGAGCATGGAGGTGGTAGTGTGGCACTGTGTGTCAGCCTGCCTTTTCATCTTTTTCTTGGCTTGCTGGTCCCACATGGGAATGACGCCATGCGCTGGCGAGGCCTTGGCCTCCAGCTGAGGAAGACAAGTTGTGATTCTTCGTCCCAGTATCAGTTTTGACACCGCCCCTGGACCCTTGTAGGGTGTTGTGATAGTCCCAAAGTACTTGCCACAATGTTTGACCAATTGAAATCTGCGCTAGCTTTGTTAGTTGAACTGCCTTTTTGATATTGCCAATGAAGTGCTCTACCATGCCATTGGCTTGTGGCCGCAGGAGCTTAACTTTCTTATGGTGTATGCCTATAGAGTGCATGAACCTGCAAAATTCTACTCCGGAGAAAGGCGGTCCACTGTCCGTTTTGAGTGTGAAAGGAGCGCCACAGGCTGCAAATATCTCATCTAGAACTGGCAGTGTAGCTGCTGCTGTTGTTGTTGACACTTGGTGCACTATGGGGATGCGAGAATAGTCATCAATGATTACTAGTAAGTATCCACCAATGTCTAATGGCTCACAAAGGCCCACTGCCAGTGTCAAACTAAAGAACGTCACAAGATGTCCCCAAATATAAGCAAAAGGGGCAGTAGCTCCAAGATATTTAGAATCCACCCACAGATCAGCTCATATGCTTTTTATTTATTTGTAATCACTTAATATTTTGACATTTTTTATCAAACAGAAATGTAGAAAAGTTCATCCATGACAGTACACAAAATATCACATAAAAACATATTCATATACACTCTACACCAGGGGTCTCCAACCTTTTCTGTAGTAAGAGCTAATTTTGCTCAAGGAAAGTCCTGCTGAGCTACTACCATATTTTATCACTGAAAAATGCTGATCATATGTATTAACATTACACTATGACCACCCTAAGCACAATTATCAGTAGTAACAATGCAAAAATTTCAGGTGACGTTATCAGCAGAATGCTAGGAAAAAGTTTATCAATATGAAATGCTTGTAATCAAGTAAAATTCAAATAATCACATGCTGTGTGCCACAAAGGGTATTATTCTTGTTTATGTTGGGTATGTCGGCCCAACGAACCGTGCACTGTTCGCTCGGTGCTATGCACCTAAACTAATTTCATTTGTTCAACAAATAATAAACCTTATATGTCCTCAGTTTCTTGTTTTTATTTTAACTTTTTTTATCTCTTTTCATCATGTGTATATTTTACCACATAGTATTGCTATACAATTATTCATATTCCATTCACAGTCCAAATGACAATCAAAATAACAATAACATTTCATTTCATGTTATGATTTACAGTGCCATATATTGTACATTTTTTGAAAGAGCCCAATGCGTTTCGGCACTACCAAAGTGCCTTCATCAGGGGTGAGCCTGTAAAAAATAAACAAAATAACCATGTAATTACAATTATAGGATGCCCATGTGTGTTGTTGAGTGTGTACTTTAAGTGTTGTCATACCTTAGTACGTTGTACTCAATTCTCTAACCTGTGTAAACAAAATGTGGTACTCATGAAAACCTGCTGCCCAACTTGTTACAAGCAATTGATCCATACCATTATTGAACTGATCAAATTAAAATCCAAACAATCAGCTTACCGCTAATGTTGTAGCTTCAAAACTCCCTAAGTAATAAACAAGAGACAAATTCAGTATCCTACTCACTACTACTACGTGACTGCGAGCATTTCAAAAGCTCCTATTGAATGTGCATACCTGATTGTCCAGCACTATAACATTCTGCAAAACAAAAGAGACAAACCGCATATCCAGTGTTAAAACTCAAACCTTATTAACCGCTAGTCATGTCTTGTCATCTTAGGTTTTGCGCACCCGCATACCTGATAAATCCGACTGTCGTGCGTTCTCTGTAGTGGATAAACAAAAAACAAATCTGCTCTCAGTATCTCACCTAACTACCAATCACCGGCTCACTACTATGTATCTCACTGTATTCCTGGAATCCGAGCTTACCTTGATTTAAAAACATCCACTCCGTTTTACTATAGCCTCCTCCCGTTAGTGTTTCAACCTCTACCGGCGTTGCCGCTTAACATATAAATTCTCCCGCGAGTCGACTAGGATTACTGACACAAAGAACGGACTGCTCTGCCCCTGACCAAAGCTTTTTCGGTGCCATCTTTGAACGGGTATCTCGTTCTGAACCTCCATTCTCATAAATCGATTGTCGTGCTCGAAACCTGTGTATGACATTTGTGTGTAATGTCTGGTCAAAGTGTGCACACCCCATTATGTTATGATATCGGTACAAAAATATCTGATCAGATTGGAAAATATTATTCAACCCAATGCGTTTTGCTGTATAATATCCCGTGCATAATCAAATCAGTTCAACTTCATGGGAACATACTTAACAGATGATGTTATGTTGTGATCACAATTCTCACTTCTAATTGACAACAATTATTTAAGTTCTTCTTATGTAATTTTCCAATATTTGTTTCTATCATGTTTTATAGTTGATTATAGTGAGTTGTGCTATTTCATTTGTATTCAGTTTTCTCCATTATTATATTAGAGAACCTTATGTAACTGGAGTGATGTTTCGTCACTGTGGTGGTGTAGTGAGTTTCGGATCTCAGTATTATGCTTTTTTTGGTTCTTAATTTGCACTCTGAAGGTGAGAAGTTGCTTTGTTGTTCTTCACTTGGTTATATCCTTTATTTTGTGCTCATAAATAACAGGATAAGTCGTATTTGTCATTGAGACCAATCGGAATTAACGTTTGCAAGTATTTGCAAGTATTTAATCCAGAATAATTTTCTCTGCAATAATCTTTGATGGTTGTTGATCCCTTCCTTCATTTGTACCTGTTCTATGATGGAAAATCGTAGTTGAGAGATTGTATGCGATGTGTCCTTCCAATGAGCTGCTAAAGGTGATGTCATGTTCAAGTTACGAATTCTGCTCTTATGCTCTGTGATTCGAACCTTTATCTTGTGTTCCGTCTTGCCTACATAAAGCTTACCGCATGGACATTTTATTCCATACACGACGTTTGCTGTATTGCAGTCACTGTTATGTCTCAGATTTATGACTTTTCCTGTGGTAGGATGAGTGATGGTGTTACCTGTTATCACATTATTGCAATTCGTGCAATTCAGACATTTACTCATTCCTTTGTAGGGTACTGTTGGAGTTCTGGACTTTTTGGTTCCGTCCAGAGGTGTCAGGGATAACACCCGAAGACCCCGGAGTTCTACCTGTCTCGGTGCACAAATAAACAGAAACACGGGCTTCTTGATGGTGGCGTCAAAGACCAAAGGTTTACTACTGCAGGGACACAGAAGTCACAGAAACTACACACGGGCAGTGTCTAGGAGCCTGTTCGATTTGTACAAAGAGGGTTTCTCCTTATATACTAAAAATTGGGCTTGAGGCAAATTCTTTACATGTTAGTACATTCCCAAACCTTTGTGTACTAAACAATAAATATTTGGCGTTGCACAGGAATCGTCGACAATATCTGATGTCAAAACATTACGAACGAGGGGTTCCCACTTTTCCATCATAATCTCATGTCAACTTTTCATTCAAGACCCGGACCGCCTCATCGTAAATTTCGTTACCTCCCCCTAATAAAGGCCCAGAAGGAAAGGAGCAGAGCCAGGTGCAGAAGATAGAAAAGCAGGATAAGAGATGTTTGTGGGTCGTAAATGGGCAAGGCTACCAGCTTCGGCCGCCTAATCATGATCAGGCCAACGAACACGAGAACCAGTATAGCAGGACTAGCCTCGGGCAGAGGAGGCAGCTTCTGTCGAGTCATGCAGCCATGGCGTGTTCTGTTCTAAGGTGCACGTGTCACTAGAGAGGTGAATCTCCGGCTAAAGCCTACGTGTCCTTAATCGAAATGAAGTAATCAGAGGTCATTGCGTGTCCATTGTCTATGTGAGGGCAAGAAACACAAAATGGCTGCCATAATCTAAGATGGATGCCATGGGTAGATCAGAAATGTGTTTGTAACAGGAGTACTCTTGCTCGTAGCATAGCGAAAACACCAGGATATGCTAAATGCACCATTTGCGGTTCGCTGATACCAAAATTATGTATTTACGACAATGCTGAAAACACGGGTTCAAATCGTCACGGAACCTCACTGTTGGGGATGTTGATGGTTTCTGCTTCAATCTTTCCCGCAAATTTTGCCCCCTGGTATATGCATGCACAGGTATTGACTTAGCCGTAATCAGTCTCCATTTCGTGCTTGTAAAAATAGTATTTATGCGCTGTTATGGCTTGGCAAGAACGGTAGCTTTACAGAGTGTCGGCGTTCACAAAATGGCAACCGCCCATTGTAAACGCTACCTCTTTGCCTGGAAGCGACTCGTGTACCGGGCATGTACACACGGGGTCCATTCGATTAGGCTGAGTTTTGCCAAATCTACAGAGGGTACAACAATCTACCTTCATGGTGAAGGATCCCATATGATGTAGGGTGGTACAGGTCGGTAATCTGATGGGAATTTTTTCTCAATGAGAAAGTACCCTAGGTTTGATTTCGCTGTTTTACATCTACATTTGAGGTCACGTTCTTACAGATACATAGTTAGTTTGTTGGTTCTCTTTGACCCATTGCTACTTGTTGTCGGTAGATATATGGCACAATTATACCATGAATGGGCGCAATTGCATCAGAGATAATACTCCTATGATGGAGACCAGCATACATATTTGACAGTCCTTGATGCTAGGAGTAGCTTTAAGGAATCAACACTGTTTATTTGGGAAAAACACCCACACCCACACAAAAATGAATGTGATGCTTTAAATTTTCTCTGCCCTGGATGCATTCTCTCTTCTCCTCAGCTCTTTGGTTGAACATGCTCCCAACTAACACATTTTCACTCTAGTTCTTGCGTTAGGGTTTTGTTGGGCGCCATATTGAGGTCAGGTAGCGTTAGCAGGACCCAGCTATTTTGGTGCTAAGGTAGTTTTCCATGGCGGGGGGGGCTTCAGGCTTCTCCCTTGCTTTCATCTGCTGCAATGTAGTCCCCATACCCAAGTGCCACGATGCCAGTTGGTTCTCCATATTTGTTTTCGCATTAGGGGGGGCACCCAGCCGGGCCCGCTGATGTCGGAACGTGTCTCTACCCTGCTATTTTCCTCTACTGTGGCCAGGTGAAGGAGAGATCTGCTCTGTGTGCTGCGGCGTGCCACGGCCGGAACCGCAGCACCGGGCGCACTGCACTTGCGTTTCTCCTTACTCTGCAGCCGCCATCTTGGGAGCCGCTACCTGTAGCGGGTCAGTCCGTGCTGGAACACGTCTCTGCACTGCTCCTTTTCTTTACTGTAGCCGGGTGGAGGGGAGATGTGTTCTGTGTGCTGCTGTGTGTCTCCACCACAACCGCGGAGCCAAATGCGCCATGCTCAAGGTCCTTCTTACTTTGCAACCTCGGCAGCTGCCATCTTGGGAGCCGCTCCACATCACAGGCCTGTCTTTTCCCCAAGGTAAAAAGCAGTAAAGAGTGGGGGTTTCCAAGTGTCACTGTGCGGGCCGTGCGGTTTAGATCGCTTTCCGGCCATTGCAGTGGTCAAATCTCTAAGGCTCAAAGTGGAGCCGCGCGGAGTTACGTCCGTGCGGCCATGTTCGTTGGCCACGCCGCCTAACATTATTTTATAGAATTGGTAACAATAAGTGTTGCAGACAGCTGCGCTGCAAAGCAAGACCTAGATAGACCATGTACGCTGCCTATGCGCCCCAATGCTCATACAAGATCTTTCCATGACGCTATGTCTTTAAGAAAAGGCTGATACCTACTATTAAATATTGTTTTCTGTTGCCAAAACAAACAAAAGACATTGCTATAAAAAAAAGTCCCTCTCTTTGTGTTAAGATACCTTGTGAAGTGCATTTTGTATTCCAGGGTCCTGCCTTTTATCAGGCACAGCATGACACAGCCTAATGTTGTGCACCATGGAGGGCCCACTCAGGACTGAACAACCCTCACACAAAAGACGCCGCAAAACATTCCTTCCCATGCTGCTTCTGCTGAAACAACGTTGAAGGTCACGAGCTCGGCACAATGTGTGTTTCCAGATAATGCTGCGAGTTAGGAAACCTTGAAATAACAACATTCAAAATATGTGGTTATACAATAGTGACATACTCAACAGACTCTTACAGAGAACTTTCCAAACTATTTTTACAAGGGTAATCCTCAAGCTACAACACGAACCTACACACTTGGATGATACGCACTTTAACTTAAAACAGCGCAGTACAACCAAAGTTATTGATGTTGCCAGTACGGGTCCCCATTTTCTGACGTAGGCAGTCGGTTCCTTAAAGTGACCGTATGTAATTTCTGGTCGAGTCACGCCCTTGTATGCAGTTTGTCCTTGTAGCTTCTTTGGCGCAGGTGATATTCCTGCTTGGTATTGTAGGTGCAGACTAGAACCCATTTCTCACACGTTTAAAACACGCAGCACACACTAAATAAAAAATAATTAGTCAACAGCTGGAAGGCGGCCTCCCAGAGTAAGCACCACAGCTCAGTATTGATCCCTCTCTGTATTGACACTTTAGAGAGCCTTTAATGACCTGAATCCGTCACCTGGAGCTTGAGGTTTGCCTTAATGTGCGCTTACTTCACGAATTCAATACACAGATTAGGACATTTAAAAAAAACTGAAATCACTGCTATACTGGTTACTTTACATGTGGGGGTTTGCTGTAATATTTCTCTACGTCGTCAATAGAAGATAAGCAACGTGTTCTTGATAGAGAGCTCTCAATCGCGCGAAGAGACCCCCAGTTGTTATGTTCATGGGCAAACCATGGTTATCCGTGATTTATGCATGGAAAGCCATGGACGCCATGTTGGGCATTGTAATGAACCACCGATTACCCATCATGCAAACATCAATACGTTGTTAGGCTTGCCACCAGTGACCCATAAATTCCTTGGGATTTTATGTGTCCGTGGCAAATATGAAATGGCTCACCAGTTACGATATAGTGTTCATGTATGTGGTCTTTTTATAGCACTAATCTAGCTGAAAGGCAGCTGAGTGCTGTGCAGGGTAAAAGGCAAAGACACAGGCAATGTGTGATAGTAGGGTTAGTGGGAAGAAAAAGAACAGACCTGAACCGATATAGTAGGTTGTTTGTGTTCCAGTTTATTGAATGAGTCTGTATCTTTATTTTGATTTCTCTTTATTTCTTTTTTCAATTCAACAGGATTCTTATAGTAAGATTCACAAATTCTGAAAAACAGCCAACACGTGTTTCGCCCCCTTCTTGGCGCACAGGCCTCAGGCTTTCTCAAGACTGATAGTGAGAGTGAAGTGTGAGATGTATAAAATGTTCATCATTTTATATTGTGGGACCATAAATAACCCACAATTACCCCAAGTGGCTGGTCATTAAAGGGCCGTATGAGGGTGAGAGAAGATTGGGGAAGCAGAGGGATAAAGACAATAAAAATATATAAGTTGCAAACCCATTCCACCAAGTGAAATAGCTGGCAATAGGAAGCAAAAGTTGAGACAATTGGAATCGCGATATACATTATAAAGCTACGCACTAAGACCCCGAGAGGTCTTAATAATGATGAAGAACTATATGTGCACTTATAAGGCCTCTGACCTGTGATGGCTCATTGAGATATGAAAAGATTATGGAAGAAATGCTCTATTGCCTCCTGAAATGAGTATTGTATACTTCTTATGGCTTTGATATTTTTATCCTCTTCTTCCTTCTTTCTAGTTTTCACATAATGTGTTTCACTACAAAGCAATATGCGTATTTACAAGGTCTTTGACTTGTAATGGCTCACTGAGGCATGTAAAATCTATGGAAGAATTGTCTGTTGCCTCCTGTAATGACCACAATGTCTTGATATGTTTATTTTTTTCTTCTCCTTAGTTTTTAGATAATGTGTTTTACTACAAAGTAACTAGCATCGATACTAATCAAGCATATGTTTTGGAGGGACCAATCTAATTAAGATAGGTTGTATGCACTACGGGTGTCATTTCTAAGCCTGCATGCAGATGTGTTTACTACCAAGTAACTAGCACCTAGAAACCTCCATGCGGTTCTTGCACTGAGCATACAGTGCGTTAGCATAGTCCAGACGGGATAGAATTAGAGCACAGACAACAGTTTCTTTTGCAGAATTAGGCAACAGGGAAAGATATATGCTCACGGTCTTCAGAATGCTAAAGCAAGTGCCGGTCAACTTCTTAACATGTAATGAGAAACTCAAGTTCTCATTGAACCAGACCCCCAGATTCTTGACAGCGACTCCCTTAGTCCTGGGTAGGGGAAAGCATCGGGCCCATAGCTTCTCTCTGAAGTTGACAGGGAATGTGCCATACTAAAGTATCTCGGATTTCTCCTCATTGCACTTAAGCTGTGCCTGAGCGAGCCAGTTAAAGACCAAAGATAGGCAGTGTTGAGCAGGGGCAACTGCATCCTCATCTTTTCCTCAAGAGAACTACATCTTCCAGAAGGCTTCATTGTGGGCTGAGCTGGGAGCACAGAGTGTATATATACTGAATTGTGGATAATGTCTACCAACTGTGAGCATGGCCCTGTGTGGCTGAAACGCTTTGGTATAATTACCAACTGAGCCTGTTTGTATAAAATAAATGAACATCAAAGAATCCTGAGTGCGGCGTATCTTTGGTTGCAACATTAATTCAGGCCACGGATTCGGCCTCCCGCTGGCACCCGCTGACGAGCGCTCTGGCTGGAATCCCATTGAGTTTATATATATATATATATATATATATATATATATATATATATATATATATATATATATATATATATATATATATATATATATATAGATATATATATATATGGAGCAATTTCTGTTCCCAGTTTAGACCACAGAAGTAACGGACCACCACACGATTCAGCAGAGTGTCACAGCGAACTTTTATTATCCATTCTGTCAGCAGTTCAGGTAGGCATATATATATAACCGTTTGCCTATGAAGGAGAGCCGCACAGGAGGTAAGTTTGCCGTTTTATTCCATGATGATGCAGCAAGGCAGCAAGGAAATCTTTAAAATTTAATAAACAGGGGGCGTGGCCAACTGCCGAGCATGGCGGCAGCTTGAAGCGGGAGCTCCTCCAGGCAAACCGGCCCGCATCATAAATCCGCACATTGATCCGATCCTACACCCGCTCGAAGGAGCGACATCGGCTCGGGGACCCGAGCGGCACTGCTGGATCCGACCCCGGTGGTGATCGGCCGCCGGGAACTGCTCCATCCTGCAGCAGCGTGCAACGGCCTGCGCCTGCTTGGCCGCACCGGCCTGAAGTAGCCAGCGAACCCGGGCGGAAGCTCGCCCTCCTCGGCCGGGGCGCTGTGATACCAGCCGACCACAGCCGGACCCTGTAGCAAGAGGTACCGATGCGCGCCGCCTGCCCAGCGCCCGCCTCTGTATGAACCGAAGGTACTGTGGAGACCCAGATTGACTGCGGGTGTAGTCCGGAGGCAGCGCGATCACCAGAGACGGCGAGGGCCTCCTGCAGCCCCGGGAGGCGCCATCTTGAGGGAATCAGGCGACCAGACGCGCCGTACCTGCTGCGGTGCAGCACACCCCACGCCACAACCGACCCGGATTGCGCCCCGAATCAGCGGGGGGCCAGCTTGAACCCCAATATCCTGGGGAAAAGGTGGAATCGTGTGGGGGCTGTTACAGTGGTGCCCAACTTATGTGGCATACTGCTGCGCAGGCGACCCTCCCCTAACGAGGTTACACCACTACCCGGAGAGACTCAGGCATACTCCGCAGGATACCTCCTGTGTAAAACAACAGCAACGCAGCGCCTGGCAGCGCTACGGGGAGCGCGAAGGAAGGGAACGGCGGAGCACGAGGCCGCACGAAACCGCCATACAGGCCGGCGTGCCGATCATCAAGGACGCCAGCAGCAACTCGCCTGGACCCTGTAAGAGGTACACAGTGCCCCTTGATTCCAGTGGGACACACAATTGACCGCCTGGCGACCGGAGATACCACGCGCCACACAGGGCGAGTACGGATCCAGCGACCAAGTGCTTACTCTCCCTCCACCAGCACAACGAAATGGCAGGCAAGGGTACAAGGAGTGCGTCGACCCAAGCGAAGCTAGATAAATTTGCCTACAGCCAGACTGGACACTCCCAGAGTGGCGGCCGCCACTCTGCTGGAACAGCCCCAGAAACGGGCGGGACTCCAAAGGTGACCTTAGAGGACGTCATGAAAACTCTTACCGAGGTCCGGACGACAGTGGGCTCCATCTCATCCGAAGTGACTCTGCTCCGAGCTGACTTCAAGAAAATGGCGGAAAGAGTGTCCCAAGTGGAGGTAGTTACGAAGTCGCTCATTGAGGACACCTCTGACCTGCAAGTAGCCATGGAACGCATGGAAAGAGTGACTAAACAGTTGCAGGAGAAGCTCGACGATCAGGAAGGGCGTTCCCGGAGAAACAACGTCCGCATCCTGGGCCTTCCGGAATCGGAAGGTAAAGCCGCAATGGATCTGTACGTTGAGGACCTAATCAAAACCAGGCTAAAACCAAAAGGCCTATCGCACTTCTTTTCTGTAGAACGGGCACACCGAGTTCTGGGTGGAGCGGCTAAGCCAGGCGCTACCCCGCGACCAGTACTGGCTAGACTGTTCAACTTTAGGGACAGGGACGCAATCCTGCAGGCGGCAAGGGTCTCTCCACCTGTAAAGATTCAAAACTCAACTTTGGCCTTTTTCCCGGACTACACGGCAGAGGTGGCTAGGCGAAGGAAATCGTTCACGGAGGTGAAGAAGACACTGCGAGACAAGGGTCTACCGTACTCAATGCTATTCCCCGCCAAACTGCGCATAGTGGCTGAAGGAAAAACGTGGTTCTTTGACACACCAGAGGTGGCTAGAGAATGGCTTGATGGTTGGAGACAAGTGGGCCAACCCCAACGCCCGCACAGGGAAAGGCAACACCAGCGCAACGGAGGGCCGACAGATCATCCGTCCGGCAGCCCCGCAAACCGGGAAGGTGCAACGGAACTGGAATCGGATCTCGAAAGGGACCCGCTTGACTCTGGGAAACCTGTTCAGGGCTGATTTGATTGGGCTGCAGGTGGGACAGTGTACTTATAGCCCTTGGAAACTTGATGCCGATGGAGCTGAGTAGGGCGGGCATTGGCTGGTGCCTGTAGGGGTCTCACCAACCCCACGAGCAAGTAAGATGTACAGGGATGGGATGAAGCACTCTGCAAAGTTGGGGAAGCGGGCGGGAATTCGTCCGTGGTGCAGGGGAGCAGGGAGGGGGCAGGGGGGGGGGGGAGTTGTAATGTTATGGTTTATGTTCTCAGTCATCGTCACTTCAGTACGGGCAAAGGTACTGCTCCAGGCCGTACACTCATGGTGCCCTAACACAAGTCATTGCACATATGTCACAATCCACTTCCACACATCAGTACCACTAGATATATACCTGAATGGCCCGACAGGATCGAAATGCACCCGCTGAGGGCGGCCAGCCAATGGCAGGGGTGCCCCCTATAAAACTGCTCACGTGGAACGTTAGAGGCCTGGGGGATAAAATTAAAAGGGGCCTGGTCATCCAAACCATCAAACGCCACGGGCCTGATTTGGTGATGTTGCAAGAAACGCACCTGGCTGGGTCAACATGCAAAGCACTCGACAGACGTGGGTATGCCATGGCGACACATGCTGAATTCACTACAGGGTCCAGGGGCACTGGGATACTCCTCAAAAAGAACTCCTCCTTCATGGTTAAGAGTCATAAGGCGGACGATCAGGGTCGATTTGCGGCACTGTCTGGCCAGTGGGAAGGGAAACCCCTCAACGTAGTGTCCGTGTACATCCCCCCGGCACTACACTCAACGGTGCTGCCGGCGCTGGGCAAATTCCTTATTGACCTCCCTGAGGGCGACATGATCATTGGGGGGACTTTAATGCCATAACGGACCCCTTGCTCGATACCTTTCCCATACGGGACCGACAGAGGGGGGCTTCCGCACTTCCTGGTTTCTTGACAGCGCTAGGCCTCACAGATGTCTGGCGTCACCTGAACCCCACAGCGACTCAATACACACACTACTCCTCTACACATAACAGTCTCTCACGTATTGACTACTTTTTCTTTCTGGGGGTGGGACTGGGATCAGTAGACAAACTAGAAATCCTGCCCAGGGGTATATCTGACCACTCCCCAGTGTCCCTCCACATTACGTCTAAAGACAGGAAACGCGCCAGGCTCTATCCAATTTATCCCAACTACTTAACAGTCCCTGGTATCAGGAAGAAGCTTAAAATGGCCACATCGCAATATTTTGTAGAAAATGCAGGAACGGTCTCCTCACCTTCAATACTCTGGGAGGCGTACAAAACAGTCCTGCGCGGCGCAGCCATAGCGGCTATTACAGGGCACAAACGAGACTCAAGACGTGAACTAGCTCAGTTGGAACTGGCACTTAACACCGCAAATGCCGCCCATATGTCAAACCCCACCCCTGACACTACACATACGTTGCATCTCAGACAACAGCAACACCTGGCCCATCTCACATCGGTCACGAAGGGTCACTTGGCAAACACCGCACACAGGATATACGATGTGGGAGACAAGGCCGGGAAGATGCTGGCCTGGTTAGACAAACGGGGTGGTAGCAACAGGGGTATCCAGAGAATCTATACACGGGAAGGCCAGCTGCTGACACACCCTGAGCAAATAACACACACCCTGGCGCGACATTTTCAGGAAATATACACACCGGTTCGGGCAGTTACTGAACGGGAGGCGTTGGCGTCAATCGAAAACATTGCAATCCCCGCACTCTCACAAGAAACACAACAGGAACTGGACACGGACTTGACAGAAACCGAAATCCAGTTGGCTATACAATCGCTGCAATCTGGCAAGGCGTTAGGCCCTAATGGGATACCCGTGGAATGGTACAAAGCATCGGCTCCCTTATTGAGCAAACCCCTGCTGGATATGTATGTTGAGAGTTTGAGCAGGGCGGAACTCCCATTGGATCAGCGCACGGCCACTATAGTCGCCATTCCTAAGCCGGCAAAACCGCCGACACTATGCGCCTCATACCGACCCATCTCCTTGCTCAACGTGGAAGCGAAAATCCTGGCGAAACTCCTGGCGAGTCTCCTGACCAAACACCTACACACCCTAATACACCCTGACCAATCGGGCTTCATGCCACATAGGAGCACAGCACTGAACCTACGAAGGGTCCATGGAGTCATGGCACGTGCACATCTCCTTTCCGAACAGGCGGTCATCTTATCCCTAGACGCCAAAATGGCCTTCGATCTGGTAGAGTGGGAATACCTGTTTGCTGTCCTTGCGCGTATGGGATTCGGCCCGAAATATATCGCATGGGTGCGGCTGCTATACAAATCACCGATGGCACAGGTGGTAGCAAATGGTCGAATTTCACCGACCTTCCCCCTGGGACGCGGGACCAGACAAGGGTGCCCGCTGTCGCCCCTACTCTTCGCGCTAGTACTGGAGCCACTGGCTATCCTGCTTAGAACAACACCACTATTTCGCGGCATCGTCTGGGAGGAGGGGTGGGAGGACAAAGTCTCCCTGTATGCAGACGATATGCTGGTCTACATGACTAATCCCAATGAGGGTATTCCTGCACTATTGACCCTGTGTGACGAGCACGGGAAAGCGTCAGGTTACACTTTAAACTGGTCCAAATCTATAATCTTCGTCCTCAAAGGCCCGGAGCCATTATTACGGGAAGACTGCCCCCTGCAATTAACAACCGGCTCATTTAAATACCTAGGTATTTCCGTCACCACTAATGCGGCGCACTTCTACACCGAAAACTTGGTGCCGCCTCTGGCGCGTTTACGTGCTGACATTAAATACTGGGCTACCCTGCCGCTCACAATCCTGGGATGGGCAGCGTTATATAAAATGATGGCGCTCCCTAGATTTCTTTACGTGCTAGAAAATACCCCTTATGTGGTGGCTCCACGCTACTTCCAACAGGTCGCTGCATTGGTGTCTGCTCTGCTGTGGAATAATGGCCCAGCCCGTATAGCACAGGACAAATTAGTAAAAAGCTGGTATGAAGGGGGAATTGCGCTACCCAATCTTCAATTGTATTACTGGGCTTCCCAACTCAAAATAATCAATCATTGGATCCACGTCCCGCGGGAGGACCCCGCTTACAAGGCGGACTGGTCGCAATTGAGGACGGACGGCATGCTCTCGGTGTTGTATAATCACTCCCAGGTTCGGAAATTGATCGGTCCGACATTACATACAGCGACCCTCTGGCACACGGCACAAGCTCGACTGGGTTGGAAGGGAAAGATCACAATGATGACGCCGTTATGGGACGCGAAATCACTAGGAAACTTGAGGTCCAGTAGAGGTTTCGCGCAATGGGACCGAATTGGGATTTCTGTGGTGGGTGACCTTTGGGACAAGGGCTCGGTGGTAGAGTTCCCACAACTACAACAGCAGTACGGCCTGGGGCCCACTGAGACGTACAGGTATGTGCAAATCCGACACGCACTACTGCACGCAATCCCACCCGACACCACACTCCCAGAATCGTTCCCCACTAGAAGACAGGTTGTTGACGGATTTTATGGAACAAAAGGCTACCTCTCTCACATACAAAAAGCTGGTCAACAACCTGACAGACCCCACGCAGAAACTTAGGGAGAGGTGGGTTGGGGAGCTGGGTGACATGGACGACACAGAATGGAACGAGGCGCTTGCATCGCCTAGAGAAGTGGGTATATCGGCTAGGTTCAGGTTGGTGCAGCTAAAAATTCTACACTGCACGTATTACACCAGGACACTCCTACACAAGATACAGCGGGCACCACACCCCTTCTGCCTGAGAGGATGCAGGGAGGAGGGAACCTTATTACACACACTGTGGGATTGCCCACTAATCCAAAATGTTTGGCGACAGATTATGCGCACAGTCTCCCAAGCCCTTGAGGTATCGCTTCTGCCTGAGCCCCGTAAATGTCTGTTAAACATTTGGGACCCTACTGACCTGAACAGATATGAACAATTGTGGGTCACATTGGCTGTAACGGTGGCCAAGAGAGACATCGCGCAAAAATGGGGTGCTCCGGAATTGCCTACGGTGTCTGGGTGGATTAGGAATATGGACCTTCTGATGGTAAAGGAGAGGGCGGTGTACGTACTGCGGGCCTGCCCCCGAAAATGGAATAAAGTATGGATGCCGTGGAATAAATACAGGGGGGAACCATGCGCACCCTTGCCAGAAGACGACGACTTAGAGTCGGAGGAAGATAAAGACTAGAAGGGGCGGAATTGTATATTGAACCCGGGTTTTGATGTTGGGGTGGAACGAGAAATTGCTAATGCCTTTAAAAATGTACTGACACTGTGCAAAGACAAACAACTAACTGTGAAAGGGTACGATGCTCTACTGGAACGATGACATTAGTTGGGTTTTATAATTATGGAACTTTTCTTCTTTCTGTTAGTTAAAATTGGTTAGAACAGAATGATGTATCATAACTGGGCAGATTGCAAATAGGAATAGGATATGATGTACTGCGGAATGAGACTTAGTGCAAAATAGATGCTCTTATTTCCTACATATCCATAATATAGAGATGAACACATACGTTGGAATGTGATATATTTATGCGTAGCTTTGATACGACCATGTACTGATATGAACCTACTGATTACAAATGTTACTGTGAATAACTTTTCTGCCCTCCTGACAATAAAGTATTTTCAAAAAAAAAAATTTAATAAACAGACTGTTGCCTGACGCGTTTCATGCTTTCTTGCATTTCTTCAGAGGCAGTCTATTGGCACACAGCGTGATGCGGTGGTGATATTTGTAATTCGTATCACCTGTCATGTGGGCGGAGGCTCGCCATGAGCATGCTGGTCATTGTAGTGCCAAAATTAAAACTCAAGTGAGTATTGCCACGCTGTGTATAATTATGCCTTAAATTCAATGTCTTACTCACTTTGCTGCACAAATAGTTACTCATGAAAAACGACCTCCTGCCCCTAGCGCTGATCGTCGTTTGACTCCAGCAGGTCCACTTTGCAGCTTCAGGGCTCCCCCACGGCCGGGACCAGCCGTTTGATATCCTCAACAAACAAGTTTGCCCATGAAGGAGAGCCACACACAGGAGGTAAGTTTGCCGTTTTATTCCCGGCTTGCTTGAATCCAGTGGCAAAGTAAGCAAGGGACTCACGTCTGAGGATACCCTGCCACACTTATGGCGGCCAAAAGCGGTACAAAAGGGGGTGGTGATGGACTCACTTTGCCACTGGATTCAAGCAAGCCCGGCTGTAGACGGCTGTAATGCAAGAAACCGGTCCTGGGAAGCTTGATTCCGGTCCAGGGAAGACATGGCTTGGCAGTTTGGGCTGGACTGTTCCCATGAGGCACAGGGTCAGACTGATTTGCATATGGCCATGTCTGAACTGGGGTGGCAGAGTGAGCTAAAGAACGGTGATGGATTAAACCCAGATCAGTTGACTGGGGGTGAGTGTTTGTACTGTCAACGCTCCCTCCATCATCCCCTTTGGTTTTCTTTTTTCTAGCTTCAGGCACCTTGTGTGAGCTCCTCCCAAATAACAATTCATGGTTTGGCACCATCTCTGTGATTAGTGTTTCCAGTTCTGCTTCTGAGAACTTCAGCTTTCTCTTCCTAGATGTTTCCCCTTCTTGCTGCTCCTGCTGGGTTGCAGGCAAATCCTTCTTCACACTCTCAGCCGTGGCTCCTCAGTAGCAATCCTCACTCTCACACTCTCTCACAATCAATGCTGTAGCACCATGGGTAATCAGTCACTTCCTGGATGGTGATGTCATCAAACTGCATCAAGATTGCGATTGGATGATTCTGGAAAATCGCAATTTTGCGATTTTTTCCAGCGGAAACTCGCAATTTTGTGATTTTTTCCCAGCGGGAAATCGCAATTTTGCGAAATTTTACCATTAAGGAATCGCTATTGATTTTCTCGCAATTATTTAGAGATTTTGGACGAATCGCTAAATATTTGCGAATGTGTTGATACATTTCGATTTGCGATTCAGAATCTGCGATTCTGTAAAAATTGCAAATTCCGAATCGCAAATCGACTTCTTCATACATATTAATCACAGTCGGCACGATTCCAGAGTAAAAGACGGTACCTCTTGTGGTTGTTCAGAAATAGTCCAACACATAAAATCTTTTGAAATAAAAAAACAAAAAAAGAAATAGTCCAACACTGTAAAAGTTGAAGCTAGGAAAACGTCCCGCGATAATACAAAAGTCAGCGAGATGGGAGTGCCTCGAAAGTTATAGTTGATGCGATGGAATGAGGAATAGCATGCGCTGCTGAACGCGGACTCTGCAAAGTGCTGCTGCCATGTATTGTGTCGGGGCGCATCCGAACTATATGGAGTGTGATATGTTTAGGATGGCAAGCGAACTTGGAAAACCGCTGCCGCCTTATCACAGTACGTAGTGGTAATGCTTGGGGAGTGCACGCTCCATGGTGTATTGCACCATGAGGAAAGGAATTGGGGGAAAAAAATGAGGTGTCATACGTGCTGCCACATTATAGAAATATGTTGTGACATAGAGATGGTGTGCACAGCGTGCTCTATGAGGCTCATGTGAGAACAGAAGTGTCCCATTCGGTTAGTAGAGGTGGGGAGTAAGCCGGTTAACGGGCCACAGTATTTAGTGCGGGAAACAGCCTTTACTATGCAACCGTTACAAAGCATGCCATTACATCGCATGGCGTTGTAACGAAAAAGGTGTTCAGCAGTGGGTAGAAGGAGTTGGATTTAACTCCAACAACATCCCTACTGTTGCACACACTGGAGTTGGAATAGGAAATGTATCTATTCCAACTTCCAGCGCTCCCCCAACTGAAAGTCGATGTAAAAGTTGGTGTTGCAACGGCATGCGATGTAATGGCATGCGTTGTAACATCACATATTCGCTCCAAATCAGGTGCATTATCACAAACCAAGTACTATTCCTGAAAATGGGAGGAGCCACAAAGAAGGAAGCACTTCAGTCGGAATGTTTTGAAATTTTGGGAATTAGTTCTGGTCCGGGTCCTCTGATCTGTGTCTGGTGGGGCGAGTGATATCCAAAAGAAGGCTAACCATATCACTCTGTGATGGTTTCACTGTAAGAGTTTTTATTCTGACATGGTACTTCGGGATGTTAAGTAGCCTATTGGATGGCCTGTCTATGTGAGGGGTCTTCGTCTGGTAGAGAATGACAGAAGGCTGAATGTTGTCTGTAGTGGCCTTCTTCCATAAGTCCCCCAACTAGAACCTTTATTGGTCAACATGTCCCAGTTTCATAGTCAAAGGTAGGCTAATCGTCATACAAACATTAGTGCATTTCTATGTCTTTACTGAGGCCATTCTTAACAGTGTGATATTTCAAAATGAGTTAACTTTCTTTTCTACTGAGTTTCAGTTCTCGATTTCTGCCTTGTTGGCTTATGTGTACAATTTCAATGCCTGCAAAGGAAAAGATTTTTTTGTGCAGATGTGAGATATGAAGGTGTTCTATCAATGGCTGTCCTGTTGAAAATGTTTTATATTGGGGTAGTGTTCCTGTATTCTTGTAGGTGGGGCCTTGTGGTACTCCCAATGTATGGTTCATTGCAGGGACAGAAGATGATATATATGACAAATTTACTTAAATAGATTTGAAAACTCTGGCCAGAGTTCATGATAACTTCTTGTACTTTGCTTAGTCCCAATTTACAAATATTGCTATTGTGGCAGGTGTGGAAACCCGCTGGTCTCGCCCCAAAAATTGTTTTTGTTTGACGACGAATTCCGATTTGCACAATATTTGTTTTAGGCTCTGCGCTCAACAGAAACCAATTTCATGAGCTTCTTTGATACAGTCAGAGAAGCATGGATTATTCAGCATGAGATGCCAATGTCCTTATTTTATGTTGTCCCTTGTGGTAATCCGTTATGAAGCGCAAAGGTTCCATGTCTTGTTGAAGCCAAGGCTCTGTTGCAATTACCTACTGTGACATCCTCATTCCATTATTAACGTTCAAAATCAAATACTTGAACAAATGTGTTGCTAGTTCAATGCATTGTGTGTCTGAGGTGGTGAGATTTCAGGCACTCACATCGGGTATGGGCAAGATACGCAACTTATTTCTGTTGAGCTTGAGACCCAAGATCCTACATGATACTTCTAAGAATGGGAGGGCCATTTGGAGGCCTCTAAGGGCATAATTGAACTATAATGATATATCACCTGCACATAGCAAGATAATAGGTTTTTGGTCCTGCAGCTGCACACTTAGTATGCACCCCCTTTTTAACGCATGTAATTTGAATAGGGTTCCAATGGCATGGGAAACAATAAGGGCGAGGGAGGCAATCCTGCCTCACACCCCTTTGCATATGATTTTGCTTCGATATTGCATTCAGTGGCACATTCTTACAAGAGTTGGATCCATAAGAACATTTCTTGCTGAATCCCAACATCCTCAGGACATAAATAAATAGCTCCAGCAGAGCGTATCACGTGGTTTTTCCATGTCTTTTGAAATTATTGCCGCATTGGGCAAATCGGGCAGGGCCAAATCCAGAACATGGAACTACCAGCTCATCTATGTCTGAATTTACCTCTCCTATCATGAATGGAGCATCAAGCTCAGCTATCTGGTCTGGTGACAGGTGGGGCAGTTTAGGACTGACCTTGTATGTACTTGTCTAGTGTAACCTGGGCCATTGCTTGCTTCTAGGTATATAATTGCTTATAGTATGACGTGAATACCACATTTATGTTTGGATAGTTGTGAAAGATAAGGCCATCTTAGCAACTGATGGCAGTGATGGTCACTTGAGGCACCTCAGATTGAAGCAACCTAGCTACCTGAGTGTTTTAGACCAGTTTCCCCTTGTAATAGTGAGAGCTCAGCTTGACCTGCACCTCACTGTGCAATTGTCTTATTTTGCTGAAGGGCAGAAAGATCCTTTTTTGAGGCTTAGTTGTTATGTTAGATAGTCTTATAAAGCATAACAGCTACCAAAAAACGGTCCTTCTGGCGCTGATAGCAGGAATTAACTGAGAACTAAAGTCAACTAATGAGTAAATCATTATGTGAAAACGTGAGTCTTAAGTTGTTTCCTAAAACTCAACAGATTGTTGTTCAGCCTGAGTTGAGCAGGAAGAGAGTTCCACGCTTGGCGACGAGGTAAGCAAATAAGCGGCCTTCTCCTCTTGCCCTCTTGATTCTGGGAACATCAAGAAGGGGAGGTCATTTGATCTCAATGCTTTGGGCACTGTATGTGAAGTAATGCGATGCTGAAGGCTATGTGCACCTAGAGCATATTTTCATCTGTGAGCAATGCATGGGGCTCTAAATTCAATTATTTTTTTACCTATTTCCATAAAGTGCATCTGGGTCTCTCGCGTACATAATTGTTTATGGGGTGCTCCCTGTACCTCTGTAGAGGTGTTGATGTAGATACCCTGGATGTAAAGCTTAATGCAGTGGTTCTTAACCTTTTGATTTCTGTGGACCCCCACTTATTCATTACTGGAATCCTATGAACCCCACGGAATCATTATTGGAATCCAGGGACCCCACTCAGACATTACTGGAAGCTGTGGACCCCAGCTTATGCAGTTTAATTGATTTTAACTGCTAAACTATTCACACAAATATAGCAACAAGTATTCATAAAACAAATACATCAGTAATGAAATATGTTATTTATTTCCCAAGAAAATATTTTTAAAAATCAACATTTGAATTTTGGTTGGAAGATTGAAGCTTTTGTAAATTCAATTCACACCAGCCATCATTCATACAATATTCTGTTTGGTGCACTTATACTGATCTCACAAATAAATCTGAGGACACCAACCTAATTTTAAGACTCTAGTTTCAAATTCCCTGGCATTTACAGAATATTTTAAGATGTAAGCTTAGTTTTAGAGAGGTGTGTCTCTTGGAGAAGTACAGAATGTGCTAAGCAGCTCTTTAAAAATCATTGCAGCTGGTATTTTTTAGCTTGATGTCCTAATCCCTGAACATTCCAGGTAATAATTTTTCACTGAAGGATTGCGTCAATAAGTAAAATTGGTGTATTACGTATGTCTGTCTGCCTTTTTCTACAAATGTTTGGAAGGGGTCTAAGGAATGCCTGGTTCACTACATGGCCTTAAGAAAAATACAACTGCTGGTATGTTTCATTAGACTGTTGTGAGCTAGGTTGTATGATTGATGCCTCATGCTTCTATTTAACAGGAATTCAGCTAACACTATCAAGTTGAACGATAACTTCTCCTCCAGGGCTAGGACTATAATGTCTTCTAGACCACATACTGCAAAAGAACAGTGCTATGTGAAGAAGACAGGACAAATCAAGGGGGTTCAGGTAGAATTAGTCATCAGATTAAAGTCCACAGTGTCCCTTATGCCCATGAGTTTGTTGATCCATGTTGATCAATAATGCCTACTTCAGAGTTGCATCTGTGCCCGTCTAGAACAACTTTTTCACAAAAGCAACTTAGTTAGCATAATACCTCAAGATTATTTTACAAACAATTGCTTCAGGTGATGCATGTGATAGCCCGATCTGCCAACCCCCAACCGCGCCTATGGCTCAGGGTGGGAGATGCCGTGATGGTAGACTTTAGTAGACTTATACTTGTCTTCTAATACTCGTTCCTTCTCCCCTACCCTCCAAACCCCACCTTACCTCAGCAGTCCAGGTCGATGAAAACCACTGTGTACACTACAAGGAGTTGCAAAAGGTTTTTAATATGTAATAATCATTATTATTTTGGGGATTTCTGTAGATTCAAAACCAATGTGAATAGAGCTGGTGTCAGCATCAGATCTGTGGATAGAGCTGTTTCCTCATCATGTGCAGAGAAGTCAATTCAGTTGTCAGCTACTTGGAACTCTGAAGGCATCTGCAGTCACTAGCACTGGATTCAAAAGCCTTTTTTTGAGTGGAGGTAGATGAGGTCAGGGGGCAGCCAGATGTTCTAGACCTGCAGTACCTGTGCAGTTGTTTCCTTGATTGAGTCTCCCACTGTGATTGTGTTCCTTCCTAGTTCGATGTACCATATTGTTCAACCCAGAACCTTGCGGAGCGGGATCTGTCAGTCTGGCCCTCATATCGAATCGGGGCTGAACATCGGCTTTACTGGGGGCCTGGATCCACCCCACATGGTCTGTCTGTTTCCTTGCCTCGAGGCAGGCTTGGGTTCCGGTGGTTGCCTTCAGTGTAATTTGGCCTACGGCGGCCACCCACTCCTCGTTTTTGTGCTGATGTGACATTGCAGCCACGTTCCCTTCCAGCTGATCATGTCCTTCGCATCAGCTGTTGCCTGAACTGCCTGTCACTGCTCGCGTTTGTCTGTTGTGGGGCTGATTGTTCTGCCTGCTCATTTAAATAATTGGAGGAAACTTTTTTATTATTTAGAGCTTTATCCACTGCTGCTTCTGTCATGCCATTGTAGGACTGTGAGGAAACATAGTCAGAAGTGTAGACATGTCTCTCCTGTTTCTTTGTCTTCTTCACCAAGGCACAGTGAGGAATCCGTTCCTCCTAGGAAGCAGCAGAAGTTGTGTGATGATGATCATCTGAAATAGCAGATACTTGAGACTTTATCCTCTATAAAGTCTGGAAAATCTGCTGGTATGCTCACTGGTGGGGGTCCTGATCTCTATTCAGATATTTCCAGTTCAGATCCTCTGAAGGTTCGACCATGGGTGCTGTGGACTAAAAAGGAAAATATATTTCCAAGGATTTGTTGCCAGTTTTTCACATGTCAGTGATGACATGAGTTTTCCAGATGAGGAGGTGGCCAGCACGTCCAATGACTCAGTTTTGCCCCAATTTTATAAGCAGGCTACGAAGGCTCTTTCTATTCACCCCTTTGTGATGGATGTACTTTTGAACGAAGAATCCTGACCACATTATGATCCCTCGCTTCATGTCCAAGCTCTACCCATTGCGGGATATGGAGGATACAATTCCTGAGTCTGTCTATGTTGACTCCATTGTGGTCAGCTTGGTGGGTCGTCCTTCCATGGCTGAAGACAATGTCCTGAAGGATGGTGTTGGTAAGAAGATTGACTCTGCTGTGAAAAAGGCCTATGCAGGGTCACATCTCGCAATCAGTTCTAGGGTTTCTGGGGCTTATGTCGCTCAGTCCTTATTGTCTGACTTTAAGACTATGTTCTCCACTATGCAGGACGATAGTAGTTGTCCTGATTTGTTGGAGTCATGAAATGTCAGGCTGAGTTTCTCTCTGACATTGCCTTTGATTCTGTGTGGGCTTCAGCCATATCTTGTGGTGCTTCCATTGCTGCCAGAAGGAATTTGTTGTTGAAAGGTTGGAACACTGATGCTGCACAGCGTTCCATGGCGTCACGTTTACCTTTTAATGGTCCTCAGCTTTTTGGGAAAAGCCTTGAGGAGGTGCTTAAGGAGCTGAAGCATTCCTTGTCCTTTCGGCATGAACCACATTGTAAGGGATCCACCTTTTCTAATGTGAGGTCTTTCCGGCAACCTTCTCGCCTCCAGAATAACTTTTTCTGTAACCAGAGGGGTCCTGGGTAAACTTTCCAACTTCGGTTCCAGAAGAATCCTCCCCAGATGCTGGCCCTGGGAGTCAGTGTTCCCGACTATGCCGCCGCACGGCTTGTTCCGTCTGGGGTGCTGCCAGAAGTTGGCAAGAGACTGCACCATTTCCTGGCTGCTTGACGGGTCTCGACAATGGATCAGTGGGTCCTGAATATCCTGAACTGAGATAACTGGATGGAATTCCTGTCTCCACCTCCGCCGTTGGGCATGGTGAGGACACCTGTGCCGATAGATGTATCTTGTCGTCAAGCCCTGTTGGAAGGGGTGCAGACTGTGTTTCGGAATAAGGCAATTGCCCTGGTCCCCAGGGTGGAATGGGTTCAAGGAACTAACTCTTGCATTTTCCTCCTTCCGAAAGTTACTGGGGGCTTTCAAATCTTGATCAATCTACGGCCTCTGAATCGATTCGTTCTGAAGATTCCTTTTAAGATGGAGTCCTGCAGCGGGTGACTCCATTGATTCAGGCCGGCTGGGTGATGACTACACTGGATCTTCAGGATGCTTATCCTCATGTCCATGTGGCCCGGGAGTTCCAGCAGTATCTGAGATTTTGCCTGTGGGGTCATCATTGACAGTTTTGTGCGGGGGCCGTGCGGTGAGTGGGGTGACCCTTAACCCGGTCACCCCACTCACCGCACGGCCCCTGTGTGCCCTGGTCACCGCTGCTGCCCTTCTTGCCGCCACTCCTGCTGCCTGGTCTCCCGCCCTCAGGCCTGCGTGACCCTTAACCGCCGCCTCCTGTGACTGCCTTTCCCGCCGCTGTTTTTCCCGCCGTGTCAGCTTTTTTCCCGCCCTTGTCCCCCCGCTCTCCCCTCGCCGCCTCCTGTGTCTGCCTTTCCCGCCGCTGTTTTTCCCGCCGTGTCAGCTTCCCCCACCCTTGTCCCCCCCGCTCTCTGCCGTCGCTCCTCTGCGGCCCTGCCCCCCTTCCTTATCCCCTGTCCCCATTCGCCACCCCGCTCCTGCCTCCCAGCTGCTCCTCCCTCCCACTTTGCCATATATGGCGGGGACCGCGCGCACGCGCAGCGGGCACGCCGATGACGCTCTAAAGGCAAGCCCGCCTGCGCCCATCCGCGCCTGGCCATGGCCCAGGGCCAGGTTCCCTTGGCCCCGATGCTGCCAGCCCACACGACGGACCTACAATGCCGCCACCCTCAATGCACTCAACGCCGGCCAGAACCCTGCCTGCTACCGAGCCACCCCGAAACGCACCAACGGACCCTTCACCTGCCAAGCCTGTAATTACACCTGCCTTCGGACCTGCACCTCACCCGAAAGACCAGGCACCAGCAACAACCACCTCAAGTGCATCCTGCTCAACACCCACTCCGCCCACAGACACACCGTCGAACTCTGGAACCTGCTCGACCCAACATCACCAGACGTCGCCTTCCTCACGGAAACCTGGCTGAACGCCTCCTCAGCACCTGACATCACCATAGCCATCCAGGACGGATACAAGATCAGGACCGCGTCAACCAGACCGTAGGGGACATCGCCATCATCCACAGAAGCACCATCCGCATCATGACCAACTCCGACGACACCCTCACCGCCGCCGAACACCCTCACTTCCCGATACACACCGACCCCAAGACCACCCTCAGAGGCACTCTCATCTACAGACCACCGGGACCACGCACACAATTCAGCGAAGCCATCGCGGACTTCATCAGCCCGCACGCCCTCACCTCCTCAGACTACATCCTCCTATGGGACCTCAACTTCCACCTGGAGAACAACAATGACAGCAACACCACCACCCTGCTGGACAACCTCGCCAACCTCGGACTCAAGCAACTGGTGAACACCTCCACCCATTACGCCAGCCACACGCTTGACCCCGTCTTCACCTCCAGCAAGCACATCTCCTTCAGCCACTCCACCGGACTTCATTGGACTGATCACAGCTGGGTCCACTTCAACTTCAGGAGAACCACGACCCACCACCACCCGCAACAGGTTCCCCGCAGAAGCTGGAGCAAGATCACCGCGGACCAACTCACCACCTCCCTAAGCCAGAACCCTCCTGCCAACACGACGGACCCCAACGAAGCAGCCCCCAACTTCACACAGTGGCTCACCAACTGCGCCAACGACCTCGCACCTCTGAAGAACCCACCCAGCAGACCTGGCAGCAAGAAAGCCTCGTGGTTCACCAACGAACTCAAAACCTCCAAGAAAAACTACCGCACCCTCGAAAAAGCCTGGCAACACGACCAGACCACAGAAATCATGACAGCCCTCACAAACGCCACCCACATATACCACCGATTGATCCGCACCACCAAAAGGACAACATTCAAAGAACGACAACACCTACAACAGCAAGGAACTCTTCAGCATCGTCAAAGAGCTCTCCAACCCCAGCGCCGTAAACAACGACATCACACCCTCCCAAGACCTCTGCGACTCACTCGCCTCATTCTTCCACCACAAGATCGCCGACATACACAACAGCTTCGGTGCACAGACCACGCACCCAACCACCGAACCAACGTCCCCCACCACCACCCTCTGCAACTGGGCCCCGGTCAGCACCGAAGACACCACCCGCACGATGAACACCATCCACTCTGGCTCACCTACCGACCCCTGCCCCCACCACATCTTCAACAAGGCCGGCTCCATCATCGCACCCCAACTCCGGGACATCATCAACATCTCCTTCACCACCGCCACCTTCCCGGAGAGCTGGAAGCATGCCGAGCTCAGCGCCCTCCTGAAAAAACCGACAGCGGACCCCACCGACCTCAAGAATTTCCACCCCATCTCGCTCCTCCCTTTTCCTGCCAAAGTCGTCGAGAAGACCGTCAACAAACAGATCGCCGCCTTCCTCGAAACTAACGGATCCCTCGACCCCTCACAGTCCGGCTTCCGAGCTAACCACAGCACCGAGACAGCCCTCATCGCAGCCACTGACGACATCAGATCCCTGCTCGACAACGGGGAAACAGCTGCCCTCATCCTCCTGGACCTCTCTGCAGCGTTCGACACAGTATGCCACCGCACACTGATACAGTTCCTCAGCAACACTGGAATCCAAGAGAAGGCACTGGAGTGGATCATCTCGTTCCTCGACGGAAGAACCCAAAGAGTCCGCCTCCCCCCGTTCCTATCCGCGGCCACCGAAGTCATCTGCGGCGTACCTCAAGGATCCTCGCTCAGCCCCACCCTCTTCAACATCTACATGAGCCCCCTCACAGCCATCGCACGCCAACACAACCTGAACATCATTTCCTACGCCGACGACACCCAGCTGATCCTCTCCCTCACCAACGACCCCGCCACCGTCAGAGCCAGCCTACACCAAGGAATGAAAGACGTCACCGAGTGGATGAAGAACAGCCGCCTGAAACTGAACTTAGACAAGATGGAAGTCCTCATCCTGGGATCATCCCCCTCCGCCTGGGACGACTCCTGGTGGCCCCCTGCTCTGGGCTCCACCCCCAAGACGACGGACCACGCACAAAACCTGGGCTTCATCCTGGACTCCTCCATCTCGATGACCAAACAAGTCAACGCCGTCTCGTCATCCTGTTTCAACACCCTACGCATGCTCCGAAAGATCTTCCGATAGATCCCCACCGAAACCAGGAAGACAGTCACCCAGGCCCTCGTCACCAGCCGACTGGACTATGGGAACTCTCTCTACGCTGGAACCACAGCCAAACTACAGAAAAGACTCCAGCGCATACAGAACGCCTCCGCACGACTCATCCTGGACATCCCCCGCCACAACCACATCTCCGCCCACCTGAGAGACCTGCACTGGCTCCCCATCAGCAAAAGAATCACGTTGAGACTCTTCACCCACGCACACAAGGCTCTACACGACCTAGGCCCCAAGTACCTCAACAACCGCCTCACTTTCTACACGCCCACCCGCCAGCTGCGATCGACCAGCCTCGCCCTCGCCACCATCCCACGCATTCGCAGAGCCACCGACGGAGGCAGATCCTTCTCCTACCTGGTGGCCAAGACATGGAATTCCCTCCCCATCCACCTACGGCTTACCCAGGACCATCTCTCCTTCAGGAAGCAACTCAAGACCTGGCTTCTCGAACAGTAGCAGTCCCACTCCCCTCCCAGCGCCTTGAGACCCTTACGGGTGAATAGCGCGCTCTATAAATCTGATTGATTGATTTATTGATTTTGTGTCCTGCCTGTCAGCCTGCGGTCCTCTCCCTGGGTCTTCATCAAGGTGGTGGCTCCTCTGGTGGCACATCTGCACCTTCTGGGCATCTCAGCGTTTCCCCACCTGGACGACTGGCTCCTGCAGGCACCCACTCCTCTGATGATGTCTGACCATCTGGAACTGACCATTCATATGCTAGAAAGCCACAACTTTCTCCCAAACCTTCTGAAGTGTCAGCTTCTTCCAGCCACCCAGAGATCCTTTATCAGCACCAAGTTTAATTCTGTGATAGGCCAGGTATTCCTTCATTCTTCTCGGATCCATCGTCTTCAATTGCTGTTGAGGGAGTTGTTGTCTCAGCCTTCGGAACCCCTGCTGCAGTGGTTGGAGGTGTAGGGTCACATGGCTGCATCAATGTTCACTGTTCCTTGGGCCAGGTTGCATCTTTGTCTCTTGCTGTGGCACCTTCACTGCTGTGTTCCTTTCCCTGTTCAGGATTTCTCCATGGTGGTTCCAATTTGCCTGAGGGTGGTGTCCACTCTCCAGTGGTGGCTGGTCACTGCGAATCTCTCCAGGGGTATGTGGTTGCATCCCGATCATGCTGTGGTTTTGATGAAGGATGCCAGTGCTTCCAGTTAGGGGGCCACTCTGGGTCAGTTGACGGTGCAAGCTCGTTGCCTGGGCTCGGCACCTGCTGGTCCTCCAATTGGAGGGAACTATCATCTGTGGAGAGGGCCCTCAGATTCTTTCAAGATAATCTTCGGGGTTGCAATGTTCTCGTACGCTTCGACAACACCGTTACTGTGGCCTACATAAATCATCAGGGCGGTACGCACAGTTGGTCCTTGAATCTGGTGGCCTGTGTGAAAGCCAGATGGGGGGAACTTCATCTCCGGGTGATTTTGGCTCAATATATCCGGGACTTGGACAATGTGGTGGTGGATGCTCTGAGCTGCAAGTTTCTATCCTCCCTTACTTTGTGCCTTCCCCGCAAGGTGTTTTGGTTATTTTGCCGGAGGTTTGGGACTCCTATGATGGATTTGTTTGCTTGCAGGGACAATGCCGTGCTTCCCCTCTTTTGTTCCCAGTTTCCGGAACGGGTGCGTAAGGAGTGGAGGGCTTGCCTCTTTGGTGGCCCCCATGACTCCTGTATGCCTTCCCTCCTTTTCCTCTCATCCCGGCCTTTCTGCTGATAGTTCAGAGGGTGGGAATTACAAAAAACAATTTGATGGACAGAATGTAGATCAATGTCTTACATTCACCCCAGTACAATGATCTGGGCCTTAATCCATCGTTTTTTGCACTCCACACCACCCTGGGTCAGATAATGGCTTGGGTGGGAGCACAGGTGGTGGCGGTGTTAGGTCACTAGCCCAGGAGGTCTTGGTTCCCATTATTGCTCAACCTGGCGTGGGTCCTCCTTGGATCTTGCCCTGCTACCCTTCTCCGCTCCTGCCATCTTCCCCTCTGCTTCTGGTCCCTCTCACCTTAGAGGTCTGGAGGTTGAACAGCTGTCTTTAGGAGATAAGGGTTTACTGGGCCACATTATTACTGTAATGCAGGTCTCCCGTAGGAGGTCTACATTGTCCTCTTATTCTAAGCATTGGGCTTCCTTCACATCTTAGTGTCTGAGCTTGGTCTGCCACCTGTTTCCTGTCCTGTTTCTGATGTTCTTCAGTTCTTTTTGGATGGGTTCTGCAAGCAGTATGCTTTCTCTACTCTGAGGGGCCAATAGGCTGCTATTCGTGCTTTCCTTGAACCGGGGTCTTTGCCTGCTTCAAATGGGTTGTTAGTCTCCTGGTTCTTTCGGAGTTTTTTTGCCTTCCCGTGCTGTTTGTCCTTCTGTGCCTCCTTGGGATCCTTCTCTGGTCCTGCGGGCACTTCAAGCCTCTCCTTTTGAGCCTTTGGAGTCTATTGACCTTAAGTTCTTGTCCTTTAAAGTAGCCTTTACCTCTGCTCGTAGGTTGGGTGAACTCACTGCTTTGCGCACCCGCGTAGCTAGGGGGGGGCGGAGGGGGCGGTCCGCCCCAGGCAGCACAATATTGGGGGCGGCGGCTGCGCAGCACTGGCGGCCCGTGGCGGGCCTTTATAATTTATTTGGGGATACTTAGTGACACTACAGCAGAGGTCTTCAATCTGTGGGGTGCGACCCCCAGGGGGGCCGTGGGGCCATGGGAGGGGGGGCGCGCATTCATCAGCCTTCTTGTCGGCACACACAACAAAGATTGCTTAATGGCAGCAGCTCCGAGCGGTAATTCCAGACAAAGCCTCACACTGGGAGCTGCTCAGAAGCAAACATATCTTGCATACTCGTCACCAGTTGATGAAGGAGGATGGGTCTTGGCAACCACAACGAATAGGAAGCAGTCAGGCTCTGCGGGAGGCAAGTGGCAGCTTAATTGAGCTCAGCAGGCCTGTTCATGCAGTGCGTCCACAAGGAAAAGTGTGAGCTGTGCTGGGGGGGGGGGGGATGGGTATAGGGGGCCGTTCTCACCGAGGGTAAAATGGGATGGAAGTCAGAGGCCAGAACCACACAACTACAAACTTTCCTTACGTTCTGCTGTCTTGAAATTTGTCATTTTACCTGTGTATATTTCACTTGTACTTAATCTTTCCTTCTGTAAGATTGTTTTCAGGCCACAACTGAGAGCCCTGGTGTTCCTTGTTCAAAGCAGTGTGGGTTTCTCACAGTGGCCGTCAGTGGTGTGGTTCAGAATACATGACCATTCAGTCCATGGCCTCTCTGAAGAACAAAAGTTATAGTATTCCAGTTGCAAATGTAATTCTGTATAAATGAGAGTGTGAAGGTGGTAAACAGTTGCCTAAATATTGACACAGCGTGGTCAAAGAAAATGCAGTGCTTACAGGCGAGTGAGTTCTTAGTGTTTTTGTAATGAGTTACGACGTGAAGGAGATATGAAAAAGTTCATTCCAGAGTGACTGAAAAGACAGTGCTGAAGTAGAAACAGAATAGGTGTCAGATATTCAGATGAAAGATGCAGCGAGAAAGAGCGTAGGTGCCTATTATAGAGTGAAAATTACAGGCGTGATTGAGACACTGAACACCACTATCGACTACTTCCTCAGGCTTCATTAATGTTTATTTACAGTCTCATATGTTCAGTCTGTAAACATATTCAATATTATTTCTAAAATCATTGTTCGTATACATTCATCTTAAATAGTTTCACAGTGTACTATTGTGCATTTTCCACTGAGTAACCACTTTTTACATTTAATTTTCATTTAAGCTACCCGTTATTTAATACGTAGCTACCTGGCGGTGGAAAACATTTACAAAATACAGTGTTTAATATTATTTCCCCATCGTAAAAATGATTTGCCAGGGGAATTGCTGGCGTTTATGGTTATTGATGATGAGTAACAGGTTCTAGAATGTTTTGCCAGGAGGGGGTCCTTACACCTAAAAACTTTTGACAAGGGGGTCTCGGCATTAAAAAGTTTGAAGACCTCTGCACTACAGTGTACCCAAATAAATTATAAAGTCCGCCGCCAGTGCCGCGCGGCCGCCGTATAATGCAACCACACCTGCTTCTTGTAAGCTCCCTGCAGCCATGACGTACCGCGTTTGTGGGTCCAGTCCCAGGGCCGTCAATCTCGTAGCGCGCGGAAGCGCTACCAATGACGGCCCTGGGAATGGTGCTGTCCTGCCCCCAAGAGTGTTTGAGCATATGTGGGCACCCTTGCCAATAACGAGTAAGGCCCTAACTTTCGCTGGTCCATTGACGGCTGCGCAATTAATGTATGTGTGAAGAGGCACCTGGAGTTTGTAGGAGCTCTCCGGTTGCAGCGGCCGCAAGGACAGTCTGTTACTAGACTGGAAATCACAGAAGTCAGGAAAGCTGAGCGGGCAACACAACTATCACGGAAGGCGGGCTAGACCCCCAGGCGGAAAACTCGAATTGCCGTGGCCCGCTGTGACTTGATGCTGCGCGAGTCCGGAAGCTGCAGTCGAGTTTGGGGCCTGCAGACTCTAATAATGAGCTGGTCGATGGTACCGTGCCTCTTCCTGAGAGACTGCCATGACGTTACTGTCTTCTTGGGTAATGCCCCGGTTACTTACCGGTAATCTTCATTACTCCGAGTCCATGTCTTCCTCGCCACAGTAATATACCTATGAGCCTCCGGCTCCACACAGAACTCCAAGTAAAATAAAAGAGCAGCGCTCTAGTCTCCCCTCCCTCCTCCAATATGGCCCCCGAGGCTTCCACCAATCCCATAAAGGGACACATATCAAGCAACTCAGCCTGAAAACCAAGCCGCAGACATGAAGCCACCACCAGGGCCGGGAGGGAAGGGAAACTATACTGTGGCGAGGAAGACATGGACTCGGAGTAATGAAGATTACCGGTAAGTAACCGGGGCATTACCTCCTCGTCCTGTCTTCCTCGCCACAGTAATATACATATGAGCCGATACCAAAGCAATCAGCTTCATGTAAGGAAAACAGACCACCACATCAGTGCAGTGAAACATATTTTAATATACAGAGGCACAACAACCCAAAATTGGACAACCTCTTAAGGCACCCCAGCAGTCAAAACAGAAGAGGCAAACGAAACAGAACCCCCACCCCCAATCTGGAGGCGGTAATGGGACATGAAGGTATGCGGAGAAGACCACGTAGCAGCCTTGCAAACATCCTCCATAGACACCCCTTTGAAAGAAGCCCAGGATACAGCAACCGACCTGGTGGAACGACCCTGAACAGGAAGAGATGGAACCACAGACACCGAAGCATAGGCCAAAAAGAATGGCTTCCTTAATCCACCGACTGATCGTGGACAGGGAGGGCTTCATACCCTGACGCGACAAACCATAATTTACAAACAAGCAGTCAACCTTACAAAAGGGAGAAGTGCGAGAAATGTAAATCAGTAAGGCACGCCGAACATCTAAGAGGTGCAAAAGGGACGCCTCAGCCGAGGAGGGATCAGGACACAGAACCGGAAGAACCACCTCGGCAGACCGGTGAAAAAAAAGAATCCACTTTAGGAACAAAGGTGGGATGAGGGCGCAAGACCACACGGTCCGCCAAAACCAACAAAAACGGGGCAGAACGAAGGAAAGCACCCAACTCACCCACACGCCTGGCAGAGGCAATCGCCACCAGAAACACCACCTTGAGAGTCAAAAACTTCAGGTCCACAGACTCCAAAGGCTCGAACGGAGCCAACTGCAAGGAACGCAAAACTCAAGGAAGGCTGAGTTGCTTGATATGTGTCCTTTTATGGGATTGGTGGAAGCCTCGGGGGCCATATTGGAGGAGGGAGGGGAGACTAGAGCGCTGCTCTTTTATTTTACTTGGAGTTCTGTGTGGAGCCGGAGGCGCATAGGTATATTACTGTGGCGAGGAAGACAGGACGAGGAGGTAATGTAATTGCTATTATATTTCATTTATAATGCGCCATGAACATACCTGCTGAAAGACGGGTTTTACAATGTACCCAATTCACTCCACACAACCACCAATCAGAGGCAGCCTTTCAAACGAAAATGTGTATTCTTCAGGTGAGAGGCTAAATTGCTCTCTGATAATTTGGGTATTTGCTATCGAAAATGATACAGAGTGGAAAGGATTCGAATTGTGGCAGATGCCTGTGTTGCCGGGGCAGAGCTATGGTGGCTTCTTGCATAATTGGTGTAATTGTTTTTGGTGCGGTGTGTAATTTCAAACATAACTGCTGAACTCTAAGTGTGCGTAGTCTAATTTAATTTATTATTGAAAGCTAAAATACACAGTCTAAATTGCCTCTCGCACGGTTTTATTTTGTATGCGTTTGAATCTATCAGGGAGTTAAGGGAAAGCCATAAATCTTGGATGGAAATTGCAGGCCGTGGAAAGCAGGGAGTCAGTCCAATTGCATTATCTTTATGGAAGACACAATGTACCTTCTCTGAGCAGAACTGGTTTCAGATTTCATCTGGCCAGCTCAGATCTTTCTATAACACACTGAAGGTGCAGAGCAAAATGCTCCAGACAGTGCAGAGGGTGCAACAAAGAAGGTGTACTTTGACATCACCGAACTGTATTTTATGTAGGTAGCTCAGCGGGTTATGCTTTTGCCACATAGATCCTTTAGTTACTTGTGGTTCAGTCACACAAGCTGAGCTGAGGAAGGGTGCTGTGTTTAGACATAACTTATGGGTGTAAAAGCTCTTGCTGGAGAGTTACTTGTCTAGTAGCAGTTTTGACTCACCAAAAAGTAGCGCAGAGGGTTAAAATGCATTTTGCAAAGATCAGTTTGCACCAGTTTTAAGATCTTACAGTTTCTCGTTGCTCAAATGGGTGTAATTTCTAATATTTATATGTTTCCCCCTTATTCATTGCGTGATTTTGACCCACGAGAAAGTGTCACTCATAGTTGTTGAAATGTCACTCATGATTACACTGAAATTGTGAAAATGTCACACATAGCAATATGAAACCTTGGCAGCTATGCGGCCTGAGTCTGCTTGCAGCCAGCCTTGCACCTCTGCGGACTAGAGTCGATACCTTCAATTATCAAGGGCTGAAACCGCAAGGCCAGAATGGGTGAGCATGTTATGTTATGTTATGTTATGTTATAACAATTTATTATGCGCACAGCGACTCCAGCGAAGGAGCATCCCGGCGCAGTTAACAGTTATGGGAGCCCAGTTCGTCTCCGATGGTCGCCTGCCTGTATTCAAAGTAAGTGCAAGATACACATCACTTAACCTCTGAACTCGGGAAACTATTGGTGCTCCTAATACTATTGATGTCCCTGCGCTCATTTGTTTGTCCAGATTTATAGCGGTCGAGCAGTCAGGAAAGTGATTAGTAAAGCTTGTTATTTTCGATTTGTCAGAGGCTGCAGAAGAAATTAAATCAGAACACCTGCTAAAAATGTTGGTGGTGGAGAGTCTGCACCTCGGATACATTCAGTACCCCAACGAACAATGATGTGCACTTTGAAGTGAGGACACCCAATCTTGAAAACTTGATTAGCTGAAATTTACAGAAACGTCCTTTTGTTTGTAGTGGGATGGTGCGCACTGTCAATGAGAGTGGTGCAGATCTGAGTCCTCGTTTTGGTTAATAGTTCGATCAGCTTAAAAGGGCACTAGATGCTTCAGTTTCTGGTGCTTTCCAGAAGTTTTAACATCATTTAGAGTGTCTTGTTGCTCAAATGGGTGTAATTTCTGATATTTATATGTTTTCCAAGTCTTCATTGCTTGATTTTGCTTGCTGAGGAAACAGGAATTTTAGGTAGTCAGTGTGTCCCCCCCTTGCACCCTATCCACATACCTATGCCCCATGTATGTCCATGTTATCGTGTACTTCCCTTCCCGTGCCTGTCATGATAATGCCCCTGCATTTCCGTCTAATGTTAGCATGTCAGTTATTAGGCCTTCCATGAATGACACGTTAATTCTGCACTGAGGCCTACGTTGCCCATGCATTTACATGGTACACGTTTAAATATCGAGAAGCACACGTTTTTGTGGCCCAGCCGAGCCAGGCCCTGAATTCAGGCTCCGAGCCTCTTCTGACTCTGAAAGCTGCAGTTTAGGTATGCATCCCTGACCTCTACCTTACTCCCTGCCCAGCCGAGAGGTGCCCGGCCTGGCCTGCCTGCCAAGACGGTATTTTGCCTACAGTTATCTGCTCAGCCTCCGCAAAACACATTCCAGTCTAGTGAAATAGGTAAACATCTTCCGCCTGTAGAGCATAGGGCCTAGCCTTCCTGTCTCCATATAAGTGATTTACTGAACCCGTTGCCATAGTAGGCCCATGGCCCCCACGTAATGCACGAAGAAATATATGCACACACTAGCATTTAATGATGAACGGCCTCTGTTCGAGAGACCTTTACTTCAGACAATACATCCTCCAAACACAAGATATCAGATATGCCAAAGGTGCAGGTCATTCTGACATCCCAGACTCCAGACTCCTCTACTAGTGCTAAAGTCAACCCCCAGCTCTCCCCAGTTACATGTCAATTTCACGTCATGATCAGTTACATGCACATGCAGGGTAAAGGTTTCTGCTGACCCTGCAGACCTCCTCTATGCATCCACCCACCTGTGACACTCCTATGACTCATCAAGTGAACACCCATGTATACGCCTCCTTACACGCCTTCTTTTACGCCCATGCGTTCTTATCTTTCTCTTTTCACTTGCTCCGCCTGGAGTGTTCCGCCTACTGTATTCATTGCAATTATGTGGTTTTACTATATATAATGTGTGATGTTAATAAAACGTTAGATATCCCTTCCTGAACCTTAGTGGTGATGGAACCCGATTCTCCCCTGGCTCGAGCCATTGAAATAAAGCCCTTTTGAACTTGGACACCACGGACTCTGCCTCTCATTTTATGAGCTATCCTCATCGTTATTAATGTATAGAAAAATAGTCCAGTAATTTTATTTACCACATAATTCCGGCGCCCGAACAGGGACTAGTCCCCTTCCCCACGCGCCGGCGATGTAAGCGCAGCCCCCTGACCCCTTCTACAGCCGTGACGGACCCATTCTGTGCACATCCGCGGGTT
This sequence comes from Lissotriton vulgaris, assembly GCF_964263255.1. Classification (NCBI taxonomy): domain Eukaryota; kingdom Metazoa; phylum Chordata; class Amphibia; order Caudata; family Salamandridae; genus Lissotriton; species Lissotriton vulgaris. Next base: position 1,492,235,353 of record NC_141694.1, on the reverse strand, counting down.
CTCCACGGAGGAGACGGAGACTGCGACGAGGCATCCACACGAGGCGGTGAGGATTGCGGACCATCCCGACCAGAGCCCAAGCCGAGAGAGCAAGGTCCGAGGTATCCAGAGGCCCACCTGTTCCGAGGCGCATGCGTAGCAGCAAGAAGCCAAGAAGCCATAACAGTCCAGTCCAGTATCGAGTTTCCGAGGCCTTCAGTTTTGCTTCCCGGTGAGTACCGTTGTTGGGAACGCATATAGATGGGTTCATTTATTTGAGCCCGGTCATGACGGGCCTGGGTACACAGATCCGGTAAAGACGTGTCCATTTAAGTGGATGCGGTATGACGTGTCTCTTTATGAGACCGGTATGACTGTACTGTTCTAGCAGTGCATCCGGTATAGTATTGTATGTTGGAATTTTTAGAATTGTGTTATTCTATGTACCAGGTAGTATTTGTAATGTTATAATGTCGTGGTATGAATGATTGTTTGCAGTCTATTATTGTGCTTATTGTGTTTTCGATTAAGTCAGTTCAAACATGCCGCTGTTTTCGAAATTACGTCAGATAGGAACCAGGAAAGGGATACTCGAAGAGGCAGTTCCCGTCCCGCCTAGGGACACTCCTGGACACTTTATGTACCACAAGCATGGCTTAGATGCCATACTGTACTTAGATTTATGGGTTGATTACACAAAAGATCTGGAAGAGAAATATAGATGGCCTGTCTTAGGGACATGGGATGCTGATTGCATCATAAGAGTAGAGGAAGCACTGTGGAAAAAGAAAGGCAGACAATCCCAGAAAGATGCCATAGAATTGTGGCGTAAAGAAGCGCATAGAAGAACAGAGAAAGAAATCCAGAAAGCAGAGAGAAGTAGAGAAGCATCAGAGAAAGCCAAAGAAAAAGAACTATTAGAAGAAGGTGAACGGGTTAAAGCAGAACAATAAGACAGACAAAGAAATGCCCTTATTAAAGGCATGTATCCCCTCCTCGCCGAGGGCCTACCTAAAGTGACCCCGGAAGTACCTAGTAATTTGCCGCCACCACTGATCCCGACTAAACTCCGTAATCATAAACAGACCGCAGCGGACATTTTCCTTTCCTCCTATTTAGATGACGCTGCTCCCGAGTATGTAAATGTACATGTACCTCCTACTAATCCTCCTCCCAACCCTATCAATAATACTAATCCCCCCACTGTTCCTCCTGCCACCGACCCCCCCTACCAATCCTTTTCGCACAGCACCCGTAGTACAAGATCAACCCGTATTATCAGCGGCAGCGCTGACAGTAAAAGCCGATGCAAGCCAAGGCGATTCCAGTCTAGGAGCAGCGGGAGGGGGTCCCTCCACCCCACCTCCATTAAAACGAACACTACGAGATTTAGCACTGCAACACACGCCAAAACAAGTGACATACGCAACCCTTAGACAGTCCCTCACTGATTGTATATATGATCCGGTACCGGGTGAGGGCACAATGCTTATATACTCAATACGATTAAGACGCGTTGCAGATTATTTGATTATTCTACCAGGCATGAAGGACCATTTAGACAAAATCTACCATTTCATTAGAACGGGGGAGGGACCAGAAAGTATCCAAGAGGCCATGGCACATCGAAAAGTGGAGCTTCAACGTATGCTCTTACAGTTTTTGATTAATTGTTTGATCAGGGAACGAGACCAGCCAGATAAAGAAGTAACTAAGAAGATGACAAACTGGAGTGACAATATAGCTATGGGTAAACATGATAAACAGAGTTGTGTAGAAAGTATGTACAGGAAAATTCGTAAAGAAATTCTTGATATACACAAGAAAGAACAAGCCGAAAAGGAAGCTGAGAAAGAAGATGACGAAGTCTCAGAGGACAATGATATAGTAACAGGGGAAATGAATAAAATACACTACGTAGGTAGGGCCAGAACGTTTGATAGACCCATACGCCTAGAATACGGTAAACGTTCTCTCTCTCCCATACCAGAACGATATTCCCTTGAACACATATTCCAAGCCACCGACCAAGCACTGAAAAAACGAGTAGGGAGTAGCGAACTTAGTACCATGCATGAACAGGAACTAGCCCGGTCAGCAGTTCAATGGGCTGGCAATTCTAACATATATAAGGATGACATAGTAGCGCAAACATTTTTGAGTCTTCCTCCGGAAGAACAGCGTTTAGCTGGTATTTACATGATTCAACATCTCATCACACTATACGAGAGTCAGCATTCTGATCCAGGTCCCCTGTATAAATTATTGGACGATTTACTCCTAGCAAGATGGAGAGGTCTAGGCACCGAATTAATTAACGTCATACTAGAACAACGACATAAGTACATGACATTCCTGACCCCACACTTGATTCCTGTTCCACACCGAGAAAGAAAGACCTTTTACATAGACAGACAGAATCCCCTACGAGAAGTCCATCCCGTTAGAACTGACGCGGGTGTGCTTCAACGAGTATACGTTTACACACCATTAACGAAAATGGAATTATTGGAAATGAAAAAATTACTACCCTGTCACGATAAAGACCCAGCAGGGTTCCACCGTGAATTAAAAGACATGCTCCGCATGGGGGAGTATACATACGCTGATACGATTAAAATGTTGAAAGTCCTGTTACCTGCAGGCATTTACGAAAAACTGAAAGAAAAAGAATGGGAGGTGGGAGAGAAAAAGATTAACTGGGCAGAATTAGAAGACGAGGATAATACACGAACCCCTGGTACTGGTCTTGGGGATAAAGCTAAAGAATTACCCGAGCTATTGATACAGGTTTTGCTGAGATTATTGACTACCAAAAAGGAAGATTGGATGCTATTTCAGCCTGCTAACAGAAACAAGATGAAGACACTAGTGATTTTTATTCTAGATTTGAAAAATGTTTTCTTATTAATAGCGGCCTGAAGACAAGTAGTGAATCGTACCCACATCTGTTTGTGACCAAATTAGTAGAGAATTCCTTATCCCAGATCAAAAATAGAGTACTGAAGGTTGAAAGTACCTGGCAGGCTAATAGCCCTTCCCAAATGTTACAAATGTTACAGTACCACCAGAACCGAATTAGAGAGGAACAGGAACACGAAAAGAGACGCATGAAAGACACGAAAATGAAAGTACTAGTTGCACAATCAGTTCCAGCCGCTGATGGCCAGAGAAAGGGCGCGGCACCTGTCAATGGGAACTGCAACTACTGCAAACAGCCAGGTCACTATATAAATGAATGTGCTGTCCTGAAACACAATATAGCTACAGGCAAGACGAAGGAAAGACCGCGTCCTCCTAGACAGGAACACGTCCCGCAGAACACGCAAACTCCACAGAACGCGCAACAGACAGTAGCCGTACCCCAACCCATTGCTGCCACACAACATGTCACACAACAAATGTACCAGTACGCACAGTCAGGTTACCCAGATTATCAACAGTATTCATGAAACAGCCTAGAGAGGGAGGTTGGCTTGCCCCTTATTGAGGTTCCTGTAGATCAAGAGGGTCCCTATGTGCATAGTCATGTATTGGGGAAAGACAGAAAATTTCTGATTGACACAGGGGCGAGCAGAACTACCATCAGTCATGACGAGGTTCCAGGGGCACCCCTCTCAGGCTCACAGAATATTTCCCTGGAATTTTCAGGAAAGCCTATTGTTAACGAAGTGTCAAAACCAGTTTCCCTAGAAGTTGGTCCATTGTCCCGCACTACAGACTTGTTGCTTACGAAATCATGTCCAGAAAACTTGCTTGGTATAAAAACGTTAAAGGAACTAGGAGCAGTGATTTGTTGTTCTCCGGAAGGAGTGAGATTGTTTTTACGTGATTTTAAAGGACATTATGTATTGAGAGATTTTGACCCCAGACTTCAGAATGTACCACAGCATTTATGGGCACAAGGTCCGACTGATGTAGGTTACATGCACATTACACCATAACGTGTCACACTCAAGCGAGGAGTTGTACTGCCACGAATCCGACAATACAAGCTACCACCTGAGGCTGTAGTGGCCTTACTGAAAATTGTTGACGAACTCATTGCACAAGGAGTGGTTGTAGAAACTGACTCCAATGTATGTAATTCTCCTATCATTCCGATTCTTAAACGAACTGACCCAAATGCACCACCGGTTTACAGATTAGTGATTGACCTCCGAGAGCTGAACAAATGCATAATACCTCACTACCCAGTGGTCCCAGACATTTCCTCACTATTGACTGCCATTGATTCCGAAGCAGCGTTCTTTACTGTAATTGATCTCAAGAAGGCCTTCTTTAGTGTCCCAATCCATCCGGAAAGCCAATACCTTTTCGGATTCTGTTTAAATGGCCGAAGCTTCAAATTTGCGAGAGCTCCTCAAGGGTTCACAGAAAGCCCTAGTATTTACAGTCAAGCACTAAAACGACAACTAGACAGTATTCACATGCCTACTGACACTGCACTGCTCCAATACGTTGATGATCTATTGATCACAGCGCGGACAGAACGAGACTGCGAACGTGCATCACTGACAGTCTTATACTTCCTGGCAGACAAAGGACACAAGGTGTCCCCTTCAAAGTTACAATTCTGTGCCCAGCAAGTGGTCTACCTGGGACACTTGCTGTCCAAGAGGGGTAGACAGTTGACACCTGACCGCATTCAGTTAATTGCACATCTTCCACAGCCCAAGACACAAAAGGAAGTACGGGCCTTCATTGGCCTCACTTCTTACTGCAGACAATGGATTCCCCAGTATGCATATCTAGCCAAACCACTCATACAGTTGACAACACAGGAGGCAGCGACTTTGACTGTCCTCCCTTGGACTCAGGAACATACACTTGCTTTTGATGAATTGAAGAAAACTCTATGTCAAGCGCCAGTTTTAGCGACTCCTTGTTACAGTAAGCCTTTATGTTTTTCGTAACTGAACGGGAAGGAACAGCATTACCTGTCCTTACACAAGATCAAGCAGGAAAACACAAGCCTTGTGCTTATTTTTCTAGTACACTAGACCCAGTGGCCCAGGCTCTGCCTGCGTGCCTGAAATCAGTTGCAGCAACAGCTCTAGTCATAAGACAAAGCGACTCGATTGTGTTGGGCCACCCCCTGACAGTCCAGGTACCACATACAGTGGAAGTTCTCTTGAACAGGACACAGACACAACACTTGACCATAGCAAGACTGACAGGATATGAACTGACACTGTTCCAGCCACACATAGAGATCAGACGCTGCAATACTCTAAACCCAGTTACACTTTTACCCTCGACCACAGCAGACCCTGCACCACATGACTGTGTGGAAGTCATTAACACAGTGACGAAGCCCAGACAAGACTTGACAGACATTGCCTTGCCCGACCCAGACCTGACACTTTATGTGGATGGTTCATGTAAGAGAACAAGCACAGGAGAGTTAGTGGCCGCGTATGCAGTGACCACTGATACTGAAGTCATAGATACACAACGTATTGACACCTTGTCTGTCCAAGCAGCAGAGCTCATTGCTCTGACCCAAGCCTGCATACGAGCCAAGAACCTGAAAGTAAACATATACACAGATTCACAGTACGCATTCGGAGTTGTTCACGACTTCGGTGTCCTCTGGCAAGAGAGAGGTTTTCTGACCTCCCATGGAGCCAAAATACAGCATGGTCCCCTCATTCAAGCTCTGTTAGATGCAATACACTTGCCTACAGCCATAGCCATCATGAAGTGCAAAGCACATACGAAACACACTGACACTATTTCCCAGGGTAACGACCTGGCAGATCGAACAGCCAAACTTACAGCGCAGACTCATACGGACATTCCAGTTGACACGATAAATACTGAAGTACTATCACTGACGAATTGCATGACAGTCAGGGATCCCTCACAAGATGTACTCGACATACAGACACATGCCACTCCAGACGAAATCAAGAAATGGACTGAACAAGGAGGGGTCCAAACTGACCAAGGTTGGATGACTAAGGGAAAAGCTACATGGTTTCTTCCAGATTCCATGGTACAAGTTATCATAAATACAGCACATAGTCCAGCACATTTAGGAGAAAAGGCCATGTTAGACAGTATACAGAACATCTGGTTCAACAAGCATTTACGTGCAGCAGCGAAACAGAAAGTGCGTACCTGCATGATCTGTTGCCAGTTCAATCCAGGCAAAGGCATTCCTGTGGAACAAGGTGGATTTCATCCTACTGACCACCCTTTTGAAGTCCTCCAGATGGATTATATTCAGATGGACAGATGTCGAGGATTCAAGTATGTCCTCGTAGTTGTATGTGCCCTATCTAGATGGACAGAAGCGTACCCAGTCCCAGATTACACTGCTGTGACCACTGCCAAGCAGTTGGTTCGTGAATTTTTCCCACGATACGGCTTGCCCCGTGTCGTGTAATCAGATAATGGACCGCCATTCTCTTCTGAATTAATGAAACAAGTATCTCTCCTGTTAGGGTACCAGTGGAAATTCCATTGCGTACGACATCCAGAGGCAGCAGGTCTCGTCGAGAGACACAATCAGACTCTAAAAACACGACTAGCGAAGGTCTGTAAAGAAAAAGGCGTGGATTGGATGGTAGCCTTGCCGGTTGCCCTCTTTTACATGCGTATGGTAGCTCATTCCAGAACCGGACTATCCCCGTATGAGGTGGTTTTTGGAAGACCGCCGAATATGTGGGGTACGCCTATGCCACGCAGAATCACCGATGTTGACAGTAATATGCTGACCGATTACCTGGCTTCCTTGATGTCTGCACTACTTTCTTGTCGTTCACAGGTTGCCGCTGCCTTCCCCGACAACACCCAGGTGAAAAGCCACGAAATCGTTCCAGGAGATCTGGTTTGCATCCGCAACTTTGACCGCTCAAGCCCTCTGGAGCCCCGTTGGCGTGAGCCGAAGTTAGTGTTATTAGTCACGAGGACCGCCATCAAGGTCGAGGGCCGCAAAGGCTGGCTCCCCGCCCACCATGTTAAAAGATTCCATGGACTTGGCCCGGTAAAGGATTCTAAGGACTGTTTCGTGAAGGTTCCTGAGAACTGTTTTGATACTGACACTAAACTCCCTTTGCTAGAAAAGACTCTGCAACAGGAGTACAGGTCTAAGTTACGGTCTAGTAAGTCAGACAGCGATTAATTGTTTAAGTCCCCCTCGGGTGAAGCGGTTAGACAGGTTCCTGACATGTACAAGATCGTAGACCCAAATAGTGAGAGAGATAGGCGAGACCAAATGAAAGACAAATACTGCAAGAACTTACGCAGTAGATGCATAGTAACCCTGATCATTATGTTTTTTTCTAAGTGTATCGATTATATGTATAAGCTTGACGCTACATGTTTTCTTTCCTCCTCTTGGTTCACATGTACATTCCTCTTTTAATGACACTGTAGAGCACACATTCAGTGACCTGCCACCTCACGAACTATCCTATCGACTAGCACTGCGCAACAATACTTTTATTTGTATGTTACACCATTCTCACCAGACCAGCAATGTCACAAATTGTTGGGTATGTGGCCGACTCCCACCTTACCAGAAAATGATGGGAGCTCTGCCCCTCTTTCCTTATCCGTTTTCGCACAATGGTTTGTGCGGAGCATGGTTTGCTTTAATGTCATCACTAGACAGTAAGTCCACAGTTTCCCAGGGCGATTGGATATGGGGAGACCTGAATACAGTTATGAATAAGGCATGTTTTCCAGACAGAGACGGTCTTCCCCAAAGGAAAGAGACCGACCTAGAAAATGAAGTGTACGAATTAGGAAATTTTTCCCTCAACCTCATGATTCTGAACGTCCAGTCCGAGACCAATACAGGTTCACCGTTTATAACAGTCTTACCAGTGAAAGGTGAATTATGCGTTAGAAAAAATGGTTCAGTGCACCTAGGACACAGTGATTGTAATACTGTGGTCGAATTCAGTGATAAAGGAAAGTCTACTTTCAAAGCTTCCCGCCATTCCTATTTTATTTGTGGTCAGACAGCTTGTGTACGTCTGCCCTTAGACTGGGGAGGAACGTGTTATATTGCGTTCCTACTGCCACCTGTTTTTCTAGCCCCATCCCATTATCATCGCGATTCCCAACTCTTACATGTAAGACATAAGAGGGAGATCGAGTCCCCAATTGTCGATCAGACTGAGACAACATTGGAGCAATATACAGATTTCAATAAAGGATTCTTTTTCTTCATAGGTCCCATTCAAAATAGTAAATTAATACTTAGATTAACCAGAACTTTGGAAGCAGTAGTGAACGAGACTGCTTCTGCCCTAGGTAACTTAACCGAAGAGCAGTCTGCTATGAGACTTGTTGTTCTTCAGAACCGCCTTGTTCTTGACGTCATCCTGGCCGATAGGGGTGGAGCTTGTAGAGTGATCGGCTCCAGTTGTTGTGTGTTTATTCCTAATAACGCACCATCAGTGTATGCAGCAATAACAAGGCTCCATAAAATAGCTCACCAGATACACCAGAATCCTGGCACCTGGACTTGGTCCGGTTGGCTCTGGAGTGTGATATCAGCCTGGGGTTGGAAAGTGCTGTCATTTCTAGGGATAGTACTGCTCACAGTATTCAGTTGTTGTCTCTGTCTGCAATGTGGCCCAGCGATTTGCGGCTTGTGTGCCACTGCTTGTATTCCCCGTCCACGTTCCCGTTCCCGTGCTCGAATGAATAAAGACGAGCAAATGATGCTATATGAACAAATAGATGGTCTCATGAAAATAGATGTATCCTAAAAGGGCGCAGTAGGGGACAAGGAGGGAATGAGGAAACAGGAATTTTAGGTAGTCAGTGTGTCCCCCCCTCGCACCCTATCCACATACCTATGCCCCATGTATGTCCATGTTGTCGTGTACTTCCCTTCCCGTGCCTGTCATGATAATGCCCCTGCATTTCCGTCTAATGTTAGCATGTCAGTTATTAGGCCTTCCATGAATGACACGTTAATTCTGCACTGAGGCCTACGTTGCCCATGCATTTACATGGTACACGTTTAAATATTGAGAAGCACACGTTTTTGTGGCCCAGCCGAGCCAGGCCCTGAATTCAGGCTCCGAGCCTCTTCTGACTCTGAAAGCTGCAGTTTAGGTATGCATCCCTGACCTCTACCTTACTCCCTGCCCAGCCGAGAGGTGCCCGGCCTGGCCTGCCTGCCAAGACGGTATTTTGCCTACAGTTATCTGCTCAGCCTCCGCAAAAACACATTCCAGTCTAGTGAAATAGGTAAACATCTTCCGCCTGCAGAGCATAGGGCCTAGCCTTCCTGTCTCCATATAAGTGATTTACTGAACCCGTTGCCATAGTAGGCCCATGGCCCCCACGTAATGCACGAAGAAATATATGCACACACTAGCATTTAATGATGAACGGCCTCTGTTTGAGAGACCTTTACTTCAGACAATACATCCTCCAAACACAAGATATCAGATATGCCAAAGGTGCAGGTCATTCTGACATCCCAGACTCCAGACTCCTCTATAAGTGCTAAAGTCAACCCCCAGCTCTCCCCAGTTACACGTCAATTTCACGTCATGATCAGTTACGCGCACATGCAGGGTAAAGGTTTCTGCTGACCCTGCAGGCCTCCTCTATGCATCCACCCACCTGTGACACTCCTATGACTCATCAAGTGAACACCCATGTATACGCCTCCTTACACGCCTTCTTTTACGCCAATGTTATTAATGTATAGAAAAATAGTCCGGTAATTTTATTTACCACATTGCGAAAAAGTGTCACTCATAGTCGTTGGAATGTCACTCATAATTACACAGAAATTATGAAAATGTCACACTTGGCAATCTCAAACTTTGGCAGCTATGTCTCCCTTGCGCGGCAAAAAGCGGGAGTGCTTCAAGGCGTGGGCTGGTAGAGGTTAAAAATCAACATTCGATGGGGATGGGAGAGTCTCTGGCTGGCGCCACAGCTTCTCTTGCCTGCACTCGGGTTACCTGCCAAGCAGCACATCCTCCTCAGTGTGTGTGCAGTGCTCGCCTCTGGCCGGGTGTCCCAGCACCTGCTGCGTGGGGGACGTGCGAGGCTGCGCGGCACAAATAACGGAGTCACAGCCGCCTTCGTCGCTTTCTTGAGGTAGGTTTGAGGCTAAGTTACGGAGCAGCAGGGGCACGGTGAAACCATCCTTCTCGGTTACTGGCTAATTATCACACGTCTTCAGAGGCACAATGGCCTGTCTCCTTTTGAGTGATGTGACCCTCTGCACCTGGGAGTTGTGACAGAGAGACCTGGAAACTGACCAGGCCTTGCGCAGATAGTTGGACCTGGACACCTGAAAAGAAGCACAATCCCACAAGCAGACATCCAGGTACTGTACTTTGATGCCGCAGTGAGAGCAGAATGAGTGTGGTATTTTTATTGTGTAAGGATGCACTTAGAAGCTATCGTGATATTATGTGGTTACACCGAAATAGTGTGCCTCGAGGTTACTCCGATGCATTGTTCAATTATCATGATAGAAAAGGGTACTGACAATTTGACATAAATTAGAATCATGATTCGGCTATGATGTGCATTGAGGTTTTGTGCTAATATTAGGCAACCAGGGTACGCTGAGCAATGTGCCATTATGATGCCATGAGATGATGCTATTGTTAGGTAAAGAGGGTGCACTGTTATTCTGTGCTGTTCTGATGCTGTGACTGATATATTGTGCACTCATGATGCTACAGATAAGTGTAATGTTACGGCGATGCCGTGTAGGTAAACTGTGGGGCAGTTTTACTAAAATCTCAGTCAACACAGCACAGCAGGCAAGAAAGCAAAAGAAGAAGAGAACAGGAGAGCGCCATATTTAAGGAAATATAGCTCTCTCCTCGCCAGTGCCAATGCCCTTGGTCTGTGGGCTACGGCGTGCGCTGTCTGGGCAGCAGGAGGAGTGGGTAATGCCATGTATCCTTGGAAGGCGGTAAGAACGGGCAGTTCTGCTGTCAGGTGACAGGAGGTAAGGCCTGTGTGATGGAGGATTTTCTTGCTTGCTTTGCCTCAGCGCACCTGTTTTGCCTGTGGCACGCATGCCAGTAGCCATCAGCCTGTCCTAAGAGTTAGTAAGAGGTGGCACGGGAGTTCAAGATGCTCCGTGTTGGAGGTTAGGTCATCTGCCCTAGTATTTTATTTTATTGGATTTCGTTCCTGCAATGGGAATCCAGTATAACTTACTAGTTAATGTAACTTAACATTTGAAACCGTGCTTCTCGAACCTGTACAGTTCTTTTAAGGGAAGAAGAGGTTAAAAAAAAGCTCACTCCTGATACTTTTACAGTGTGCATGCATACTCCTGAGTCCTCTTCACATCTCAGGAATGTAAAACTAGCATTCCAAAACTTATGAGAAATATATGTGCCCGAAATTTGACAGTGAGGTGATTCAAAATTCAAGTCCGAGACTTAACCTCACACAGTCACAGGACTGCGGGTGCCATGGGCGGCAATCTGACGGATAGACCCGGGCGCCACAAGCTCCAGCTACGCCACTGGCTTTGCGTTGTTCCTTTTTTGGGTTTTATGGAGGACGCTGTGGTCCTCTGTTTGGATCCTGGTTTTCTGCCTAAGGTGCGTTCTCGCTTTCATACTTCGTAGGAATTGATCTTGCATTCCTTCTTTCCTTCTCCCTCTTCTCCTACTGAGCAATTGTTGCACTCCCTGGATGTTTGACTTGCTTTGTCTGTCTATGTGTCCAGGTCTGCTGCTTTTTGAAATTCCGACAGTCTGTTTGTGACTTTTGGCGTGGCTGGTCGTGAGAAGGCTGCTTCTTGCCTTACATTTGGTCAGTGGATCAAGTCTGTTATTGGTTTGGCTTATCAGGGCTCTGGTTTGCCTTGTCCTGCGGGTGTTTAGGTCTGTTACATGAGGGGTGTCTCTGCTTCCTGGGCTGCTTATCATGGAGGTTCCCTGGATGAGATCTGTTGTGCTGGTACAATGGCTTCTGATTCTACCTTTGTTAAGCATTAGTGTGTTAATTGTGCACTGAATGCTCGTGAGAATGATGGTTCTCGTGTGTTGCGTGCTGTCAGGCCCCATGCTCTTCCTTGTGTGTGTTTCTCTTCTTTCTGGTGTTCCTAAGGCCTGCTGCTGTGTGGTTTGCTTTGGTTTGGTGTGGTTTGCTTTGGTATGCCTCATTAGTGATGACTGGGGCGAGGATGAGAGACGTAGAGGTGATGTCCTGATTACTATTGGTAATCCTCATTATTCTTAGTCCTACTCGTCCTCGACACAGCTATCTTCCCAACCACCCTCCCTAGTCCAGGCCTTTGATGTGCTTGGTATATCAGGAAGTGCTTTCTGGTGGCTATACTATTATAGCCCTGGCTGGAGGGTGGGTGGAGCCTAAAAGCATTTCCTGTTTTATTTCCTGTCAGTTGATATTACCTCATTAGTGATGACTTGGTCGAGGACGAGTAGGACTAAGAGTAATGAGGATTACCAATAGTAATCAGGACATATATGGCCGCCTGCAGGATGGTGTTGCTGTTCCTTAAGTGCATCAGTTTTGCCACTTTGACACTCAGCGGGAGTGAAGCACCATCAATGTATGTACTCTTTTTTAAAAGAAGGATGACAAGCTCTTTGGAGCCACAAAGTCAGTGGAGCATTTTTTCAGGAATGTCAAAGCATCCATGCCTTCTTTCCTTCCTAATATTATCATGCAGTGCTCTAACTTTAAAGTCCTCAGCTGCTCCTTCCAAGAACCATATGTGGTCTAAGAGGTCGCAGATCAATTGTTGAAGCTCACTGGTTTGAGGTTGGACCATTTTTATATTTATATGCACATTGGCATCATTAAACTATGGCGCCATTTAGTGATAAGGAATTTGTGTGTATGCATTGCCACTTATATGGGCGCATACTTCATTACATAGCAACCTTTCCAAGGTGGCAGATGCCTATGTCAGAGGGCGAATTTAGTTTTAAATGTGCTTGTATATATACTTTCACAGAGCAGTGGCTTTGTAGCAGATTGCTGCTATTGGGCCATTGAAGAAAAAAAATTGCAAAATTGGGTGCGGCAGGGGGGCATGGGGACAACAGAGGAAGGGAGCCAAGGGATATATCAAGTTAATAGCTACCAGCGTGCAGTGGTGGCGGTGAGCAGGCAGGAGTGGAGGTGCATCAGAGGGTGAGATCCACTAAAAATAAAAGCTGGGCAGGATGAGGAAGGGCAGGGGACGCAACAGATGAGTTGGGGGACGGAAGAGTCACAAAGAGGCCGGGGTTTACAAAAAAATCACACAACGCCTTGCAGTAAATAATGGTGCTGTTTTGCATTGCATGAGTAGGGGAGAGCAGAATTGTGCCAGAATTGCTAACTTGGTGCTGTTCTGCTCTCTCCCTGCGCTTGTACACTTTTGGCTACCATGCACCAATACAGACAACCTTCTGCCATATTGCAAGGGTGTCTGTGTTGCGGTCTGTAGACTTTATGTACAGGAAAGAGTCCTTTCCAGGTCAAAAGCCTTGCTTTAAGCGTTTCCCACTTTTTATGTGTGCTGTAGAATGTAGCACGCATGCAAAGAGGGAAAACAAGCATAAAAGAAAGCATTTTTCCTTGCTGCGCCTGCCTCAAGGAAGCCCAGGATTTGGGGGGCACATCCCTTTCTACAATTCTTTGTAGATTAGAATTTGCCTCAGAACTCAAGAGTTATTCCTTAGGAACACCTATGCCCCACCCTCAATTCAATTTCAATGTACTTTATTCGATTTTCACATATTAAAAATCATAAAAGCAGTTCATACAAAAAATATATATTTACAAGTATACATAATATTTAGATAAAAAATATATATTAAATCAAGTTGGAGTGATTCAATCAAATAAATAATAGTTCATGATGAGTTCCGTTGTTTTAAAACACTTTTTAAAAACATCGTCATAGTCATTATGCATAAAGGGTTTCCTAATTGTTGCAAATTCAGATACGCTGGCCTACACTGCCGCCAGGCCCCACCTCTCAAGTATTGTTTTAACCATCTGGAGCGTTCTTTATTATACAGTTTACATAGCAAAACCAGGTGGAAGGTGGTCTGGGGGGATACTTTGTCACATGGGCATGCAGCCAAGGTTCTGTTCCGGTCGTTTTTAGCTGGGTATGAGACTAAATGGTGAAAAATATTGAACCTGAATCTAGTCAGTACAAAGCGCTCAAACCCCAAAGTCACAATGTTTAGGTATGGTTGTATTTTGTGGGTAGTCAACAACAGCTGGTGATCAAGCACAGATTTTTTGCTGGCTTCACTAGCAAACCTTAGTATGTTGAAGTGCTCCATACATAATTTTTTCAGGACTTTCTTCGGGATTTCCCCAATTAGTTCGGGGTTAGTGTACCATTCTGGCCTGTCAATATCCGTTAAAACTCTCCTCACGTACTCAAGCCATTTGATACGTTTTGCGTTGTCAAGGGTCATAACATCGCTGATTATTTCTTGATTTAGGCCCAGTTCTGGTGTTGCCCATACTCTCCGCCAGAGCAGAATTGGCTGGATTTTAATCAGGTCTGTCAGATGTTCCATTCCCAATTCCACATGACAATTGTAGACTGATGTACTCTTCGGGAGGGACAGAAGGTATCTTAGAAGATTATTTTCTACAATTTGGAGCGATGTTACGTCCTGGTACCCCCATATCCCTGCTCCATACAAAGCGTTACTTCTGCATTTTGCCACGTATATGTTGAGCATAATTTCGGGTTGTTTTTTTGCCCAGTTTGCTTGCAAAATGCTTTACGGCCGCAATCGATAGTTTGAAGGCTAAAGTTCTATTTTTCACCTCAGAGCCCCAAGCCCCGGATGCCTCGATTGTAACTCCCAGGTATGGAAATGTTTTAGTAGCTTGTACTTGAAGTCCTGCTACATTAAGTTGGTTACATCTGGCTCCACCTTTACCACAGCACATCATGAAGGACTTTTTAGCGTTAAGTTTAAGGTCCCTTGCCTCCATGTAATCTACGTATTTGATTAGGGCTTTTTGGGCACCGACCTTTGTTCTCGCCATTAACACGGCGTCGTCCGCATACAAAAGGGAGATGATCTGCCTACTTCCAACCTTTGGTGAATCAATATTGGTGGCTCCCAATTCCTTCTCTAAACTGTTGGTATATAATGAGAAAAGAAATGGGGCCAGCACACAGCCTTGCCTCACCCCCTTCTGTATGCGGAAAGACCCGTTACATTCCCCCCCAGCCCAAACCTTACTTTGACGGTAGCGTTTGAATATAGCTGTCTCAAAAAGAGAACAATGGCTGGGTCCACTTTCATCTCCTCTAATGTTTCCCAGAGCTTAGTGTGTATAACGCAATCGAACGTAGAGGAGAGATCGACGAAAATTGCGTAGAAACGACTCTCTTTTGCTCTAATATACTTCCCTTGTAATAAGACAAAATTTAAAACTTGTTCAACTGTGCCCATCCCTGGCCGAAACCCATATTGTACAGGCGTCAGAATGTCTTTTTCCTCTGCCCATGACTGTAGTTTAGTCAGAACCACTCTACCTGCAATTTTCACTATTGAATCTAGGAGCGATATGGGTCTATAATTTGATGGGCTTTCCCTGTCACCCTTTTTATATATTGGGATTATTACTGATTCCACCCATGTTTTAATGAAACCTTTTGAACAACAAGCACCCAGTACCCGCAGACAGACTGGTGCCCATAGGTCAGTATTCATCTTATAGAGATCGCTGGGGATCCCATCTGGTCCCGGGGCTTTATTGTTCTGGGTTGATTTTATAGCCATTACCACCTCGTCTAATTTGAACTCAATTGGGATGGGACAATGGTTACTCACTAATTGAGGTTCCTCTTGGGTATTACAATATACATTCGAGAAAAAATCCACCCACGATTTTTCATCGATGGCTATCTCCATCCTAGCTGCCACATTGTTGTTAAGGAACGGTAAGTTAACTACCTGCCAAAATAATTTTGGATCTCTGCTCTCCGCAGCTTTCACTAGGTCTTGCCATGCTTTTTCCTTGATTGCCTTCTTTCGTTGGTGCCTAGCTAGTTTGTATGCCTTTCTAAGTAACTTAATTGCAGCATGGTCCCTTGTTGTTTCGCTTAGAGTCAATTTGAGGGCCTTATGTGTCTTAGTACATTGAGTGTCGAACCAGCCCTTAGGGGTATTACTTTTTTTAGAACAAGTCCTGGTCAAGACACCCTGTATGATGCTAGTGATGTTACTAAATGCCTCCAAGACTTCATCGTTTGTAGACTTTTCCTCTAAGCATACCAAAAATGAGGGCAGAGCACCATCCACAATTTTCTGGAGAGTTTTTACCGGGTCTACCATACTCCATTTTAGGGCAATGCCATTTTGCCGTGCTATAGCAAGGTTTTGCGACCATGCCAGGGTCTCAGTTAATGTGGCTGTTTTGGTTCCTGGGGCACTAACAAGAATTTTTATCGGTAGATGGTCACTCAAACCTATGATGGGGGTCTCATAATTGGCCACCCGGCCGCCAAACATATTCGGCAGGATGATAAAGTCAATAGTTGAGTGAAGTCCCCTCGCTAAAAAGGTAGAAGTGAACTTAACCTTGGGGGAGCAAAGCCTATTCGCAAACCCAAGATCAAGCTTGGCCATGATGCCATTTAAAATTTCTCCTTTATCATTATGTTGCAAGTGACTGCTGTCCCCATGGTCCCCCTCCCCATATTCCTGGAAGCCACATGTTCCACTGGTACATAGGTTTACGTTGAAATCACCTACCCAGACCCATATTAGATCTTTCCCTTTCATGGGTTTTACCTCCCTTATTTCTTTTGTAAATTTTAGTAGTTCTTCCCTAAAATCGGAGTTCTTGATATTATTATAAAAATTAACCACTATTAACACGTTGATGGAGTTTAGATGAATGGTGACCAGCTGAAAATAAGGTGAGATTGATCTACCTGAGCTGATACTGGTGTCTAGACGATTGGACACATACACGCATAATCCCCCTTTGTGCCTACCATGGCTAGAGGGTACTGCAGGGACGTGAAAAGTCTTAAAACCATCTATGTGTAATTCTGTTAATACCTAGGTTTCCTGGACACATAGTATGTCTATGTTGTTAACAAACTCCCCCCACGCTGTTTCTTGAACTTTATTAGCAATCCCACACACGTTCCATGACACTACACTTACTTGGCGTTCATGTATACTTATATCTTTGGTTTTAGGTATATTTTTACCTTTGAATATTACTATTTTGCTTAGTCCCAGATACCCTGGCTCTGGATGTGTTAGTCCTGATGTTGGGGAGCGTCTGGTCAAATGTGGAACACTCAAACACAACCTCCTTCCCCCCCCCCCCCCAAGATTGCTACCCGATTTAGAGGCTGAGGTACCGAGTCAGTCATTTAGGTCCAAGCCTGAAAGGGGTTCAAAAAGGTTGTGTATCTGGATATTCCAATATTGAGTCGGGTTTGTGGGATAGTGGGCATAGTCAAAGGGAACAACAGATCTATTAGGGCGTTGAGGTCGAAAAAAGGATGGCAAATTATTTGTATAGTGTCTTGTGAGGTTGGGGTGTTGTATACGATTAAAGAATTGCTGGGAATCTGGGCGACCCCATTTTGGGGGATGAGTGCGGGATCTCATCAGAGCTTCGGGGTAGAAATAGCTCAAGTTTCGAGGGGATACGCTGCCCTCCTTTCTCCCCGAAAACCAGTCACAAATATGAGTGACAACTCTGTGGTCCCTAAAGTTTATTATTATCGCATCTCCCTCTATATCTTTTGGTCTCACCCCTACCCAACCACACTGTCTAACAGACACTATGTCCCCATTTAAATGTGGTGGGAGAGGTCTATTAATCCGCAGCCAGTGTATGACCTTATTATTTAGGCTGGTGTTTGGTTCTATGCTGCCCACTGGTACCACGGGGACACCAGTCAAAATAATAACATAGTTTGATGACTCTGGGGGTAGGTCAACATTTCCCTTATACTTTGTTTTAACCCAGGTCTGTGGTGGTGCATTTGTTATCCTCGGGTCTGTGGGGACAGGGGCTTTCAAAGGGACTGGCATAGCCTTTCCTTTATGTAGTGCTTGTGTGGCCACTGATCTAGGGCTATTATTATTATGCGAGGAGGTTTTTTTAGAATAATCCTGTCGTGGGATCGAGGTATTCTGTACGAGTTTTGTTTCTGAAGGACGGGTTTCCTTTGAAATATTTTTTTTCGGGGCTTCCTTAGGTGTATGTGCTGCTAAGATACGGTCCATATTTTCCCCTAACCTTTTAACCCTTTCTATAAGTGGCAACATGAAAGATTTGAAGAGACGTTCAATATCCTCAATGAGCCCTTTAGATGTCAGTGCTTCTGGGAACATGGTCATGTCTGCTTGCTGCTCGCTTAGTACGTCTCTCTCTGGGTCCTAGCTAGTTTTGTTTGAAGGGTTATTTATTGGCACGGGGGGATTTGTGCTTTTTGTCCTTTTTCTAACCCCAACATTCCTCCTTTTTTTCCTTGGTGGCGAGTGGCACACTTCGTGGCCTCTCTTTTTCTGTGCCTTTTCTTTAGGTGGACTAACTATTTGTGATGATTGTGTCTCCCTTTGTACAGCCTCCTCCGAGGATGGGATCACTGCAGGGGATATGGGGCTTGTATTGGACTGAGAGGCAAGGTCCAACACTATAGGGGAATTCAGATCAATTAAACAAGGAGACATAGATGGTGACCCGGTGGTGTTGATGGCATTGTTTGACTCATTATTAATTATATGGGGTGGGCCTTCCTGGAAGATCAGAGGGATATCATCGATATGGAATGAATCTGCCTCTGACTCTCCCATAAGTATAGTATTATTAGATGGTTGAGGGGGTAGTGCCTCTTTTTGTACCGGGGCAGGGAGTTTGTGTTTTAGGAGTTCAATGGAGAAGCGACGCTCAGCTCGCTTTTCTGCCAGCGCTATCTCTCTGTCTATTTCCCTCGTTGCCCGTGCAAAATACTTGTCTAAAGGCC
Source organism: Lissotriton vulgaris (assembly GCF_964263255.1). Classification (NCBI taxonomy): domain Eukaryota; kingdom Metazoa; phylum Chordata; class Amphibia; order Caudata; family Salamandridae; genus Lissotriton; species Lissotriton vulgaris. The sequence continues at coordinate 1,492,216,419 of NC_141694.1, read as the reverse complement.
CTAGTATGGTGACCCCTACAGTAGAGGGTAATGAGGAGTTCAACACATCTGAAGACATACTGATCCCCCGGGTTGATATTAGTGTAGGTGAGGGGTAATGATAATTGGATTACAATCGTAAGTTGGCACAAACGCAAAAAGTTACTGTTTATCCTTTGATGGGAGTGAAGCAGGGCTGATGACATCTTACAGTTCCGATTGCAATGGTCGTCTGGGCGGGGTGGAAACGTGGTCCGACGTTAGAGGGTGGGCCCAGCCCAGCCTCCCTCTGCCCCTGACGGCCACAGACGGCCCGCCCTTTGCCCGGGCTTTGCCCGGCACTCCCGCGCGCTCCCGCGACGCGGATGTGGAGTCTGTTTTGAATGCGCCGCCTGGCGCGCTGCTGTGGGCTACAATTTCCGGTTTGCCCCAAGGGCTGCTGGGAAAGGTAGTTTTGTTCACCTCTCGCTCTCCCCTACTCTGCGGCTGTTGATGGCATACAGCGGCGAGGGGAGAGCGGAACACCAGCACCTGTCCTCCCTCGATGATCCGGTTGTTGCAGACACCTCTACCTTTTGTCGGCAAATCCACAGGCTCAGTAATGATTCCCCCCGCTCCACCGATGTGGAGTCTGTTTTGAATGCGCCGCCTGGCGCGCTGCTGTGGGCTACAATTTCCGGTTTGCCCCAGGGGCTGCTGGGAAAGGTATTTTTGTTCACCTCTCACTCTCCCCTACTCTGCGGCTGTTGATGGCATACAGCGGCGAGGGGAGAGCGGAACACCAGCACCTGTCCTCCCTCGATGATCCGGTTGTTGCAGACACCTCTACCTTGTGTCGGCAGATCCACAGGCTCAGTAATGATTCCCCCCGCTCCACCGATGTGGAGTCTGTTTTGAATGTGCCGCCTGGCGCGCTGCTGTGGGCTACAATTTCCGGTTTGCCCCAAGGGCTGCTGGGAAAGGTAGTTTTGTTCACCTCTCGCTCTCCCCTACTCTGTGGCTGTTGATGGCATACAGCGGCGAGGGGAGAGCGGAACACCAGCACCTGTCCTCCCTCGATGATCCGGTTGTTGCAGACACCTCTACCTTGTGTCGGCAAATCCACAGGCTTAGTAATGATTCCCCCCGCTCCACCGATGTGGAGTCTGTTTTGAATGTGCCGCCTGGCGCGCTGCTGTGGGCTACAATTTCCGGTTTGCCCCAAGGGCTGCTGGGAAAGGTAGTTTTGTTCACCTCTCGCTCTCCCCTACTCTGCGGCTGTTGATGGCATACAGCGGCGAGGGGAGAGCGGAACACCAGCACCTGTCCTCCCTCAATGATCCGGTTGTTGCAGACACCTCTACCTTGTGTCAGCAAATCCACAGGCTCAGTAATGATTCCCCCCGCTCCACCGATGTGGAGTCTGTTTTGAATGCGCCGCCTGGCGCGCTGCTGTGGGCTACAATTTCCGGTTTGCCCCAAGGGCTGCTGGGAAAGGTAGTTTTGTTCACCTCTCGCTCTCCCCTACTCTGCGGCTGTTGATGGCATACAGCGGCGAGGGGAGAGCGGAACACCAGCACCTGTCCTCCCTTGATGATCCGGTTGTTGCAGACACCTCTACCTTGTGTCGGCAAATCCACAGGCTCAGTAATGATTCCCCACCCATGAAAAGCCCCCTTGAAACAAAGTAACAAGATTTGAGTTGCAGTTTAAATCCCACCACTGCACTTTGTGTCGGATTTGCACTAACAAATTAACGCTAACCTGACACAAAGAGTTTGTAAAGCTGGGCCAGAGTGCATGGAGATGCAGGTGTTAAGGGGGAAGCACCACACTGGGGGGGGGGGAGAGCAAAACAGCATGTGCTCTTCCATGGTGAGCTAAATCCAAAAGGAAACAAGCATTGGAAATGCAATAGGTCTCGCATTAGAAAAGTTGGAGCTATTGGTCTTGTAAATGACAAATATTTTATTTATTTCTTGGTTTTTAAAATAGCTAAATAAATAGCTTTGTCATTTACAATGCCAATAGTTATAACTTTCGCAAATGTGACACCTCTAGCATTTGTAATGCAACATGTTTTGTATTTACGTGACTTAGAAGTATTGATATTACAAATAACAATGGCTTTTAAATAATTAATTCGTAAATAAAAGTGATTTTATTTTATAATTGCAATAGCTTAAACTTTTTTAAATATCTTTAGTTAATTATGTTCTGTGTATTTTATTGTGACGAAAATCCAAGAACAGAAGTGAAATATTAACATCTTTTTTGTCATTTGTAATAAAGCTTGAAACATTGAGAGAACATATTTGAACCAGTGATGCTGTGGTGATGCTGAGTGAGGCTGTGGTTGCGCTGAGTGAGGCTGTGGTTGCGCTGAGTGAGGCTGTGGTTGCGCTGAGTGAGGCTGTGGTTGTGCTGAGTGAGGCTGTGGTTGCGCTGAGTGAGGCTGTGGTTGCGCTGAGTGAGGCTGTGGTTGCGCTGAGTGAGGCTGTGGTTGTGCTGAGTGAGGCTGTGGTTGCGCTGAGTGAGGCTGTGGTTGCGCTGAGTGAGGCTGTGGTTGAGCTGAGTGAGGCTGTGGTTTCGCTGAGTGAGGCTGTGGTTGCGCTGAGTGAGGCTGTGGTTTGCGCTGATTGAGGCTGTGGTTTGCGCTGATTGAGGCTGTGGTTTGCGCTGAGTGAGGCTGTGGTTTGCGCTGAGTGAGGCTGTGGTTTGCGCTGAGTGAGGCTTTGGTTTGCGCTGAGTGAGGCTGTGGTTTGCGCTGAGTGAGGCTGTGGTTTGCGCTGAGTGAGGCTGTGGTTTGCGCTGAGCGAGGCTGTGGTTTGCGCTGAGTGAGGCTGTGGTTTGCGCTGAGTGAGGCTGTGGTTTGCGCTGAGTGAGGCTGTGGTTTGCGCTGAGTGAGGCTGTGGTTTGCGCTGAGTGATGCTGTGGTTAGCGCTGAGTGATGCTATGGTTTGCGTTGAGTGATGCTGTGGTTGCGCTGAGTGATGCTGTGGTTGCGCTGAGTGCATCCCTGTAAATCAATATGTGCATGCAAAAGTGTGGGGTTTTGAGAATGTATTACAAATGTTCAACAAAGGAATACTCAAAATGTATTTATAAACACTTGCAAACATCTAATGTGCTACCACTTGCACTTCTGCGAAGGATTACTGCAGGTCAAGGGTCAACATATTAATGAGAGTGTTTGGGATGTCTGCTGCCACCAAACAAACTGGAAGCTTGTTTGATAGTTAGAAGGCTGAAGGCAGAAGAGCAACGGAGAAAGCAAAGGTCATGGATCAATTTCCCTTCTCTGCATGTAATGACCACATGCTGTGAAGCAGCATAACGTAGATACTATGGATCAATACAGCAGATGCCCTGCACATTATCACCAGTAATATAAACGCAAACAGATCTAAAGTTGCAGTTGTTTTTGTCTTCAATTGACACGACTAATGTGTGGTACAGAGATGAGTTAAGGGATACGTTTTGAGAGACACACAAACCGCATGTGCTATTATTCTTTCTTACTAACGCAGGCATTTTCCTCTTTCCAAACTTGTAATGGCCCATTTTCGCCATTCTATACTTTTAATTGTAACGTAGATTGTTTTACACTGAAATGTGTCTCTTTGCTCTCCTTAAGAATGAAATTACATAAATGTAGCCACTTGCTCGTTTTAGTTTACGTGTGAAAAGTATTGCTACGTGTCACCGTGGGCTGAGCAGACCTTCTTTGAGATGTGACCAGATATCTATTTGGTTTTTTTCGGTTTGTTGTGCATAAAATCCAGAACTTCTATGGTGGAGTTGGTCATGCTTCTGTGCTCTCAGGTGAGTTCTTGTCGGCAAAGCACTTAAACACAAGATTGCCTCCTAGTACATCTGTGCGGATGCTTTTTTATAACCAGGCGCCATCACTTAGGACCGTTTGAAGAACGGCGTGTACTGGATGTGAAGGCAAAGGTATGTGCTATGGAAGCATGTGTTACTTATGCCCTATGCTTAGAAATGGTTTCCCCTAAGAAGTTATACTGAGATTTGAAACGTTGCTGTGGTTTTAAGATTTAATAGTATTATTGTTCTCTCACATGAGTCACAGTACGGGTGTAAAATTAACTAACTTGTTGAGCAGCAGCTAGTGACGGTAACCAGTGCCGAAGCACTAAAATTAACAGGCAGCGACGAGCGGGAAGTGGTGGTGGTGGAGGGGAAGGCACGGGGATCTTAAGTGACTGCAACGGGTGCTGCAGCACTGAACAATAATAGGCAGCGATGGGCGCGGAGAGGGGGGACCACGGCATGGGATATTAAGTCACAAAGCATTGAAAATAACAGGCAGTGACGGGCGGAAAGGGGGTGGGCGGCAGAGGGGCATAATTCCTCAAAAGAAGATTTACAGACATGTTTTCAAGCCGGGGCAAGCTTTGCTTTTGATTGCAAGAAAAATCGCTGCGTCCATGAAGCGGGCTGATACACGAGCCGAGGGAAAGAATAACAAGCAGTAGATTAAATTAAACTCCAGACCGTGTTTCTTCAGGCTGGGGACAACTGCACGGACACTCGAGAAATGCGAGCGAGGGAAAATCCATGCAAGGCAGGCGGCGAGAGAGAGGGGAGGTGCTGGCAGCTGGGGAGGGGGGAGGAGAAAAGTCACGAAGCGGTGGCCGTGAAACTGCAGGGAGAGAGAGGGGAGGCGCTGGCGGCTGGGGAGGGGGGAGGAGAAAAGTCACGAAGCATTGAAAATAACAGGCAGTGACGGGCGGAAAGGGGGTGGGGCGGCAGAGGGGCATAATTCCTCAAAAGAAGATTTACAGACATGTTTTCAAGCCGGGGCAAGCTTTGGTTTTGATTGCAAGAAAAATTGCTGCGTCCATGAAGCGGGCTGATACACGAGCCGAGGGAAAGAATAACAAGCAGTAGATTAAATTAAACTCCAGACCGTGTTTCTTCAGGCTGGGGACAACTGCACGGACACTCGAGAAATGCGAGCGAGGGAAAATCCATGCAAGGCAGGCGGCGAGAGAGAGGGGAGGTGCTGGCGGCCGGGGAGGGGGGAGGAGAAATGCGAGCGAGGGAAAATCTATGCAAGGCAGGCGGCGAGAGAGAGGGGAGGTGCTGGCGGCTGGGGAGGGGGGAGGAGAAATGCGAGCGAGGGAAAATCCATGCAAGGCAGGCAGCTGGGGGCATGTGCACGCGCTTTCAAGCTCAATGCGCATGCGCATTGAGCTTGAATAGCACGGGCACTGCAATGAATCGCCACGATTCCTTGCAAGTTAGTTAAAGAGTGGTTAAGCCCCCATAGTCTCGCAAGCTCGATGCGCATGCGCATCGACAGGCGAGACCTAAAAAGTAGTTACCTGCACGTAAGAAGTGGAAGGATACAAGTCAGCAAATCAAAAGGATAGTAAACAACCTTTGTTCCAGGAGAAGGGCAATCACAAGAAGCGGAAAGAAAACTATTGAATAAGAAGCAAGTGAATTAGTTTGACAAAAAAGGTAGCCAATGATAAACAATGGGCTGACTGAAAGCCCACCGTAACTATTAGCATCATCCACAATATGTCCATGGAGAACACACAGGCAAAGCTTTCTGGCAGAAAGACCTAACAAGCATTTATAATGCAATGGTTTCGCCTTTGTTAAAGTTTGAGCTTTTGGTATTGCTTTTGACAAATGGTCTTTTCTAACTTCTTTGAATTATGTGTAAAACGTTGATGTGTTTTACGTTACACAGAAATATGGAGTGCCTCTCTGGAAAACACCCTCTCTGCACACGCCCTCTTTACACATGCCTTATCTTCACTTGCCCTCTCTACACACGGCCATGTGCAGAGAGATCATATGGAGAGAGGCATGTGCAGAGAGGCCGTGTGTTGAGAGGCTGTGTGCAGTGATAGCGCATGTTGAGAAGGCATATGCAAAGAATGAAAAGAACAGAGACTCCTCGATTTGGGAGTGGGGAAAAAAAGTAGAAGTTTGGAAATCTGCTCTTTTCTGGGTGAAGCCCAAGTTGAGGTAAAGTGAGAAGGGAGGCCAGGAGGAGCCAGAAACCAGGACGAGAGCAAGGTACAGGGCATTCATGTAATGCGATTAAGGGGGCGCTTTGCGGTTGACAGAGAACCACCGGTGTTTTGTGCAGGGTATAGTGGACATGTAATGTGTATTGGGGCCAGGGTGAGGTTACTCAGTTCAGTGTGCTTGAGACTGACTACATGTGATGTTTAGCCGGGGTCTGTACAGTGGGCTACGTGCAATATGCGTGGGGCTGTACTGTGCATAGGGTGGTGTGTACGGGGGACTGCATGTTAAGTGTGCATGGGCAAGGAGGTGGAAGCTCAGCGTAGTGTGAGAGAGACAGCGCGTGATTAGGGAGGAGATGGTTCTCTGCAGGGGTGCATGCACAATTCCGTTTTTAACCGGGAAATAAGTGGGCGCACATGTGCAATATACGGCTACTCGTGAGTGGGGTGTGTGCACTTGGATCAGATTACATGGTATCGTCATAGAAGATGAGGCTGGACAGTGCGTGGCTGCGGTGTAATATGTACAGGGACAGGGTCAGGCAGAAGAATTGTCCACGTTCGAAAATGGAAACTTCATTGAACGTCGGTGGGGGGAGCTGCATGCACCATACAAGAGGGAGATGGTAGCTACACATGGCGTCTACGAATAAGGTGCTTTATGTAACTTATAAAACAAAATCTGTAATTGGGGAAGGAAGTTGGTTAAAAGTGTGTGACGCTGACAATGCGTATAGCAGTTAGCCGCATACAGTGTAAGCAGGGGTCTTCGTGCACACCACGATTTAATGTAGCATACATCTAGAAGAACAGTTAAACTGTGAGGGTATTGTATGCAAACATGTAGAACGTAGCACTGCATGTGCGTGCACATGGTGTAACCCATAGGCTGTGTACCACCGTGGCTTTTTTGCGTGGAACATTCAGGGAAAGTGTTGGAGTAGCCGACACTGACACCTAATTTACAGAAAGGAGGGCAGCTGCGGAGGCGTGTGATCTGTACATATAGTACATGGTGGTGAACTGTTGTAAGCTTGTAACCTAAAGGGTGAGTGCTGCACAGCGATCAGTGTGGTGCCTGTGTGTACATTCGGGACAGGACTGCTGGGCATGTGCCAAGAGACCACAGCATATATAAAATGTGGGGAAAACGGTTAACAGAGGGTGTTGTGCACAAATATCAATTTACTGTCTTGGAGCTGATTAGTGCTTGTGCCTCCATTGTGTGTCAGTGGGTTGCTTATGGGAAGCAGTGAGCCCTGTAACTTGGGGTCTGTATGTGCCATACTAGGAGATACACCGAGAGGTCCTAGTTCTGCTCCCTGCTGTGTGATGGAATGCCTTGGCAGCAGGGATGAAGGATGTGCTTGCGTAGGAGGGGTGTGGATGGTACATGATTGATGGGTGCGCGAGTACGGGAGATGGGACATCGGGAAGGAAGGGTGTGGGGGGGCAAGAACTGGGGTTTTACAGAAACGTAAGTAATGTAGGGGAGAAAAGCTGTGAGCGAAAACGAGAAAGGTGGGTTAAGGGAGGGTAGTAGGTATGCCAGTGTACAGCTGCCACTGTTTAAAAGTAAAGAGCATGTGTATATACCTACGGGGAGGTGGTGGCTTAGATGTGCATGCGTGAGCAAATGGCTAGGGGTACGCGATTAAGGACTAAGGTGTGTGAAACAATGTAGAAGTGCATGTCTTTTTGAGTAAAGGGTTAATTAATAGATTATTATAAGTGTGTGTAAGGGGCTTAAGAAATGTTAATAAGTGTACTCAAAGGGCTCAAAGAATGTGTGCAAAAGGCTGTAGGAGTGCGCAACCCAGTTGGACATGGCTATACCTGTTGTCTTGACTTTGGGCAAAGGGCTGTGGAAACGGATGTGCAATGGTGCTTACAATCGACTGTAGGAATGTGCAAGTTGTGTACCTAAAGATCTGAATCAGTGTGCATGTCTGCGTGAAACGGCTGCAGGGGTGATGAGCTGTGTGTGTGAAGGGCGGCAGCTGCAGGCTACAACTGAGCGAGTTACCTTATTAAATAAGAGCCCTGCTCGTTTGTTTAAATGCAGTTCTGACTTAAAGCATCCATAGCAGGGAGCTGGAGGAAGGTCGCTGTTGTGAAGGGGCTGGGCAAGGGGGTGCAACCGCCTTTCAGTAACGCTATTCCCTATATTGCATGCACAATGTCCCTGTCTCTCGAAGAAATGGCAAGCTGCGTGCCTCTCACCCGGCAGTGCTGCTCGCTGTGGCCAGCACCCTCTCCAATAATAGGTTAAAGCTAGCCCACCGGGTCCCCACTCCCTGTCCTTTACCTCACACGGACCAGCCTCAGCGAGCTGTTCTCTCCAATGGTTTGCCGAACTGCACAGTCTGCCATTGTGTTTTTAGAAAGTCACTCCAAACTCTTTCTGTCCCCTTAATATCCATTTCCTGCAACTGACCACCCTACCTTTTGATGTCTAAGACCCTGTGACTCGCAGCAAGTGTGGATTTACAGCTCAGCCCCTCCCCCCCTCCCCGCTCCCCTGCCAAGGAGAAGCGTGCAACAAAAACAGAAAAACAAGCTTCCGTCACACACAGAAGGGGCAGTGTACGGTCTGCAGACAGAACACACGCTGCACAGGTTTCTCACGCGCAGGACATGTGTGGCATGGGCAGTAGCATAGGACAGCTGGAGTAATAATACTGTATGCAATACGCTCTTTTAACGTCTAAAGCCGCCAGTTTGGCAGGAGGAGGTTGTTACAGTTCAGGGAAGAATGGTTCCTACCCCCTTTCAGAATCTGGTAAAAGAAATCCCTTTCCCTCGAATTCCTTGTTTGCTTTTCTGAGCAGGCACCTCTCACGCGCATTGATGGTGCTGGGAGAGGGGCCCTGTGCCTTGAATAGCAATCGAGCCCAGCAGCCTGCTTTTGAAAAGCCTGCTGCTGACTCACCCCGCTTCACGGCTCTCTCACTCTGGGGCTGGGGAGGGCGGTATAATATATTTTCTCTGTTCAGCCCTTGATTCGTCATGGACAGGCGAGATGGGTATTTTTTTTCGTTTCTTCGTGGCCTTTCGCTGGTGCTGCTTGGGTCAGACCCCGGGTCGTCTGTCCCCGCGGGCTGCAGTCTGTGGGAGGGCAAGAGGTTAAAGGAGAGTGGGCACGTTTCCTGCCTCATGCAGAGTTAAATCATTAAATCACTGAACCTTAGATGCCGCCTGTGTCCCCTAAATAGAACACCATAATTGCTCCGTCTTCAATGCCTGGATCACAGTCTTCAGTTTAACTATTCACCGGAGTCTCCTAATGCAGTCCACAGGTCTACTGGCTCCAGAGGAATATCTTTCACGCCGTTAAACTGACACGCGCGGAGCTGTGGAGGCCGTAAATTAAATAAGGGAAAGATTTTGAAATTAAATATTAACGCCACTTTTTCTACAGCGTCAGAAACCGTAAAGGTTTACATGACCTGCTTTAATCTGTTAGCAACCCACTTCTGTCATTTGCAAGCACTCAATGGCATTTTGCATGTTTGCTCGAGAAGATGGACACACTCCCATCAATCAGCCGCGTGACACCAAGTGTACGCTCGTGACAAAAAGTGACGTTAATTAATACCATGCGAAGGGAAAACAAGGAAAGGCACGGACAGCGGGAGGGGGGGCGGGAAAGACACGGAAGCGGGAGGGGGGGCGGGAAAGACACAGGAGGGGGGGCGGGAAAGACACGGGAGGGGGGGGAAGGAACGCACTCACCTGGACTTCTTCCGGCGGCCGTGGTCGGCATGAAATGAGGAAAACAAACACCCAATAAAAAAAAAAAACGAAACTCCGCCCACCGCCCAATGACGATGCAAAAAGGGTGGAGAGGGAAAAAATCACGGGAACGCCCACAAATCTGGTCCGGCCATGAAGGACAGATCTCTGTTCCAATGGCTAGCCTCCATTTATGGAGCTAGCCAATGGAACAGAGGGCAGGACTAAGCAGTACACTGTAGGGACATAAGATTTCTCCTGGGGGCGGAGCTAAAGCTCCGTGCCCCAGGCGAAACCTAAAAATTGTGAAGCAGAGAAAGTGACCAGAGTGCTAATTGTATGAACCCAGAATTTGACATGTTCTGAAATCACAATCACAACAAATGCGTCTTTTGGGTGTGTGTTTGCTCATGACCATGTCAAACGAAACCAGTTCATGGTTAAAGCAGTGGTAGATCCCTTCCCTGGCCGTAACATGCTATTACCGGACCTTTCTCTATCGGGGGGGGGGGGGGGACATTCCAGAGGACAAACATATTTGGGACTTCACAGACAACATGGGAGCAAAATAATGTGACTAGCTTGTGTAAGGTGACATACCCACCGCTGGCACGTGCTAGATCTAGAGCTGACACACTATTCAAACCTCTTAAGTATCAGTGCAAACCAATTTGTGTCTCATCACAGCCCAGATTCCGAAATTGCTGTATAGCGTGCATCCAAAATGCAGCAGAGCCATAGCAACAAAACAGAGAACCCCCTAGCCAACAAGCACTGGCGTTGCCAATAGGTCTCGCAGTAGGAAAGTTGGAGCTATTGGTTTAGTAAATGACATTGTATATTTATATATTGTTATTGACAATGCCAATAACGATATATAAATATAAAATGTCATTTACAAAACCAATAGCTCAAACTTTCCAAATGCGAAACCTATTGGCAAGGGGGAGGGGGAGCGGTGACAGAGGCCAATCGGGTAATGGAATTAGAGGAGGGTGAGGTGGTTTGAAGGGGTGGGATGGGGGGATGGGGGCGGGTGGAGAGAGGAGGAGAGAAAGGAGTCGGTGAAAGAGGTGCATTTGGAGACAGAGGGGATGGTACGAAGCAGGGGAGTAACCGAAGCCCCTTCAAGTAAGGCTGTGTGCCAGGAGAGAGAGGGGAGGTGCAGGAGCTGCGGAACAGATGGCTGTGTGCGAAGCACTTGGAGAGTGTATGCTGGGAAATGGGGGGGGGGGCGGGAATGCGAGCGAGCGGAGGCAGGCTGGTGTGGGAGGGGGGAGGTGCTGGTGTGGGAGGAGTGCTGCTAGGGGAGGGGAAGCCTGATGCCGGATGGGGGCGGGAGAGCCTGGGAACGCGAGAGGCTGGGCTGGGCTTGCATGCGATTTAAAAGTAAATCTCCCATTATCTAGTCCAAATCATTCCAATGATTGAGTTACTGGCTTTACGGAGCATACAGCACAATTGTAGTTAAATAAAATAATACTAGTTTATGGTTTTTTTTTTTTATAAAGTATGCTTCATATCATACTTCTGCTGTTTCCAAATCTTGTAAGTCGAACAGTGTTACTATTACCCAGTTTAATGGTATACATGTGCCTATGAAAGATGGAAGGCAGAGTTGGCCTAGTTTGGATATGAACGTGGAACCAGATAATCAGCATTCACCTCAACAGCAAGTGTTTAGCTCACTTAGCCAGCTAAGTGGGAAAATAATGGCTGTTGAAAAGGACATCTTCATCTAGATACATAAGAAGGAGCTTAATATTTAGTTAGACCCCTTTTGTTATTGCTAGATTATGAGTTGTGAGGGAGGAAAGAGGGTCAGGGCTAAAGGGTTATGTTTATGAGATATTTATGAACAATCTGGGTTTTCAAACATGGTATGTTCGCAGGGGGCGTGGCCAGCAGCCGACAGGAAAGGCTCCGAAGCCCCTGCCTAATATCCGTCACCAATCTGCTACTGTACTTCGTTCCAAACACCAAGAAAGCAATGACCAGTATCAAACTCCATCCACAGACCTACCAGATCGAGCGGTGGAGCCGTGCTGGAGGCCTTTGACCCTGGAAGACACAAGATGGCGGTGACATCTCCAGAGTAGTCGTGCAGACGAAATGCAATCTGGGCTGAGCATGGGTCTGCTGTACTGAGCGGGGAGAGCTGTACGTAGTCCCGCGCTGAACGTCGAGACTCAATAGGAGATGAGACATCGAGATGGTGCAGTGGGGCTCGAGGTGTCAGGACAGTCCGAAGCAGGGGTGTTGCCAGGGCCAGGGGGCTGGGAGCAGCAGAGAAACACAGCCGTATGTCATACACAGAGAGGAAAAAGAAGTTAAACTTACAGAGATGTGCTGAAGAGTCAACGTCCTCGATACAATCATTTAAAAAAAAGCCGCCATCGGCGGGCGGCAGGTTGCAATTCTGGGAAGATGGGGGGGGAGAGAGGGAAATAGAATGAACACTTCTCGGGATTTGGGAGACTAAGGTATGGCAGTATGTGCGTCGAGGAGGGGGCCGCACACTGGGTACAGGGAAACGGCAAATACCCTGTGGGCTGTAGACAATCCAGCGTCCCACACGGGGATCGAGTCCTGAATGGCAAGAAGGGAAAGGGTTCGGCAGTGCCGTTATATGCTGTTCACAATGTGACGCTCTCGCGTGCACGTTGTCTCACACATAATGCGCGGCCAAAAAAGCAAGGAAAGACTCCGTGTGCCGAGTCAAGGTCTCAGTAACAATTGTAAAATTGGCAGTGGTTGATCCAGGATGTACTAAAGCCACGCGTACTTGTCTCACAGGATGGTATAAGGGCTCGTGAACAGAAGATGAGTATAATAGAATACTCAAAATTAATAAACGCTAAACAGTGGAATTTAGCGGAAATAAGGTGGAAAAGGAGAGTGGATTACCGTGAATCACGCATTAAACACAGAACATGTAGCAAGGAAAACTTCAATGCAGAAACTACTTCAAGGTATGGCATCAATGTGAATGTCTAAGGAAAACAAAACCGGCATTAAAAAAACACTGACTGCTTCAGAGAAATGCACCGTAGGTCACACACAGAGAGGAAAAGGAAGTTAAACTTACAGGGATGTCTAAGGAAAACAGAACCGGCATTAAAAAAAACAAGAACAAGTCGGGTTGGGGCGGGAGAGTGAGAGAGTGGGAGGGAAGAGCTGGAAAAGCCCAGGCTTGGCAGTGCAGCATGGCTGTGATTGCGTGGAGAGAGAGGGGAGGTGCTGGTGTGGGAGGGGGAGGCTGTGATTGCGTGGAGAGAGAGGGGAGGTGCTGGTGTGGGAGGGGGGAGGTGCTGGTGTGGGAGGGGGAGGCTGTGATTGCGTGGAAAGAGAGGGGAGGTGCTGGTGTGGGAGGGGGGAGGTGCTGGTGTGGGAGGGGGAGGCTGTGATTGCGTGGAGAGAAAGGGGAGGTGCTGGTGTGGGAGGGGGGAGTTGCTGGTGTGGGAGGAGTGCTGCTAGGGGAGGAGAAGCCTGATGCCGGATGGGGGCGGGAGAGGCTGGGCTTGCATGCGATGCGCGTGCTTGTTCACGTGAACTTCATGAAAACCGCGGGGCTGAAAGCCCTTTGGTTTGACTTGTGTTTTGCCGACATGAATTCTCGCTCCGCTCGATGCGCTTGCGCACATCGATAGGTCGCGAGACCTAAAAATCAGTTCCACTGAACATGATTTACGTTCGTACCAGTCCCCCTCTCCAAAGCCTGTGTGAGTCAATGGCAGCTAGGCAAAGGTTATCACAAGCTTTGCAGTTATTCTTGGAAACACAGGAGCCAGGTAAACACTGGGAGCTCAGAAAATGTCCAAGTAGCTGCTCTATAGATTCTAGGTTTCTGGGAGCAGTGAGGAAACCAGACAAGGCTCACAACTAAAAGGTGGTTTGAGCACAATGACTAGAGAAAAATTAACGAGTGAAGTCTTCTCTTCATGGCCTGCATCAAGGCACAGTACAATGGACCATCGTCGAATAAGGAACGCATACTTTGAGCATTGAGCTGCATGTTTCCTTGTTGAGAGCTCCTCGTGGCAGCGGAAATGACACGTGAGGACCAGAAAGAGTCATCAAAGGACATGATCCTATCTATTAACGCGCGCTCCATCTGGAGTGCTGATAACAGCGCCCTGCTCATTGGCAGATCTCTGGGCACGTGCCGGCCAAACAGACGAGAAGCTCCTTTCTGTAATAGGCAGAAAGAGAAGCTGACGAAATGCGATGCAACCTCATCGCGAGCACGAGACGCGGAGGCGCCCAATATCAAACCGAAATCACCGAAATCACTCGAGTGGCACCGCCCTGCTCCCGGGCTCTGCCTATCTTCCATGTCAATAAACTCCTCCGTACAAACAACAGAATCTGATCTCGTGATGCGTTGCATCATTTCTATAGCGCTTTCATCATACCTCTTTGTCGACGTCCCAGGGTGCTTTCCAGGCCAGGGCCAGAGGTTCTGATCTTTAGGTGCATGCATGAGAGAAGGGTGTTGGAAGCAGTGCCAGCTATTACAGATGTGTGTTTGCCTGATGCTCCAAATATAATGTGCTCCAAACACGGCACAACAACGCATAGTTGCATTTTACGCACACAACAGAAAGGAGCATACCTTAGCAAGCAGCATATACAGACCAGGCCTAGATGTACTGGAGTCTTAGGCTACGGGAAGAGCCAGGACTCTGAATTGCAAATGATTTTTGATGGATATGTTTTTATTTGGCAATTTATTCCTTATCCCGGTTTGGCTTCCAGGCCGCAAAGTGCATACAGTGATTGGGCTACATAATCCGCCTTTAGCCGGCCCTTCAAGCAGGCAGGTATTTACTGCCGCACTGTGCTGGAATGTGAAGAAGGACGGGTATTAATTCCACCAAGATGCAGTGGAAACCGCTGCAGATGTCTGACGAGAATGATCTACTTTGACGTGACGTGTCCAGGTAGATCTCAAGTGTTATCCTCATGAATGTAAGATGTGGCTGTCAGCAGAATGTTCTCCGTCGGCGGCTCCTTTAAGGCGGCATGGACCTGCTTCAGCAGTAATTGCTTCCCTTCCCGACATCTCCCGGGGTTCTCGTTATATCCCCGTCCACTGCCACGCGCTCTTCCTGCTTAACATGACAGGCCGAAATCACAGATTTAACTTCACCCAAAAGATTTGCATTGCTCAGCCATACGTTTTCTGCTATTATACGAAGGCGTATATAATTCTGGTAGAAAAAATGCACGTATCTGATGAGGTTGGATTGGATGACATCACATTTGACAGCTTTTCAAGAAAACAAGCATTAGCAAAGCCAATAGGACTCGCCTTTTGGGACCTATTGGCTTTGCCAATGGTTTAAGAAATATGTTGCTGCATATACATTGCATATTTGACATACATAAAGACTTTGAATCCGTTAACATTTGTAAACTATCTTTGCTTTAGTGCAATTCTGCATTCTATTTGGAATTCACTATGTATTGGCAAAGCCAAAACGTCTCAGCTCTGAAGGGCCTAGAACTTGTTTTCCAATGCTTGTGTGGTACCTGTGTGCGGAATCGCATTTGTCTAGATGAGTTCTGGTTGTGGGAAGGGGGTTCCTAATGGGACACGATTGAGAGCTCTGAAGCTGAGGCTGAATGCAGTGTGAGTCCGCGGGCCACAGCATTGTTCAGATCACATGCCCATCCAAACCGTGGCCTCTGTACAGTGCGTACATAGTGACTGCACATCTGAACCATTTGTGATTCCGAATTCTAAATATTTACAACAAAATCATGGTTGTTACTCATTTATACCAAAGTGACTAGGAAGCACTCACAAAGCTTATAATTCTGGCTTATTTTAGCCATACCTTTTTTGATTTGTGATACATATCGATGCAATAGCAGAATAATCAAAACTAGGTACCTTAATGATGGTTAGGCTGCATGCTCTGTAAAGCACAGGGTTGTGGTTCGCATGTTTTAAGCCACCCCCTTCATTACTTAGGCCACTCCCCCTTTGAGATCCCTTAACCCCTTCCATGCTGATGACGAACCCCAGCCGTCATGCACTACGGTGCTCGTGTGCTGATGACGGCTGGGGTTCGTCATGGCCCGCCCCTGTTCTTTTGTTTACCGCACAGCGGCGGAAACGGGCCAGCAGGGAAGGGGTTAAAGCACATTAGTCCAAACTTTTACCTATAAGCAGCCAAGCGCGGTCTCATAGGTGACACCATAACATTATCGTGAGGTAAAACTGTGGGGTCCTTGGAGTTATATCTAAAACTTGGGGTAGTTTAAAACTGGACTATAGCCTGTAGTGGCAGGCCTGAGATAGTGGGTGGCACAATGAGTACTTAGGCGACTAGTGGCATTTAATTTACAGGCCCTGGGTACAAGCAGTACTGTGTACTGGGGAACTGCAAGTAAACTAAAGGTGCCACTTAGGTGTAGGCCGTTGTCCCATGTTTGAGGGAGAGGGAGTGTTAGAACTGGGGGTCTCTAGTTGGCAGAGGTAGGTACCACTGTCCAAATAGGGACCCTTGCTTCTAGTCAGGGTAAGGAGGAAACCCTCTGAGATAACCCCTGCTCATCCTCTAGGTAGCTTGGCACGAGCAGTCAAGGCTAATCAGAAGGCAATGTGTAAAGTATTTGTACCAACACTCACAGTAACACAGTGAAAACACCACAAACTGACTCCACAACAGTTTAGAAAAATAAAGGTATTTAATCTGAACTACACAAGACCAAAATGACAAAAATCCAACATACACAGTTCAAGAATATGGTTGCAAAAGAGTTCTTAAGGTTGCGATAAAAATAATCCACAGTTGCGTGAAAAGTTCACAGTTGCGTCACGTTTAGCCAACAGTACCGTTAGATGTGACAAACTTCCAAAAGCAGAAGCTGGTGTGGTGGAAAACAAGCAATGCGTTGCTCCTGAGACCTTGGGGAGGCGTTTGCGACAGCCCCGATGCAGCAGCAGGCGTATTACGACGAATCCGGTCTGTATGGGGAGGAAGGCCACTTGTATGGATTCCGGTGCGTAGGTTCCGTAGGAAGTTTTCTCTCGCAAAGGCACGATGCGATGATCTTTGGAGTTGCGAGGATCTCCGGGGCGACGATGCGCGGACCATCAGTGATCTCTCTCTCGCAGCTCCTCGATGCGATGGCTTCTGCGACGACATTCGCAGCGACGTGATGCGGTCCGCAAGCAAGCGGTGCAGTGTTCTCACCCAGCGAATGACAGGCTCTGCAAGGACACTCGCAGCAATGGTAATCTTCCCGCACCGGTCTGGTGCATCCCGCAAACGAAGGATGCGACAGTTGCCGCTGCGATGACCTCGACCTCTGTAGCGGCGGCAATTTCCTTGCACTGTCGAGGATGCGCTCCACAGCGAGCGATGCAATAACTTTTCTGTAGCAAAGTCTTTAAAGCTTGGTTTCCAGCTTCCCAGCACAGGTACAACTTGCAGAGGCACCACACATGGGCCACACACTCCAGGATGGACAGAACTCTCTCAGTGGAGCTCAGGGGAAGCTGGGGGTGAAGTCCTTTTGTTCCTGGGACTTCAAAACAGGGAGCCAGCTCTTCTCAGGCCCTTGGAGATTCCTTCAAGCAAGGGGACACAGCACAAAGCAAAGTCCTTCCCCTCTCCTTGGCAGCAAAGCAACAGCAGGGCAATCCAGCATAGCAACAGCTGGACAATCTTCCTTCTTCAGTTTCAGCTTTCTCCTTGGTAGAGGTTCCTTCTTGATTCCAGGATGATCTAATTTTCTGTTGTCAGGGGTCCTGTACTTATACCCCTAAAAGTCTTTGTTCTCTTTGTGCAAGTGGGCCCTGAGCCCAGTCTGAACCAGTTCTGGGTGTTCCTTGAGCACTTTGTTTTCCTGGCTTCTCCTTTCCTTTCAGAGTGAGGGGCAGGGTCGTCAGCCGGTCAGCAGGAGGTGGAGCCAGCATTGTGGAAGGCAGGCACAGCCCTATTCAGGCCCAGGTGCTATCTCCTCCCACCACTCGAGTTGCAAATGCAGTCATTCAGCCTAGGGCTGACTCAGCCAGCCTCCTGGGGAATCCCCAGCCCCTGTCACTCTCAAACCAGACAGTCAATACACAAACAGGCCAAGGCACACAGAAGGGTCAGACAAGAGAACAGCAACTTTCTAAAAGGGCTATTCTCAAACACAGGATTTAAAAACAACCTTTCCTAAAAGATGTGTTATTAAATTCTGAGTTCAGGGATACCAGACCTTTATGTAATATCTTGTTCCTATGGGAAGATATGCTGGTAGCCACTGTAACCAGCATCCCCCATGATAACCTTTGGAGCAAGATAGCCTTACAATAGTGAAAAACGAAAATGGCTGTAATTCACTACCAGAGCATGTCACCTGCACCAGTACATGCTCTACCTTTAACATACACTGCACCCTGCCAAAGGGGGTACCTTAGGCCTTCCATTGGGGTGATTGAACGCAACAAGTCCTAGCTCTCACTGCAATACTACTTAGTGATACATAGACGTCACTGGTCGCTAATAAATCACACCAGGGAGTTCCTTAATCTAGGGATACTCATGACATCTCAATCTATTGCTTGAATAAAAAGCAGCCTCACTCTGAAATTGACAATACAAGACAACACAGAACTCACGAACACTTTGAACGGACAAAAAAATGTGTGAGGAGCAAGATGGCACCTCACGGGTGCACCACCAATGGGACCCCTGGCTGGTACTCACCAGGATGGCCCTGTTATCATCATTGGTGCCATCAAGCATGAGACACGTTTCCTTTAAAGCTTGATGGCACCAATGATGATAACAGGGCCATCCTGGTGAGTACCAGCCAGGGGTCCCATTGGTGGTGCGCCCGTGAGGTGCCATCTTGCTCTTCACACATTTTTTTTCCTGTTTAAGGAACTCCCTGGTGTGATTTATTAGCGACCAGTGACGTCTATGTATCACTAAGTAGTATTGCAGTGAGAGCTAGGACTTGTTGCGTTCAATGACTCTTTGAGTGGAGGGCGTCCTAGGTCTGTCTTTCCCTCTAGACTCCTTTTTTGTATGCACTTCCATTGGGGTGACCAATGTGCACAGAAAGGGAAGAGTTAGGCCCGGTCAGTGGGGACACTGACCAGGAGGACATAGCAGTTCACAGACTGCACACAGGCACTGTGGTGGCAGGCCTGAGACACCATTTTGGGGCTACTCATGTGGGTGGCACAATCAGTGCTGCAGGCCCACTAGTAACATTTGTCATCACCAGCCCTGGCACACTCAGTGCACTTTACTAGGGACTTCTTGGTAATACAAATATGCCAATCATGTAGATCCAATCACAATAACAATTTACTCTGGGAACACTTACACTCTGACACTGATCAGCAGTGGCAGAGTGTCCAAAGCAACTAAACCAGCAAAAACGAAATCCAGCACAGCAGCAAAAATACAGGAGGTAGAGGCCAAAAAGACAGGGGAAACCACGCTAAAGATGCCAGGTATAACAGGGAGCACAAGCACTTTTGCACTGGATAGCAGTGATAAAGTGCACAGAGTCCTAAAGTCATCACAAACTAATTCAGTAAACAGGAGGGGTGAAGTTAAACGGTTTAGGAGACTACCACCCAAGTAAGACATTTCTTAATCTTCTTTATTAATTCAGCGTAGTTGGAAGACGCAGCTAACCCAATCTGCTGTTTTAAAGATAGTTCCTCGTCGATAATGAAGCCAAGACTTTTTACCGACCTCTTGGGAGATTTAGTATATATAATGTATATAAGTGTGGGCTTAACAAAAATGTTCTAAATATTCCAAAATACATAACAAAACTAGCAGCTTGTTGGCTGCAGGAAAGCCCTTTTCATAATATTATTCCATAAGTCTTATCAAAATGACATGCCTAACAAGCACTAGCGTTATCAGAATGTATATGCAACTCTTAGCCTGATGGAGAAAAACCAATCATGGTGCTGAATCTTTAAGTTAAATTCAACAAAAAGTATGATAGTGATTCAGGAAGTCATCATACCGAGTCCCAAGGGGTAATTTGTCTCCCTAAAATCTTTGGGTCACAGAAAATTCAAACTATTGTCTCTACACAAAATATAATCAAAAAATCGGGAGAGGTAGAGGTTAAGGCTAGGTTTACCCCATGGTGCCTGCCCACACTGTGTATGGTTGTAAGGAGGGGTCCCATGGGTACCCCCACGGGCCCCAACAGTAGACCTCAGGGTGAAGGGGGCCTGCTACGGGCCCTCAAAGTCAGTTTCCGACAGCCATTTCTTGTCGGGCAAACTGATTCAGAACGGCTGTCAGAATTGGCCATGGTAATCGCTTGGTCGGAAACCGTGAACAAAGAGCTGTACGATTGGGCTCTGAACAGGCTGTCCAAATGCAATTTGGAACTGATTCGGTCAACCCTAACTGTTTCCCTGCATCATAATCGGTCACTCGGAAATGTATCCGATTTGGTCGGAAACATAGGTTCCGAATCAGATTCAGAGAATCCGAATCCCATTCAGAGCCTTTCCGAACGACATCGTTATTGGCCCCTAATTCATGAAACATCATTAAATATGTGTATGGTAATTTGCCAATTAGTTGACCTCTTAGAGCAGGCTTCGGTCCATGGTTTTAATTCTTCTTATTGCGAGTTCTCCATGTGGGGTTTTTGTTCCCAAAACATGTTCAGTGTGGTTAGTCGGTTGGATGGTACAGATCATCACCACTGAGATGGTCCATGTGGGCATACTGACCTACTTACCTTCTTCTAGTGTTTTTTAAAGTGTACAGAGTGTAGTACTATACTTAACCTGTGTCAGCTGTCATTCACAAGATGCTTATTGATTTCTGATGGTCTTCTTGCAGGCTTGCAGGATTACTGCAATCCTCTAATGAGTATGCCTGGTTAGAGTGAGAGACCACACTGTTATGGTTCATCTTCATGTTTTGTTTCAGGATGTTGCATACTTGATGATGAGATTAACATATTGAAATTTGCAGAAACCAAAAGGTACTTCAGATAAAAGAACATTTATTGTTTAGTAAGTTTCTTCACTAGAAGTGAGCACCATGATTCATTTGTTAGAAATTAGGCAGACTGGAGTATTATTTTATTTTACCAGATTTAATAATTTTTCAAGTCTGAAACCTAACATAAAGGACTCATAGAAGTCTCTAAAAATAATGTAACCAATTATCCGTTGCAACTTTTATGAACAAAAAATGGTTGCAATGCAGACCATGATTCAATTCCCAGCCAAGCTTAAGGTTATTCACCTAGGTAAACAATGTTTATTCACTCAGGAAGGAGCAGCTAATATTTTGATAGCTTGAGGAGGAGGCAGCCTACTTGACGATGGAGGTTTTACATGCAAGTTATTTTAGCAGTCTCTCATTGGGGGAGTGGTGGAGCAACGTTCTTTCTTATCTTGATGTCGGGCGAAAGAGAGATAGAAGCAGAGTCATTGGGGTTTGTTGCTATAAAATGCTTTCTGTTGTGTATATCTGTTTGGTTTTTTGTCCTCTTTTGTGGTCTCTTCTTCCGTAGTGCCCAGTTGGACCGTGATTGACTTTCCGCCTGTTGGTTGATGACAGAGGAGGTCAAAAGCATGTAAAAGTTGGTAAAACTGTTATGTCATAACAAGTGAATTGGGGGATTGTCAGATGATGCTTTGTGAAGATTGGGGTTGTGGAAATTATCTTCAGGAAATGACTAGGATCCTGTAGGATGAGTGCTATTTCTCCAATGGGGCTGTGTGGGTGCTTCTTGGGTGCTCTTTCCCCACAAGGAAGATGGCACCTGCATTTGCACCCCACTTAGATAACAGTGAGTTGTGGGTGATGCCTGAAGTCAGAATTAGAAGGATCAAGCCCCCAGCTGTGTTGCACTTAGGTACCATACACTCCTGAAGATTACAATATGTGAGGGGCATTCCTAGTGCCAGGCTGCTTTATATCGTGCCTCTGATTGTATATGAGTTCCAGCTTCGCCTCTGTAGTTATGGGGCCTTTTTCTTCCCTTACTACTATTGCCAGGTCAAGAATCATGCCTAACAAAAATGAATATATCCTTGTGTAATGCAACTGGTGCTCATGTAAATCGCTCTGATACCTGAAACCTTCAGGTCAAGTTCGCGCTATATAAAACTCCGGACAAAACACTGTGGAATTATCTGAAAACCCACTTTCACATGCTCAACCTTAGGGATGGAGTTTCTGGGACTATAAACGTGAAGTCTTTGTCCACTTTCTCCAGCAGTCACAAAGGCACAACTCATTGAAAGCTTGGGAAGCCTTACTATAATGATGGAGAAGTCACCATTTTCCATCCTGACCTATCCATAATTAAGTTGAAAGCTGCTGCATAGCTAAGTTCAACTTGGGCGAATGCACATACTGTCCTGTAGTTCCTATAAACCTACATAGGATCTTCACGTTTAGACAACATAGACTGCAGGATTGGTGTCAGACTGATTCTAGACACCCCGACCGGGTATTTTAGCCTGTATACCAGCTAGCTCACAGTGCCAATAGAAACCCCTCTTACCAAGGAGAGAATAGTTCTTGGCAACTATCGAACATTACAACCCTGATCCCTCAGGATTGTGGAAACAATATATTACTTTTTGCTCAGTCACTCATGCTCACTTCCTCTCAGAGAAGAAATACACAGAATAAACGATGGGGACATTTTCCAATAAGCATTTATTGACCAGCATCATTCTTGTGTGAAATAGGTGTGCTGCAACAACCATTAGACTGTAACATATATAAATGATTATAAGCACTAACAGAGTAAAAGGATGGTAGATTTCTACCATTGAGCTAAATAATGAATACAGGCAAGTATATAAAATACATGACAGTAGAATGCCTACTCCTACGATGCTATTCTAACTAGATGCACCTAAGTGTACCTAGCATGTATATAGGTGTAAAGGGGTGGTCCCTTAAAGTACTTAACCTTTGAAATTACATTGTCAGACAAGCTCTTCCCTATGTGGATCAGATGAATGTTAAGACCAATAAAGAATTTGCATCAATGACATTCTGATCTTTGGACCCCAAACCAAAAGTTTATGATCATGCAATAAATGAAGTTTTCACAGAAGTGGAATGGATTGGAGCTTCAGTAAACCAAACAACTTGAGTCAGATAAAAGGAAATGAAAGTTCTTCGGACAGTCCTTTCCGGAAATGGCTGCACCCAGGTCTGGATATGTTGAAGGTGCTCACTAATATGCTCTTTCCTGTGAACGTAAGCGACATCAGATCATTTATGGGTGTGGCCACCTACTGCTGTTGCAATGGTCAAAGTTTTTGCCTCCATGAGTATTTCCCTCAGGCATCTCATGAAGCAAGGCAGAGTGTTTGATTGGCCCACCACACATCAGCAGTATTTAGAAAGTTAAACAGTGACACTGCATCTTCTGATTATACTGCATATCCCTGAACTGTCTTCAGTTAAATAGGGACAAAACAGAGATCCTTCTGTTTGGCAAAGTTCAGCTCCACTGAGCGGATGACTAGGGGTCTACCGAGCTTGGCCCATCTCCGCCTCCCAGCAAAGCAGCTAGAAACTTAAATAAATAAACTTCTAGATGACAACTTACCGATGTAGGATCATGTTACATCCACACGTGGTACCTGTTTTGTAGCAATGCGTCTTCTTGGGAGGATTTTTCAGTGGCTTCCTTTGAGTTCAAGAAAGACTGTCATTCAAGCATTGATAATCTGCTGCCTTGATTATGGAAATGCTTTTATTTTAGCATCCAATGTATCTCTTCTTTCCAAAATGCAGGTGGTTCAAAACACTGCAGCTGGCCTGGTCAACAAACTGCCACCGGGTGCTTCATCAGCCCCCTCACTCAAAGCCTTTCATTGGCTCCCCATTAGCAAAAGACCACTATTTAAACTACTCTGTCTAACTCACTATGCCCTGATAGGTAAAGGCTTTAAATACTTACAGGAGAAACTCTATCTTTACCACCCAGACAAAAATCTAAGATTGAAAAAAAAAACTTATTTTATGTCCTCAATGCATCCACCAGTCATAATATGGCACCTGGGTCTTTTCTCATCTAGTTCCCTGGCATTGGTCCAGGTTCCCCTAGTGCTTTCATGAATGCACTGACTTCACTGGCTTTAAACATATAAAAAAAATGTGGTTATTCTGATCTGCTGCTACTCCATGATTGTTGTCGGGCACCCAGACGCATCAGACATCCAGAAGCATCAGACATCCACAAACCTCATTGTCAATGCACAAGCAAGGCAACATGCCCAAAACAGCTCAACATGTCTGAGCTACCAGTGTACTCACCAGCTGATTTCTCTCTATCAGTGGGCTAAGGGCAATATCTATTTGTTGTCATTGAGAAATACTCAAGATGTTAATTAATTAGTCAAAAAAAGAATGCAGCCAAAGAAACTTGACACAGAATCAAGTTATCTGTCAACAAAGCAAAGAGGAGAATTTAGGAGACTACTGAAATGAGGTGTTCTACCTGTTTCAATGTCACTTCTATAAGGTTAGATTCTGATGTGGTTGGCAGAAAATGAACAAAAATGGTCACACATTTGGCTGTGCACCTTTAAATGTCATCTAAGTCAGTGGAAGTTTGGTTTCGGCTATATCTGATTGTTGTTCAGTCATCAGCAACATAGCTCACTTCAAGCTTTCATGCATTTACATCCATGGTGCAGTGTCTCAACTGAAGAGCTCTGACAACGTATATCCTGCTGAAGTGCTTTCCAGCTACCCATGAGTAACTATTCTGTTTGCAGCCCAGCCTAGAAAACTAGAAACTTTTGCTTGGTTGAAATAATATATGTATATCAAAATTGACTAGTGCGTCTTCGAGACAAAAATGTGTGCATTTTCAAAACTCTTAGGCTAATATTTGGAAAAAAATGTTGAATTTTCAATTGAACTTCCATTTGCATTTCCAATACAACCATTCCCACTATGTAGTTGGGTAAGACTTAACGTTATTTCAGCTCCAAGATACTTTTCAGGGTGAAATGATGTTTTACATTGGCATGTTTTGATATTTTTAAATTGATATTTGAGTGATACATCATGTGGCGCTGGGGAGCTGCAGTGAATCTACGGCTGTCATACCTATGGAGAGGTACTCAAAATTGATAAAGCCAGTTTTACATTACTACTGGCAACACGTGATCCATGCACAGATGACCAGTAATGAAAAAATGTCTGAAGTTGTCACTATTATTAGACCTAAGTTATGGAATGCTTTCCAGGTGAGGGAGGAGAGTTTGAAGGTGGCACGTTCCTGAATGAGGAGCCAGTGGAGGTCTCTGAGGTGTTTGGAGATGTGTGCTTGTGGAGGGAGGTTGAGTGCGGTCTGGCAGCTGTTGGATGGAGCAGAAAAAAGCAGAAGCTGAGGACCTGTGAAAAGACAACTCTTTCTTGCTGGACACCAAAGGAAAGACAAGGTCAGAGCAATTTCTGACTGTACATAGAGGAACAGTAATTGTTAGCCAAATGACAACGATAGATTTTGTGCCACACTGTGTATCCCTGCTGACTGCAACTGTGTCCTACACAGCATGTTACGGTTGCACCTGCCTTCCAAGCATGGCTTGAACTTTGAAAACGCACAAGCATTGGCAACGCCAGTAGTGCTAGCATTTTTTGTGCGAGCTCTTATAAACATAGGCATTTACACAGGCTGTTTATCACATTGAAGCCTGTTTCTGCTGACTTTAGAATTGTTGAGATAAGTAGCAAAAAAATAATTGCTTTCTGTACAGAATTCCCATAATAATCAGATAATTAATTTATTGTGATCACAGTGTGATGATTGAGTGTACTTTTCACGTATGCAGCAGTCCCTCAAGCATGCCAATAGAAGCACAAATGATACCCCAAATAGCCAACCGCATGCGGTGAGGTCCGAAAGTGATTCTCCTCTGAGTGGATGGATCCTAAGTTCTATCTTTGTATATTTTAAAGAATCGGAACACATTGTCTTGCAGGTAGTTGCGCTGTCCATCCAGGACTAAATAAAGGGTAAGTCAGTCTCTTAGCAGAGTGAGGGCTAACCCCAGAAGTGCTGCAGCCATGTTTAGTGACTACCTGTTAATACACCCACAATGAGAAATTGAATATCGCCAATAACTAGGCTTCAGTGAGCAGTGTAGTGCTTCTTGGTACATTCTGAAAGAGTCAAAGCAGGTCCTTGCTAGACCTAGAAAAGGTAAAACAGGAGAAATGGACCAATTCTACCCACCCTACGAGGAAAGAACCCGGGGGTGGCTGGCCCGTCTCCTGGATGGGGGGAGGATTCGTGGAGGAGGATGTGGGGGACGCGGGCTGCTTTAAAAAATTAAAATAATTAAAACTTACCTTGCAGCCGCCTTGTCTTCTCTCCTCTCCTGCTTGCCTGTGTCCGACTCCATGTGGGAAAAGGTAGCAGGCAGCCAGGCTCCCACCCCTAAGCCAATCACAATACTGGAATGCAGCATGGTGATTGGTCTGAGCACCACAACACAGCGCTCAGCCAGGGGCTGTAGGGTTGGGCATGTTCTTCAAGCAGGCTGTAATGCAGCCTGCATGGAGAACAGGAGAGTGCGCATGACTGTTTAGGGCAGCACGAGAGAGCCGGCCAAACAGTCATTGTACACAGGAGCGTTCTACCACTCCTCCCCTGCAGCTGTGTCCCGCCCCCTCACGCACTGCGGCAGCAGGAGGAAAAAATAAAATGATAATAAGATTCAGTTATTATCATTTTCTTTCTCCTTTCTTTGCTGCTTCTGGCAGTGGGACGATGCTACCCCGCCTTAGCTGATCGGTTGTCACTGAAAGAAACTGGAGACCATGCACATAAGTAGGGTTTTATACCCACAGCCAGCGGCGGCCGGCACAGGTAAGTGCGGTGAGCCGGGGTGTAGAGGAAGGGAAGTCGACAGACGATGGAATAGGTATAATTAAATAAATAAATAATACTTATTCTGTCGTCTGTCGACGCCCCACCGTGTTTACCTGTGCCGGCCGCCGCTGCCCACACCATCTGTATTTTGATGTCCCCACTGGTACAAAAATAAACAAAATTACCACAATCTTTGATTTTTTTTAGCCTTTATCTGCGCATACTTCAAAAAGCAAATATAAATACAAAGCAATTTCAAATGTGTTCTAGAGCTGCGTTAATGATGCTTGACTTCTATTTAAAGTAAGCAAAGACAGAAAAGGCATGTCACATTAGAATGAATAGTATTTTGTTTACAGTTCTATTTAGTATCATGTTTAACCCCTTTGCAGGCTCTTGCGACAACAACGGTCCGCATTTTACTCTTGGAAATGTCACTCTTGTAATATTCTACAGGCAGAAATGCAGGCAAAACGCGCATTGTTTTACATTGTATTTATGTTCCTGTTTTGCTAAGGCCAGCGTGAAGGCAGTCAGGGTAGAATTCTGCAGCCAGGGTAAAAACCAAGCAGGCCACCATGTAACAAACAACACAAACTCACGGCCCCTCATCAGAATACGCTGACACTTTCCAAACAAAGTGATGACTACGGGCTAATGTGCGCTGCAAACAATGCGTGATATCGCAGATGAATGGCAGCAAAGAACCCATTGATCTTGGTTAAGCCAGGCTCTGAATGCAGTTATGCTGAACCTCTGAATGCATTATGCAAGCAGCATTCAGTAATGTGCCTGTGAGCAGCCAGTCACTTATTCCATCGTTCCAAAGAGCTAACAAAGAAGGATTTAAAGCATCACATTTCTTGTAAACACACCGCATAAATCTGTTAAATCAAATCCTCTTAGTGCAGGCCATTTATATCAAATTAGAACGAGGGATTACTTTTTCCAGCGCTCTCTTTTTTTCATAATTTATCGGGCTTTATCGCATGAAGTAAGCCCTGGAAGTTCTAATTTTAGACAGTCTCTGACGGCCTAATTTTAGGCTATCTGGTACCTTAAGCAGCTGAAGGGTTGGAGCAGCGTGGTTTACCACCATAGGCCTTCATTATGAGATGCCCCTAAACCACACACCTTCACAAACCTTCAGAGGTCACTGTCCGCGCAGTTTTGGAATAAGTTAAGCAAACTTTCTCACACCCAGTAATGACCAGGTGCGACAAAGTCCAACCCTGGAGATACATTTCTTCAGGTCAACTCTCTGGGAATTTAAAATCAGAAGCAATGCTTGGTAAGCACACAAATCTACACGTGACCCCACCAAAGCTCACAACAGGTTGCGTTTATTCCACATAATCGTCTCTGACCCCTGCATTGTCAGGTTGTATCGGGTGCAATCAGGGCCGAACTGGGAACCGAATGTAGTCCTGGCAAATTTTGTCAGACCAGCCTCTGTGTGGTGCATAGCGCGAGAGCGCAGGCCGGAGCCTGACTGCTAAGTGGAACTGATGGGGATTTTTGTCCAAGAAAATTTTGTAAAAAGAAAGACCTAAGCGGTGCATTTCACAACACATTTGTAATTACATATTTAACTGTATTAACTTTCAAAGAATAGTAAATAGTAAGGGGCTTTTTTATGGGCCCTTGCAACACTTTAATGGATGAATAAATGAATGAATGAAGTGTGATTTGTAACCGAGCAACTTAGCCCAGTGGGCGTCAAGGCGCCTAGCTCAATATCTAGCTGAGTCGGCCAAGTGACGGGAACTTACTGGTAGGCTTTAATGAAACACCAGGTTTTAAGGGCTTTCTTAAAGAGGTCCAGTGAGGGCTGAGATTTGATCTCCAAAGGAAGTGTGTTCCATAATTGGGGTGCCAAGATGGAGAATGCCCTACTCCCCCATCAAACCTTCCTAGAACGAGGGACTACCAGTTGATTAAGCTCTAAAGAGCGAAGACATCTGCTGGGTACATAGCGGGTAAGCATGTGAAAATTGAAGAAATTGATGTACATAGACAGCATTCATTCCCCTTCTTCTCCCACTCCTCTCCCTGTGAGCACCATGAATACCGTAAACTATTGACCGTATCACTCTGCCCGTAAAAGCCCCTACCCCTGTGCATATGTACAGCAGTTTAGGCACCATGGCCTTTTTACCCATTAGGATCTCTGGTTTCCCTCCTGCGCGTATTTTAACCTTCCCCCCCCTCTCTCATGCATGGACCATGGAGCTCTCTCCCTCTGCGCGACCCCGCTGTGAAAGGCAACTCTCCCCCTTGACTCGCACAAACCCCCCCCCCCCTATTCCTTCTTGGAGAGGTATCCTTCGCCTTAGCTGACGTAGCCCTCCCCAGCTGCACCTGGCTGCCCCCGCTCTCTCATATACGGGTCATAAGATCTCTCGCTCTCTGTGTGACTCTACCCTTGTGTCCACCCTGGCTACCCCTCCCTTCTCCTCACGTGGGCAAGTCATAAACCCTCTTCTTCTGCAAGGCCCTGTCCTTGAGAGTCACGGCTGCGCCTGACCAACACCTCCTTCCCTTCCATGAATGTCCCTCTGTCGACAAAGCCTTCCCTCCGCGCTCGATTGTCCACGCAGCATGAATACCACTCCTTTGATGACCCTTTCCCCCGAGTCCGGCTGACCACACATGTCCGAGGCCATCGCCTGGGTCAGGAGATACCTTTTACTGCCCTTATTATATGAAGCCACTCCTCTTCAAAGGATCCTCTATTGATCTTAGCCACCCCATCCCCTGGGCTATGATCAGGCGTACACATCCTGCGAGACACTCAGCTGCGTGATTGCCCTCCCCTCTTATCAGCAGGTCAAGGGTCCCCATTGTGAATGTATGTGAGTAGGATCACCACGAGGATTATAGGATCACCACGAGGGTTATAGGGTTGTCTTTCTTTTGCGTCATACAGTCCTGATTGTGTTATCAAGTGTTCTGTAGGGTATAAATGCAAGAGTCTCAGCTCACTTGTTAGAGCACCTCCCGAAAGACACTGTGTTTCGTGTCCGAAATGACTGGCTCTCCTCATGAGAAATAAACTCTGTTCTTGATTCCTGCTTCCAGCGCCCGTCTCTTTATTTTGGTAACTATTCAACATGGGAACTAAGAGGCGGTTTGCGCCAGCGGCCTGGGCATCGATAGGATTATGGGCTCATTTTCTACAATTGGCGTCCCAACGCGGGGTCCATCAGTGACATGGGGTGCGGTAAGAGAGATCCAGACGAAGAAGTGAACATCTAAATGATCGGAGCATGCCTGCCTTGAGAGGGCCCTCGCCCGGCTGCCGATCGACAGAACTTCACCAATTCTAAACGGACCTCTCTTGAAGTAACCTATTGTCCTGACTGGAATCCCACAGGAATGCTACATGGAGTAAGAGAACGAACGGGCGCTGGAGGAGGAAGTCGAAGAACTGTCCGTATGGTCCGGTCCGGGTAAGATTAAGTAGGGCGTTTTTACGCCTGATTGGTAGGGTGGTTCTATCCACCTGATTGATTGATTGTTTGTATTGAAAATCGGTATTTGTATACCGAAATTATTGGTATTGGTTCATTTAGCTTTGAGGGCTACTTGACATATTGGTTCTCTTCTGAGAACGAGACATTCTCTGTTTTCAAACAGCGGCGAATAGGAACGTCGTCCCTCTTTGCAGATAGAGAAGGGTAGGTAATACAGACTTTTGTCCCCGGTATTAATCCGTCGTGCCTACTTTTCTCCCCACTGAATTGTTTGAAGTCGATTGATAATCGATTGTTGTTCTTTGAGAATTGTTGAAGTCGATTAATAATCGATTGTTGTTCTTTTAGAATTGTTTGAAGTCGATTAATAGTCGATTGTTGTTCTTTGAGATCTTCCCTGTCTACAAACTGAGACGAGTAGAAATATTCTGTCTTCCTTTTTGGATAGCGAAGGGCAGGTAATGCAGACATTTGTCCCCGTTATAATCCGTCATGCCTGTTTTTCTCCCCACTGATTGGTTGGTTGCCTGGACATTGTTGTTCCAGGAATTGTTTCGTTTGAGGTATTTTCTGCCTGCAAACAACGTGGAATAGAAATATTCTATCTAGTCTTTGCAAGTAGTAAAGGGTAGGTTATGCCCCTTTGTGAATTCGTCAGTCCTACCCACTCCCCACTGTTTGGGGGGTAGCTCGCATGGTCCGCCCAGGAGACTACCCTTATGGAGGACATATACTCCCCGCTCATGGGCCATTTAGTGGAGGTAGACCATCTGGTCCGTCCAGGAGGCTACCCTAGTAGATGGAAGTACATCGCTCGGTCTGTCCAGGATGATACCCTAATGAAGGAATATATGTTCCCCTTTTGATCGATAATCTCGTTCCACCCCGGACCATTTATTGGAGGGAACTCATCTGGTCCGTCCAGAAGTACCCCCTAGTGAAAAGGACACATAAAAATATGAAGTGATCACCGTTCCCTACTAACAGAAAGCTTTAGCTCGAAACACGCTAAGGAAGAGAAAGAAAAATAGAAAAAGAAATCAGGCTAAGTCAGTAACCCCCTGATGAGCTTTTGACTTCACTAAAAATAAGAAACATTAGAAATAGTTCGTAACAAGAAATATATGATGGTGAAAAATTTGAAGGAATAGCCACGAGGTACTTAGGCTTCACTGCCTGTTCCTGCTCCCAACATGCCTGCCTCATTGCCCGCCACGCCCAAATAACGGTCACATGAAATAGAAACAATCCAATAGGTACCTACCCTCATTCCGGAAGCTCCCAAAGTGCAACAGGTCCGCGGTTACGCCCATCCGGAAGGCGAGGCCTCGAGGCACGAGGGGCTCGCCTGACCACGGTCGGGAGGAGATGATGTTGGGCAGGCGGTCCAAAGAATGGCAGAGTCCTCTCCTTCTCTCCTCTTCCGCTGCACTGCAGGCCACGGGGGGGGGGGGCTGTCTTGCCTCAGCCACCGACCACCCCCCCCCTTCTGTCTCTCGCCTGGTCCGACCCACGAAGAAGGCCGAAGCCAAAGGCGAGAATGGCGGCAAATCAAGTAGTCCCGCCACACGTCAAATTCCTGGATAGTTACAGGTAGTGCCGCCACATGTCGACGCCTGGACAGTTCCAGATAGTCCCGCCACATGTCAAGAGAAAAGGGGGGGCTGTCTTGCCTCAGCCGCCGACCACCCCCCCCATCTTCAATAGCCAGCACGGCCAATATCGAAACGACGGAGCCGAGTAACGGCGCGGGGTCGCTGGAAGGGGGAGGTGACGCGAACGAGCCTCCCCCACCTCCCTCCAGGTGGAGGCTTCCAGCGGCACCCCAATGCTCTTACTTAAAGAGGGTCAACATCATAAAGCGGTCCTCTGCCCAGGACGGGCACACGCTCCATGCCTTCTCCCCTCAACCTTGAAGATTCTATAAGAGCCGGGGGGGCACCCCGATCCCTCCGCATGGGAGCCCCCGCCCCCTTCACTGGGACCCAAGACACCGGTGCAACTCCTGCCGGCACCAGCCTCGGATTGGAAATGGCTAAAATGAAGCCACGGCACGGACTTGATCAGTTCCGGAGGAACGCCAGGATGACCCGGTAGGAAAATTGTTGCCGCCCTTCCCACTCTTTGACTCATGGTCCACATTTGCAAAACTGTTAACCACATAGCGCAAAACTTTTTGAGCTACCAACGGAAAGTTCTGGGCCAACCACGCGAGACTAGAGACTTTCTGACTATGCTGGAACTTGCCTGACCCCACCTAAAATGGCGCCGCCGCAAAATGAAACGTACTTTGAATAAACTCTGTTGCACCCAGATTGCGCAGCTTGTTGTCCCGAGATCTATGTGCAGTTTTTTGGATAATGAAAGTAGATATGAAGGGCGTTGAGTATGTGTTTGGATAATGAATTGACTCGGGGTGGGTACTGATTATGCTTTGGAAAATGAATTGGTGTAACTTAGATAACGAATGAGTATTGGATAATGAATTTTTGAATTAATTAAAAATGAATTCTTGACATGCATCATGCTTGCTCTGTAAGGAAATTTTAATACGATTTTATTTGCACTGCTGCACTTCATGCAATGAACTGCCACCAATTTCGTTTATTAAAAGTATTTTGAAGAAGAAAGCATGGTCGTAGCAGTTGCATTAATGAGTTTTGGATGCCTTACTACTGTGAGCGAAGAGTAAGTATGATGAAGGATGTAGATCAAAGGGGATCAGATATTTAGCAGCCACCTTATGTGCCACAAGCAGCCGGAAAAGTGTTTCAGATACCCTTAAAATGATACCACAGAAAATGCCACCTGACCATCACCCTTGCACCCGATAAAGAGGGTTACGACCAAGTAGCTCATGTAGATACTCAGATCGTCAATGATTATCTATCTGACACCACTGGTCCCTCTGGGCTGAAATGCCGAGATGGCAAGGGAATGCAGTACGAGGAAATCGGGCGAGTATATGGTAGGTAAAAACATTTTCAAACTACTGCATGATGATGTGCTTCGAATGGTCCCCCCCCCCACCCCTTCTTTTCCTCCCTTCTGCAGGTCACGTCAGAACGTCGACTGAGGTGTGGAAGAGCGACGGTTGGACCACCGACGAAAAAGGGAAAGGGGGAACATGTGTTCAGTCGTTATAACAATAAGTTTTTTTTAAAAGACGTAGGCCTAACATGACTGTTCCTCCTTAGGACATAGTGACTGAGAGGATTGACCGACATAGAAACTGGACAGGTACTGAATGACGAAAAATTGACTAGAAATGACGTGTTAAATAATGTAACTGGACGTTTGACTAGGTAGGGAAAGGACAAAGAAAAATTATACGGGTAAGGGTTGCCACAGCACCACCCGTCTAGGAAGTTAGAAATGTTGCTGATGTTCAAAATGCGCTACCCCCTTTCTCACACTCTTATAGATATAGCCAAGCTGTCTGACTGTTTTCCCGATCAATACTTGCCGTTGCCTCAGCCTGGAGAACTTCCCACCAAAGGAGGGAACAGAAAAATGGTTTAAGATCCAACCATGGGTAACTAGCACGACCTGATTAATTACTGATCGACCAGCCGAGGTGTGAGTATTGGTAATTGGGAACGCTCGCAGGCGTGACAAGCGAGAAGGGAAAGGGGGGAAGGGTAGGAGGAGCTAAGCACGTAGATAAAACAGGATAGTAAAGATACGTAGGATACACATATAAAAGATCTTGTAGGCTAACAATTGTTTCCTGTCTTATCATGAAAGTCTTGTATATGTGTAATGCATGTGCCGTCTTCCCTGTCTGAGTTTGTGTGTGTGTAATGTACGAATTCATGTCTTCCCTCTGTCCGTATCTGCGTGTTACATGACCTTTGCTGTTCCGTATTGTGAGCGCACTAAATGACCTATTTTTGTACACGTCTCTCTCTCTCTCTCTCTCTCTCTCTCTCTCTCTCTCTCTCTCTCTCCCTACATGTCATACGTGTACCGGATGGCTCGTTTAGATTGCGGACGACTCTCACTCTCTATGAGAGTCTCCCTATTCTCTCTCCCTCATTGATAAAATTGTGCCCCACCGGCACCAGTCTGATTTGATACATATTGAACATGAAGGTGTTCAGCGAAATTGACCGCAACTAAAATGATTGCATCTCACCATATTACTGCCTCTCCTTTCTGCAAAATGAATGAACTTGAATTGGCTGAGAAGGAAAGGACAGGTAAGACGACTAAGGTCCCCCAAATCTGGCCATTTATAGGGGAACTGTAAGTCAATGGCACCTTATGTCTGTTCTTCAGGGACAAACGCCAACGTCCAGATTGAACGCCCAACGCCCGGATTGCTCCACCCCCCTTTTTGCACCCAAGCGCAAGCGCCCGAAGCATCCCCGCCCCATTTTTTTTTGATAAACTCCAATTGCTGTCCCGAATATAAACTTGATGCACATGAGTAGCTGTTGACCCTCGAAAAGACCCTGTTTTGCCTGACTATCGATAATGGCACCCCCGCCCTGTTCGAAAAGGTTAGCCAGTCCTGATGGGAAATGCTCTGTAAATACTGAATATGATGTAATGCACAATTAATGGGAACCTCATTTACCTCACTTGATTTATAAATAAGACGATGAATAGACCTGCCATGAACCCAGTAGGAATACTGACACATGCACTGCTTGGTAATGGACCTCTGACTGTGACCAATGAGCGTCTCTCCCGAATGCGTAGAATTGAGGGAGGAATTCACATGCGTAGATATGCCATTTTTTTTTTGCCATTTCACTGAAACTTTGTCTTGTACCTATTCAAAGATTCACGATCACCGAAGGAGATGGGTCAGAAGTGACGTACAGCCTGGCTGCGGATCTTGGGACTCGTGTGACCTCGACCAAAGGTGGAGCCGCAGAGCAACAGGATACGGGACGAGACCACAATTTCAACGTGGAAAATGAAAAACGGTGGGCTGTCTCGAAGCCCCCGCCTGCTAACGCACGTGTACCTGGAGTCTCCGTCCCCCTTCCTTGAGCCCGATGGATGGGCCCGCCTGCTTGTTATCCTTTGCTCCCTTGGTCCCTTTTGTGTGTCCCAGGAACTCTGACCCAACTCCGCCCTCTCCCCTATCGACTGTTTGGACCACACTCACCCTCTTTTCCACGTGACTTTTTGCCGAGGGAAAGAACAGCATCCCACTGGGAATAGGGGGCTGCCGCAGAACTGTGGGTGCCGAGCATAAGGCGCCACCAACCGGATTGTTTAGGGAACAGGACTGTGGTCTAACAGCAGAGGACTGACCGCACCCTGCAACGCGTAAGGATAAGAATAGAGCTGGACCTATAGCTCCACCGCCGGTGCTCAACAGCGCCAACGAAAGTACTCGGACTAGAGCCTACCAGTGATGGCTCACTGACAAAAAGACACTGGAACGAAGAAATATTGTATATTGAACTGAATTCCGCTCTCAACTACCTGGTCAAAACTGTTCATTGGTCACATTTTTTTTAAGTCGGAAAGATTTTTGCTATGTAGTGCGTTTAATTGTTAGGAACCCAATGAAAAGCAATTTTCTATGTACTGCATTCTGCCCATTGCCTTAACTGTCTATGATTGTACGCCAAATGTTAGTATCGACAAAATGCTAATTCATCAATGATGCCTGTCTACCTGTAAACCCATCAATTGCAAATATGACTGCTGCTATGTAAAAAGGGGCGACTGTGAAAATTGAAGAAATTCATGTACATAGACAGCATTCATTCCCCTTCTTCTCCCACTCCTCTCCCTGTGAGCACCATGAATACCGTAAACTATTGACCGTATCACTCTGCCCGTAAAAGCCCCTACCCCTGTGCATATGTACAGCAGTTTAGGCACCATGGCCTTTTTACCCATTAGGATCTCTGGTTTCCCTCCTGCGCGTATTTTAACCTTCCCCCCCTCTCTCATGCATGGACCATGGAGCTCTCTCCCTCTGCGCGACCCCGCTGTGAAAGGCAACTCTCCCCCTTGACTCGCACAAAACCCCCCCCCCCTATTCCTTCTTGGAGAGGTATCCTTCGCCTTAGCTGACGTAGCCCTCCCCAGCTGCACCTGGCTGCCCCCGCTCTCTCATATACGGGTCATAAGATCTCTCGCTCTCTGTGTGACTCTACCCTTGTGTCCACCCTGGCTACCCCTCCCTTCTCCTCACGTGGGCAAGTCATAAACCCTCTTCTTCTGCAAGGTCCTGTCCTTGAGAGTCACGGCTGCGCCTGACCAACACCTCCTTCCCTTCCATGAATGTCCCTCTGTCGACAAAGCCTTCCCTCCGCGCTCGATTGTCCACGCAGCATGAATACCACTCCTTTGATGACCCTTTCCCCCGAGTCCGGCTGACCACACATGTCCGAGGCCATCGCCTGGGTCAGGAGATACCTTTTACTGCCCTTATTATATGAAGCCACTCCTCTTCAAAGGATCCTCTATTGATCTTAGCCACCCCATCCCCTGGGCTATGATCAGGCGTACACATCCTGCGAGACACTCAGCTGCGTGATTGCCCTCCCCTCTTATCAGCAGGTCAAGGGTCCCCATTGTGAATGTATGTGAGTAGGATCACCACGAGGATTATAGGATCACCACGAGGGTTATAGGGTTGTCTTTCTTTTGCGTCATACAGTCCTGATTGTGTTATCAAGTGTTCTGTAGGGTATAAATGCAAGAGTCTCAGCTCACTTGTTAGAGCACCTCCCGAAAGACACTGTGTTTCGTGTCCGAAATGACTGGCTCTCCTCATGAGAAATAAACTCTGTTCTTGATTCCTGCTTCCAGCGCCCGTCTCTTTATTTTGGTAACTATTCAACATGGGAACTAAGAGGCGGTTTGCGCCAGCGGCCTGGGCATCGATAGGATTATGGGCTCATTTTCTACAAGCAGAGACCCAAGAGCATAAGAAGGGCCTGCCATGAGGGCACTGTAAGTAAGGCAAAGGAGTTTAAAAGACACCCTAGAGGAGATAGGGAGCCAATGGAGGCTCTTCCTTGCCATAGTAGCAGATGTAAGCCATGGAAGGGCCAGCACAAATCGCGCAGCCGCGTTCTGCACCACCTGCAGACGCTGCAGAAGACACTTGTTGGCTCCAGCGTAAAGAGAGTTACAATAATCAAGCCTGGAGCCAACAAGAGCAGTCACAATCTGCTTGCGTGCCTGGGGGGAAAGGTAGTGAAGGATTCTTTTGAGGGTCCTGATAATACCCCAACAGGTGGCAACTGTCCTGTTTACCTGAAGCTCCATAGAGAGCGAGGTGTCGAAGATGACGCCGAGATTCCTGGCAGATTGGGTGGGAGTGGGGCAGGTGCCAAGAGATGAGGGCCACCACTCGGCCGACCACACGTCCTGGTCCCTGCCAAAGACCAGGACCTCTGTTTTGTCGCCGTTCAACTTTAGGGAGTTAAGAATCATCCACTCTGCAACAAGCTGCATGCAAGAGCTAAAGTTGGACGCGGATGTACTCACAGAGTGGGCCAGGGACACCATAATCTGCGTGTCGTCGGCGTACGACACCACCTCCATCCCATGTGATCTTACTAATCTCGCGAGGGGGGCCACATAGATATTAAACGTGGTCGGGCTCAAGGCCGACCCCTGTGGCACCCCACATTGCAACGATTTAGCAGGGGAGAGGAAATCTCCGAGCATCACTCGCTGTTCTCTCTGCTGTAAAAAAAGAGTTCAGGAGACTCAGGGCCGGCCCTGTTACCCCTGCCTCCCTTAACCGGGATGTTAAAGTAGAGGGAGACAGGGTGTCAAACGCCACCGTAAGGTCCAATAGCACTAACACAGTAGTTTGGCCAAGATCTACTTTTCGGCGAATGTTATCTACCACCTTAGTCAGAGCAGACTCCGTGCTGTGGAACTTCCTAAAGCCATGTTGGGACTCGTCCAAGAACCCAGAGGTGTCCAGGAAGATGGATAGGTGAGAGTTCATGTGAGCTTCCAACATCTTTGCAGGGGCAGGCAGAAGGGATATTGGTCTGAAATTCTTAAGAAGACCAGGGTCCAATGAGGGCTTTTTAAGGAGAGGCTTCACTATCGCCTTCTTCCAGACCGTAGGAAAGGTGCCCTGTTCCATAGCCCCGTTCATTATTTCCAACAGGGGGGCCACCAGTGCGTCACTTTTTGTGGAACACCGGCGGTGTAAAAATGCGCTCTGTAGCACCCCATTTACATAGTGATGCATCTAGACAGATGTGTCACTTTGTAAACCCCTGCGCCACATTATACCTCCGCCAGGTATGATGTAAGCAGCGTGGTCACTACCCCGCATCGAAGCCTTGTAGAAGTGGCGCTTTGAAATCTATAAGATTTCAGTGCACCACTTTAAGGACGCCATTGCGTCAAAAGCTTACGCCTGCCTCATGGTAGGCGTAAGAGTAACGCAGTGTATTAAGGAAAGGCCTCCCCCATGCATTGCAGGAGTCGCGACACAACTCAGCAACGTGTGACTTTTGTGCTGAGAAATACGTGAGGATTCCTGATGTATCTGTCTTTCCTTGTGACATGGAGAGCCGTACATTAAATACGGCGCAACCATGGTGTCACAAGAAGGGGCAGTGAAAACTGTTGCATCGCTGTTTGTCATAGCAATGCAACAGTTTTCATAAATGAGGCCGTAAATGATGACCTAACATAAGCACTCAGGCCAGAACACATGGGAATGTCACACGTAAGCACCCATGCCATAAAGTGTGGAAATGATTCAGAAAAGGGGGTGGTGATGAACAGAGTGTCTGAATTAAGCAGACCACTCTTACCCAGTCCAAAGATCAGGGCTTGATCCATCACCGTTATTTAGCTCACTGCACCATCCCAGCTCAGAACCTGCCTATATGCAATTTAGTCTGTCCCTGGCCCAGTGCATCATGGGAACAGGGCAGACCAAACTACCAAGCCAATTCTTCACCAGAAAGAAGACAAACTTCCGGGGACCGGTTTCTGGCATTTCAGCCATCGTCAGCCCGGCTTGCTAGAATCCTGATGGTGCAGTGAGCAAGGGACTCATGTCTGAGTATACCCTGCCACACCTATAGTGGCCAAAAACGATTCAGAAAAGGGGGTGGTGATGAACAGAGTGTCTGAATTAAGCAGACCACTCTTACCCAGTCCAAAGATCAGGGCTTGATCCATCACCGTTATTTAGCTCACTGCACCATCCCAGCTCAGAACCTGGCTATATGCAAATTAGTCTGTCCCTGGCCCAGTGCATCATGGGAACAGGGCAAACTACCGAGCCAATTCTTCACCAGAAAGGAGACAAGCTTCCGGGGACCGGTTTCTGGCCGGGCCGACGACCGCTGAAATGCCAGAAACCGGTCCCCGGTAGCTTGTTTCCTTCCCAGTATAAGAATTGGCTTGGTAGTTTGGTTTGCCCTGTTCCCATCATGCACTGGGACAGGAACAGACTAATTTGCATGTAGCCAGGTTCTGAGCTGGAATGGTGCAGTGAGCTAAAAAAACGGTGATGGATCAAGCCCTGATCTTTGGACTGGGTAAGAGTGGTCTGCTTAATTCAGACACTCTGTTCATCACCACCCCCCTTTTCTGAATCATTTTGTCCACCATAAGCGTGGAAGGGTATAATCAGATGTGAGTCCCTTGCTCATTGCACCATCAGGATTCAAGCAAGCCAGGCCGACGACGGCTGAAATGCCAGAAACCGTTCCCAGGTAGCTTCTTTCCTTCCCAGTATAAGAATTGGCTTGGTAGTTTGGTTTGCCCTGTTCCCATCATGCACTGGGACAGGAACAGACTAATTTGCATGTAGCCAGGTTCTGAGCTGGGATGGTGCAGTGAGCTAAAAAAAACGGCGATGGATCAAGCCCTGATCTTTGGACTGGGTAAGAGTGGTCTGCTTAATTCAGACACTCTGTTCATCACCACCCCCTTTTCTGAATCATTTTGTCCACCATAAGCATGGAAGGGTATACTCAGATGTGAGTCCCTTGCTCATTGCACCATCAGGATTCAAGCAAGCCGGGCCGACGACGGCTGAAATGCCAGAAACCGGTCCCCGGTAGCTTGTTTCCTTCCCAGTATAAGAATTGGCTTGGTAGTTTGGTTTGCCCTGTTCCCATCATGCACTGGGACAGGAACAGACTAATTTGCATGTAGCCAGGTTCTGAGCTGGGATGGTGCAGTGAGCTAAAAAAACGGTGATGGATCAAGCCCTGATCTTTGGACTGGGTAAGAGTGGTCTGCTTAATTCAGACACTCTGTTCATCACCACCCCCCTTTTCTGAATCATTTTGTCCACCATAAGCGTGAAAGGGAATACTCAGATGTGAGTCCCTTGCTCATTGCACCATCAGGATTCAAGCAAGCCGGGCCGACGACAGCTGAAATGCCAGAAACCGGTCCCCGGTAGCTTGTTTCCTTCCCAGTATAAGAATTGGCTAGGTAGTTTGGTTTGCCCTGTTCCCATCATGCACTGGGACAGAAACAGACTAATTTGCATGTAGCCAGGTTCTGAGCTGGGATGGTGCAGTGAGCTAAAAAAACGGTGATGGATCAAGCCCTGATCTTTGGACTGGGTAAGAGTGGTCTGCTTAATTCAGACACTCTGTTCATCACCACCCCCCTTTTCTAAATCATTTTGTCCACCATAAGCGTGGAAGGGTATACTCAGATGTGAGTCCCTTGCTCATTGCACCATCAGGATTCAAGCAAGCCGGGCCGACGATGGCTGAAATGCCAGAAACCGGTCCCCGGTAGCTTGTTTCCTTCCCAGTATAAGAATTGGCTAGGTAGTTTGGTTTGCCCTGTTCCCATCATGCACTGGGACAGGAACAGACTAATTTGGATGTAGCCAGGTTCTGAGCTGGGATGGTGCAGTGAGCTAAGAAAACGGTGATGGATCAAGCCCTGATCTTTGGACTGGGTAAGAGTGGTCTGCTTAATTCAGACACTCTGCTCATCACCACCCCCCTTTTCTGAATCATTTTGTCCACCATAAGCGTGGAAGGGTATACTCAGATCTGAGTCCCTTGCTCATTGCACCATCAGGATTCAAGCAAGCCGGGCCGACGACGGCTGAAATGCCAGAAACCGGTCCCCGGTAGCTTGTTTCCTTCCCAGTATAAGAATTTGCTTGGTAGTTTGGTTTGCCCTGTTCCCATCATGCACTGTGACAGGAACAGACTAATTTGCATGTAGCCAGTTTCTGAGCTGGGATGGTGCAGTGAGCTAAAAAAACGGTGATGGATCAAGCCCTGATCTTTGGACTGGGTAAGAGTGGTCTGCCTAAATTAGACACTCTGTTCATCACCACCCCCCTTTTCTGAATCATTTTGTCCACCATAAGCGTGGAAGGGTATACTCAGATGTGAGTCCCTTGCTCATTGCACCATCAGGATTCAAGCAAGCCGGGCCGACGACGGCTGAAATGCCAGAAACCGTTCCCCGGTAGCTTCTTTCCTTCCCAGTATAAGAATTGGCTTGGTAGTTTGGTTTGCCCTGTTCTCATCATGCACTGGGACAGGAACAGACTAATTTGCATGTAGCCAGGTTCTGAGCTGGGATGGTGCAGTGAGCTAAAAAAACGGTGATGGATCAAGCCCTGATCTTTGGACTGGGTAAGAGTGGTCTGCTTAATTCAGACACTCTGTTCATCACCACCCCCCTTTTCCGAATCAGTTTGTCCACCATAAGCGTGGAAGGGTATACTCAGATGTCAGTCCCTTGCTCATTGCACCATCAGGATTCAAGCAAGCCGGGCCGACGACGGCTGAAATGCCAGAAACCGGTCCCCGGTAGCTTGTTTCCTTCCCAGTATAAGAATTGGCTTGGTAGTTTGGTTTGCCCTGTTCCCATCATGCACTGGGACAGGAACAGACTACTTTGCATGTAGCCAGTTTCTGAGCTGGGATGGTGCAGTGAGCTAAAAAAACGGTGATGGATCAAGCCCTGATCTTTGGACTGGGTAAGAGTGGTCTGCTTAATTCAGACACTCTGTTCATCACCACCCCCCTTTTCTGAATCATTTTGTCCACCATAAGCGTGGAAGGGTATACTCAGATGTGAGTCCCTTGCTCATTGCACCATCAGGATTCAAGCAAGCCGGGCCGACGATGGCTGAAATGCCAGAAACCGGTCCCCGGTAGCTTGTTTCCTTCCCAGTATAAGAATTGGCTTGGTAGTTTGGTTTGCCCTGTTCCCATCATACACTGGAACAGGAACAGACTAATTTGCATGTAGCCAGGTTCTGAGCCGGGATGGTGCAGTGAGCTAAAAAAACGGTGATGGATCAAGCCCTGATCTTTGGACTGGGTAAGAGTGGTCTGCTTAATTCAGACACTCTGTTCATCACCACCCCCCTTTTCTGAATCATTTTGTCCACCATAAGCGTGGAAGGGTATACTCAGATGTGAGTCCCTTGCTCATTGCACCATCAGGATTCAAGCAAGCCGGGCCGACGACGGCTGAAATGCCAGAAACCGGTCCCCGGTAGCTTGTTTCTTTGCCAGTATAAGAATTGGCTTGGTAGTTTGGTTTGCCCTGTTCCCATCATGCACTGGGACAGGAACAGACTAATTTGCATGTAGCCAGGTTCTGAGCTGGGATGGATCAGTGAGCTAAAAAAACGGTGATGGATCAAGCCCTGATCTTTGGACTGGGTAAGAGTGGTCTGCTTAATTCAGACACTCTGTTCATCACCACTTCCCTTTTCTGAATCATTTTGTCCACCATAAGCGTGGAAGGGTATACTCAGATGTGAGTCCCTTGCTCATTGCACCATCAGGATTCAAGCAAGCCGGGCCGACGACAGCGGAAATGCCAGAAACCGGTCCCCGGTAGCTTGTTCCCTCCCAGTATAAGAATTGGCTAGGTAGTTTGGTTTGCCCTGTTCCCATCATGCACTGGGACAGGAACAGACTAATTTGCATGTAGCCAGGTTCTGAGCTGGGATGGTGCAGTGAGCTAAAAAAACGGTGATGGATCAAGCCCTGATCTTTGGACTGGGTAAGAGTGGTCTGCTTAATTCAGACACTTTGTTCATCACCACCCCCCTTTTCTGAATCAATTTGTCCACCATAAGCGTGGAAGGGTATACTCAGATGTGAGTCCCTTGCTCATTGCACCATCAGGATTCAAGCAAGCCGGGCGTACGACGGCTGAAATGCCAGAAACCGGTCCCCGGTAGCTTGTTTCCTTCCCAGTATAAGAATTGGCTTGGTAGTTTGGTTTGCCCTGTTCCCATCATGCACTGGGACAGGAACAGACTAATTTGCATGTAGCCAGGTTCTTAGCTGGGATGGTGCAGTGAGCTAAAAAAACGGTGATGGATTAAGCCCTGATCTTTGGACTGGGTAAGAGTGGTCTGCTTAATTCAGACACTCTGTTCATCACCACTTCCCTTTTCTGAATCATAAAGTGTGGAAATGTCATGTGTAAGCACCCAAGCAAGAAAGTGTGGAAATGTCAGATATTTTTTTTTTGTATGTTCTTATATAGCACTCGACTACCCGGAGGCATCTCGGCGCTTGCCTTGGGAACCCGTCCTGGCTTTTCCCTGTGAGATAGCCCCTAACGGGCATCCCCAAGGGGAAAGCCAGGCATCCCGCCGCGGGGGGCCGTTGTGGAGATTAAGCAAGCTTAATGCCCAGAGTTGCAGAGTGTGAACCCATGTTTAGGTCAGGCACCGAAGCGAGAATTATCGAGTCCGTGGACATTTGCGCTCAAGACCCTGCCGCGTCGGGAATTGAACCCTGGTCCCGGGTCTGACCTCTGCTTCAGGGTCTGCCTTCTCTAACCAGTGAGCCACACTTCTCCACTATATAAGCACCCAAGCCAGCAAGCATAGAAATGTCACACATAAGCCCTCAGGCCGGAAAGCACAGGAATGTCACACATAAGCCCTCTGGCCCGAAAGCAACGAAATGTCACACATAGGCACCCAGACCATAAACCGTGGAAATGTCAGACATAAGCACCTAAGCCAGAAAGCATGGAAATGTCACACATGAACCCTGAGGCCAGAAAGCACAGGAATGTCACACATAAGTCCTCGGGCCCGAAAGTATGTTCATGTCACACATAAGTACCCAGGCCATAAACCGTGGAAATGTCACCTATAAACACCCAGGCCAGAAAACTTGGGCATGTTACACATAAGCACCCAGGCCAGAAAACACAAGAGTGTCACACATAAGCCCTCAGGCCGGAAAGCATGAACTGTCACACATAAGCACCCAGGCCGTAAACCGTGGAAATGTCACATATAAGCACCCATGCCAGAAAACACAAGAGTGTCACACATAAGCCCTCAGGCCAGAAAGCATGAACTGTCACACATAAGCACCCAGGCCATAAACCGTGGAAATGTCACACATAAGCACCCAGATCAGAAAGCATGCAAATGTCACACATAAGCATCCAGGTCATAAAACATGGTAATGTCACAAGTGTTAATACTCACATTTTCCTATTCAGAGCGGCACCCAAAAAAGGCCCAACTGCTCACAAGTCTTGCACTGTAAAACAAAAATTACAGTAGGGAACGCTACCAAAATTATCACTGGGGCGTTATATTAAGATCCATGTTAAGAACAAAAAGACAATTCAATCCCAACAAAGTCTATCCAGAAGGATCAAGAAATTCTTCCATTCAT
The DNA here is from genome assembly GCF_964263255.1 of Lissotriton vulgaris. Taxonomy (NCBI): domain Eukaryota; kingdom Metazoa; phylum Chordata; class Amphibia; order Caudata; family Salamandridae; genus Lissotriton; species Lissotriton vulgaris. Next base: position 1,492,171,749 of record NC_141694.1, on the reverse strand, counting down.
CTATAAACACACAAGAAGACATAGAGGTGAGTCTTCAGAAACATTTTATTCTAAACAAAATAGAAACATCTAGCCCAGCCATGGCATTTCGCCCTTCAACAAGGACTGCCGCCTGGTCGTCAGTAAAGGAGTGGCTGTGCTAGGAAGTAGATGTTGATACGGTGTTCTCAGTGTCAATGTCCTATAGAGTGTCGTAGAGTGGGGGGTCATAGAGTGGCACTGAATGAGACGTTTGACATAGAGTGGAGTGGCATAGAGTGTTGTAGTGTCGAGTGATGTAGAGTGTCATAGAGTCGGGTGGCTTAGAATGTAATAATGTAATGAAGTTGCATGGAGTGAAGTAGAGTGATGTGGAGTAGAGTAAAGTGTCGTGGAGTGGCGTAGAGTGGAGTGAGAAGAATGAGATAGAGTAAGGTCTCCTGGGTGGGCGTACAGTGGAGTGGCATAGACTGGAGGGACACAAAGTACAAAAGTGCCATAGTGTGGAGTAGTGTGTTGTAAAGTCGAGTCGAGTCGAGTGCAGTGACATAGAGTGGAGTATACATGGTAAGGTAGTGCACTGTGATTCCAGATTCCATTTTCAACTAAAATTACCATTACATTTGCACAGACACACAGTTTTACTGATAAAACTATACAACACACATACAATGATGTGTGGAAATCATCATCGTCTAGTGTATCAATTTGTTTTTATCATATTCAAATATTTGTTTTTACCACACTAGAGAATTACAAAAAAATTTGCTTCATGTGTGCTTTTCTCATTTTTATAAATTCTGAAATATTTGTACAGTTCATTTACTGACATTTGCATTTTGTTATGTGCGAGACCAAAATAACATTCTACAGTAATTCCTTTCGCATCCCGAGTACACAGCAAGATTGTCACATAAATCCTCTCACTTTGCAGTTAGAGAAAGAAAAGTAAACCCCAAGCTCCCTGGGGAGACAGAACCTAACATTTGACCTCTGTCTTTGAATGCACAGCAAATGTGACAAGCATGGTTATTTTTGGTGGTAAATGAATCCATTATTGTAAACAAATATTAAAGTAATATTAAAGTATCCATCGCAATAAAATACAGTTAAGAATACATATAGTAAATATAAAACTGCAGTTAAAAATCCTTAAATATTTTCACTGAATCACATTTCCGTGAGTCGATAATGGGAAAGGTCTAACTATTTTGTCACTTTTCCAATACATTAACTGTCATTTGAAGAGAAACAATAAGCAATAGCATTCCTGATAGGTCATCAATTAGAAGTAACGGATGCAGACTTCAAATATTTTTTCCTTATGTCAAGTAATGCAGGACTAATGCAGGACACAGACATATAAAATATTCAATATATTCCTCATTATAGCCACATAAATGACTGATTTTAAGTGTAAGCAATTCAATGTCCAAGAATCTTCAAATTGGCATAATGGAATAAGGATAAGACAAAATCTTAAATATTTAAGTTTACATGCAGGTACCAATTTACAAGTTAAGCATTCCTGTTTGATCTTGGAGTGTATGTAATGTGCATTTCTATATTTCTCTAATGTTATCAGGTCAACTGCTCCAGCATTATTCCTCATATTTTCTTTTATTAAACTCTTATGCTCGAACCAAGGCAATGTAATAAGGTTTGCTAAAAGAGATACGTTATTTTCAGTAGTTGCCCTGTTAACAAGTGCAAGACTCAGTCCAGGGGAGTATTCACATGCATTCATTATTTCCTTGTATATCAGATGCCTTAAAGAACCTCATCAGCCGTCATGCAATCACAGATATAATTCAACATTGTTGCAAAATATCTTGAAGTTAGCCACAACAAACATGGTTCCAATCTTGGTTTGCTATGCAGAACAGATGAGCGAATAAATATCTGATTTCTTTAACATATATTTTAGTCAACTCGCTGATGATCTTTTCATGGAAGACTATTAATCGGTATAGTAAAGAAGAAACTAATTTCGACTCTATCTCTTTTAACGATTGACAAATAGCACATCCTCCATAGACATTTAAGAATCTTTTAACTGACTGTGCAATAATTTGAGCCTTCATTTTGGTATCTAAAATGTGGTTTGACCATGTAAGTTTATAATATACAGTTAAGCTCAAATACCTATAATTTGCAACTTCCTACAAAAATCTTGTCATCAATTTTAAAACAATTCCAATATTTACCAAAAACCATGATTTTCACCTTTCCAGGATTGACTTAAAGATCATTTGCCAAATTGAATTTCTGCAAATTAGCTAGTAGTAATTGCAGACCTGATAGAGTCTGAGAGAAAATAGTAATATCATCTGCATAAACCAAGTAACTGACTGTTGTACCTCCTACCTTTTGTGAGAAAGCGTTCCTACAGTTTAATAATATTCAAATATCTGCTGTGTACAGTAAAAAAAGAAGTGGCTCTAAGATACAGCCCTGTTTGAGGTCATTTGCTATTGGTATCATGGCTATGGATTAACTTTATCAAATGCCGAAGAATATTCTATATAACATGCATACAAGGTAAGATTTCGCTTTAATGTTTTATTTACTAAAAATGTTAAGGCTATGATGTTGTCAACTGTTGAGCACCCAGGTCTAAAACCAGATTGATTAAAAGGAATGAATTTAGAGTTCAGCGCCCACGTATACAAATTATCTGAAATACATTTTGCTAAGGTTTTCCTTCAACACTGAGAAGAGCAATCAGGCAATAATTGCTTGAATCCATCTTCAAAATTTGTGTATGCATAGGATAAATAACAACCACTTTCCATGAAAATTGAATAATGCCCAATTTAAAAAAAATGTGTGTAAATAAATTTGTAAAGTGAATTGCTCCACAAGTCCAGGTCAGCTTTAATCACATCAATCAGAATGCCACTAGGGTCAGCAGCTTTTGAAGAGTGAGACTTTTCTCTCGAAATACGTAGATCAATATTTGAACAATATGAAGTTTCAAATGAGATCAAACTGATGCTGGCATAAACATTATCTACTTATGATTTCCTAGTCTCATATGATATAAAGTAGTCATTTGTAATCCGTGCGATCCAGTGCACCAACAAACTAGATACCAAAACAGCTTAGAGTTACATATTTTAATTTAGACGTTCAATTTCTCCCAAGCTGCATCTTAAGTCCGACAACGAATTTCTTGAATTTTGCAACAATATTGCTTATTTTCGTCCTTTATCATTGCATCTCTCTTTGCGGAGCTTTGATTTCCTAAAAGTAGTCTAAATTGTTTTCGATGTTTCCTTTTTACTGTACCTAATTTATTGTGCCTGTGTTTGGAGTAAGTGATTGATTAATTAAGAGTGTGGCACTAAAGAAAAATAATTTCTGAAGAACCTTTTCCTAGTCGCTACAGTAGTAAGTGGAAGAGAAGTGAAAATCGAAGTAGGAAATAATAAAATTTTGTTTGCTAAGGACCATTTTTGCATTCGACTTCAATTTTCTTACATTTGTCAAATGGAGAGCACCTTCTACAGTCCTCCATAATTAAAATTCTTAAACTATTTTATTTGTTGTGGATTGCTATCATGTTCCTTCCTTTGTACAATTTGATAGTCTTTTTATAGGGTAAAAGGGGCACAAAAAACAAGGTAAAATCGATTATGCTGTTTGAATTAGCTGAAATAAAAGGCGGTCTTGCCGGTTAGTCTGAAAGAAAATGAAATCTCCCATTCGGTGCAATGAAGCCTGGATCGAAAAGTAGCTTATACATATAATAAAGTTTTGGCTTAGTATTCACCCACCAATTGGCGGTGAGAGAGGGAGAAATATTCCAACATGAATCTGGGAAATCATCTTTTCGTCCAATGATTAAGTAGTAAATTAGTGTAAAAATGTCTGGTAAGGATATTTACACTGGATGAGTTATGGTCCACAATAGATTTCAGTTTATCAATCACCAGTTGAATCCCAGCTCTACAAATGACAGAGGAAAGTACACATTCATTATTAAAACTTGCGATGGACTCCTCATCTTTAGATCAAAAAACAATCACATACCTGATGGTATGCTAACCATAACAGGCCACCATCCCTTTGATGGCTGTGATTCCTAATGGGTCACAAATTGCGACTCACCTCATAAATATTCATGAGGAAGGTCGGTGTGGTCCCCACTAGGAATTGCAAATTAGGAAATAAACATTTACTACATTTAGAATTCTGATTACCAAATAGCAAAATCCCTATTTGGGAATGGTTATTCTAAATGTACGTATAGCTGGACCTAAGTGTTTCCAAATACTTTTCCTTCTCCATTAAATGCCCATTGGTTTGAGCTTACAAGATACCTGGTCATGGAACGCATAGTCTATTGAAATGTGATCTTCACTTACCTCCCAAAAGAAGCTGATTAATAATCTTCAGGCCACGGCTTCCAAAATCATGTAACAAGATGCGCTTTACAAAATTGTGACCATGCCAAACCAGTCCTGAGATCACTCCAGTGACTTCTATTGATGTCAGGATCAAATACAGCTACTCAGTATTACACACAAGAAATACTGCAACAAAGGCCTGACATACCTGCAAAAAGTTTGTTTTAATATAGTTATTCCCCTTCTCACCACTGGGCCCCACAACACCCATGTGTCTAAAACAGTAAGTGGCACTTAAGTAACGATGCTGCAACACTTCCAGGTGACCTGAGGGAAGTTCAGCATGGGGTGAACAATATTCCAATTCCACCATCTTTTTGATGCAGTATTTGTTAAGAGAGTCGTGTTAATTGTAAGTTAGCACAGTCCAGGGAGCGAGCGCATTCTGCAAATCACTGTCGTTTTTCCATGGAGACCTACATTTACATTTGTAAGACTGAAATGCCATCCCCGTTTGTAACATTTTCTTTATACTGAAGTAGCCTGAAAGGGAAAACCTATAATTAATGTTTAGTAACCCCCAAGGAAACACAAATTTGGCGCCCAATCAAAAGTTCAAATAATTCGCCATCATTGAATGTGCAAATGAGGTATAGTACTTATATATGCAGGACTATGATGAGAACAATAATGATAGTTGTGTGATGCACACAAGACATTAGCCACTATGATTGTGTATTGTTATTATTTGTTGTATATCTCTTTATGATTGAAATTGACACGATTGTCTGTCCAAAAAGTAAGTACATGGTTAAATACTGTAGAAAAATCTATTACATGGTTATCAATTATCTCTAATCTTACTGAGATTTTGTGTTAACATTTTATGTCCTGAAATATCCACTTTCTGCACCCTGCTGTTTTTTTTTGCTGTGCCATTTCATGATATGTCATTACTCCTTCACCTCTACATTAGCATTGATCGTTAGCTGTGTGGAGTCCTTGAATGGTCTCTGCAGCAGGCACATTGAGACATTGACCTATAATCCCATTAGGTGGCACACAGCTGCTTTTAGGTAATCTCCTCTTGGTCTACCAGTCCTCACCAATAAGCTTACAGATTGAGTAACTACATTAATATTAGGCACACTACCAAAAATGGCCGCCGCCCTTTTCAGATGGACGGAGTTGATAGAATTAGAATTCACAAAAGTTGGTCTGACTTTCTCAATGCATTGGACAGATCTTTACATGTTCATATGTTGCACCAGTTTCGATAAATCACAAAATCTTCCAGTTTTCAGGCATAAATTGTTCATTTCGAAAGAAAAAGACATTATGGTACGAAGAATCTAGGCATAGACGCATCAAGCTAAAAAACGGTCGCAAACGGGCAGATTCTCAGAATCTGCCCCTTTGCGACTGGTATTTTTGCATTTGGGATGCATCATCCCAAATGCAAAAATCGCAATTTAAGAAATCGCAAAATTGCGATTACTTAAATTATTGAGATTCCTTAAATGCAATGCATTAAAGTAAAAAAAAATACCAATTTCCCTAATGGGGGAGAAAATTACCATGAAGTTGAACTTCATGGTAATTTGCAAAAACTTTGAAAAATGCACTCAAGTGCATTTTTCAAAGTTCCATTTTACACACAAACTTGCCCTTAGGGCATGTGTGTGTGCAAGATGTACCCATATGCAGATTTCAGGGGTGCAACAGGGTGTTCTTTTGACACCCTGGCACCCTTGAAATTGCAATCTCAATTTGCGATTCTCTAATTGAGAATCGCAAATTGAGAATGTCTTCCGATTCATTCCTATGGGGGCCCATAGGAATGAATGGGGAGGTATTGCTTAGTTGCGAGTCGCAATTAAGGAATTTTAAGAAATCGCTATTTTTTTAGCGAGTTCTTCATGCATAGCCTTTTGCTATTCCTTATTAGCGAATCCTTTTTTTTCTCTAATAAGGAATCGCAGAATGGATGCTTGATGAATCTATAGGCTTGTCTGGGCCATTCCTGCAGTATGAGGAAGCAGTGTTAGAAAACTAACATTCTTTAGTTTAATGCACATTTTTTTTTCAGCTCGATGGCTTCTTTGTTTCTGCAATATGCCTCTTCATCCTACACAACCCTTGTGAAAAAGGGGGAAATCGGATGCCCTTTCATACACATTCCTCCAATCCTCTAATGTTATGCCTGGCTCAGTCAGCTGTATTTGTTTTTGTGCTGGCCACATTTATACACACGTGGGCATTATTTACGTTTGCTTAGGATTATTGAAGTCACTCCAGCGGAAGAACAACAGCAATGCTCACTCATGAAAGCTAAAATGAAAACTGACTGATTAATCTACGCATGAGTAAACTATGTAAGTAAAGTAAATTTGTTATTCATGTTCAATAACTTAAAATCGTTACATGATAAGAACAGACCGAAAAAGTTGTTAAAATCATGAGAGAGAGTAATAAACACAGTGTTTCTAAATAAATCAATTAGAGTGTGTGCAAAACTGCAACACCCATAAGGTCTGAGTGACTTGACTTACCTCAAGAGTTGATGAATTAACTGGGTCTTTTTAAAGTGCTACTCCGTATAATTTCAAATAATTGGTGTAGTGCATGCGTGAATACTGAGTCCAAGTGTGTCACCCTGAGGGGCTACAAGTGTCCGAGGTTGCTTTGCAAAGGTGAAAAGTACTCAGGGTTGAAAAACAGTCAGGAGAGGCTGCTGAGAGGTTTTGAGAGTTTTGAGAGGAGTCTTTTCGGCTTTGTCTGGGCTAGGTCTTGTTGACCTACTGGAGGAGCGACACCGTAATCCAATGGGATCTTGGTCGTTGGAAACAGATCGCGAAGAGTGGAGTGCTGCATGGATAATGTTGTCCAATTTCCTAAACCTTGATAAGGTCACCAGAGAAGATTGGGAAAAGCCAGGTCTGAGGCTACTTTACAGGTGTGTGCTCCTCGAGCTAGAATTAAAGGAACTAGAGGCTGGCTGAGGCGACTATGTCGATATGATTCATGCATCACATGAATTTACATTTGTAAACTAACACCTGGACAAAATGCTTTATTGAAACAGGCCCATGGGTTAATCTGCTTTTGGGGGTATTACTAAGCAAAAAATACTTTCAGACATAAATATTACTCGATCAACGCTAGCCTCCCTCTGCCCACATGGACAGCAGGCGTCTGCTGTAAGTCGAGTTTGCCAGTGACTCCTCATTTTATCCAAAGCAGAGATATAAATTACTCTGGGTATAATCACTCAGGGGGATCACAGTGATTCTTGGTATTATCAGGAGCACAGATCTGACTGACTGAATTTTCACAGTGGACTTCCAAGTCAGTCTGGGTATTAAGACAAAATCTCTGGAGGAGTCTGGGTATATGTAAAAGCAAAGCTCCAATTGACTCCGCATTATCAAGGGCAGAGCTATTTAGAGGAATAGACTGCATCGACTGAGCCTACGGGGATATAACAAACAGGAAGAAGCTCAAAACACTGTGGAGTTTATTTACAAGCCTTGCGCCGCTGGTGCGTCACTTTTAATGGGAAAAAATTATGCACTGGTAGCTTTTTAAATCCCTTCACTGAATATGCTGGACTTTATTATAACACATAGTCCTCCTTTACAGACACCGCAGTGATTATTAGTAATAACAGGATGCACAATTACAGTAGGATCATAAGTAATCCCCATAGACTATTTATAGAATGTGGCCTCCCATGCAGAAATTGGTGTTACCAAGACAATTTTCCTGTTATTTTATCATTACGATGTTTGCATTTACAAACTCCTGCAAATTGTTTCCAAAGGTTTGTCCCTGGTAATTCTGGATGGGTCTCAGCTGCATTCCTCATAACACTGACTTGGGCAGAAACTTCAGCTTCTCTCCAAATCTTTATAATCAGGCCATTTGTAATGGGGAGCTAAATGCCGTCAGGTCTCATGAATGGGTTGTTAATACACATATGTTGCTAATTCTACTGCACAATATTGTAAGGCCATATCATGCAGCCCAGTACTCTGTGGGTATTTCCTGGACCCAACATTTTGAGGGTCACTTTTCCATAGCATAGTCTTCTGGTGGGCATTGTTCCACTGCATAGCACTATTGGGGCATTATTGTTTCTGCCAGCACATTATTTCTGCGTGTACCTTATTTATAATGGGCAGTAGTTCAACTGTGGCTCAATATTTTCTTTTCAGATGGACGTTTTGGCTGTTAAGTTAGACGCTAAGTAGGTTTCACAGTGGTTTCTTATGTTCACATCTTAACACAAAAACTCAATTCCAAAGGGCAAGGTGTTCACCATAAATGACCAGTTACTACCTTATCGCATTTACCCATGTATTTACCAATATGTACTTAACCCCTTCCATGCTCATGACGGAACGGCTCCGTCATGAGCGTCGGTTGAGCTGTGCTCATGACGGAACCGTTCCGTCATGAGCCGATAGGGTCATTAGAACCTTCAGCACAGCGCGAATATTCGCGCCGCGCTGAAGGGGTTAATAATGCACCACTGGGTGCTATTTTGCATATATTGTGTTGAGGAACCCAATCCCCACCCACTAAATGAATATGACAAATTCATTATATTCTCTGCTTCAGTACCATCATTTTCTAAAACCCAAATCCCTATAATGAGCCAACATCTCGGACTAACTCCCTTATTCTGATCATTTTCCAGTACCGCTGAGAACCCTAGCATTGCCAGACTTCAACTTTGTCAGTGGACTTTAAACTGGGCTCTTGTGACACCATATCAACAAATGATGGATCTAAAATACAACAGGTAGACAAGTGCCAAACCTTAGACGTTGTACCTACATCACCCTTGCCCTCAAGTTATTCCACTGGTTCCCTTGGGCTTCAGAGATCCCTTTCACAGCTCTCTGCATCGCCAATACAGCAATCCGCAGGACAGGACCTTTACTTCTGCAATCATGCAGTAACCACAGCCCGGGAATGGCTCTGCCCTGGTTATCTACCCTTATAAAGGATATGATTGAGTGGACCTTCATCTCTCTGCAGCCTTGTAAGTTCTGAAACTCACCCTTGAAGAACATAAAAATAACCAGAAGTTGCTTAGAATACAGTAGGACCCTAAAGACCTGGCTGTTTCTTGAAACATAATGAGAACTAGACTGAATGTACAAGCACTTCTGGTTGGTTTATGCATGCTGTGATCCTCTCCCACAACCTGCTTCAGTACATCGCTCATGCACTGCTGTGTTGCAACACGCCACCACAACTCGATTGGAGGACACATCCAATTCTCACGCATAACAGCAAAAGATGCTTCTCCATAGGCAGCACCACAATCAACACCATTGCAACACTTAAGGCCTCCAAGGGTAGAAAAGTGCTATACAAAAGCCAATGCAATGACGTATTTCAGAGAAATCCTCTGCATCAAATCTGATTTAAGACCATGAGAATGCATAGAGGAGCCCTTCTTGCTGAAAATATTTTGGCCTGAATTTAGAATTAGGAAGTTTGCGATTTTTTTTTCTGTGCACATTTATTATTTATTACATGTCCGCTATTAAAAGTAAGTCTGGGCGGTGAACTCTGCTTCGCTTGCGGAGTTTGCCGCACTTCGCGTTACGCAGAGTTCTGAAAAACTACATAGCGGAGAGGTAATCTCAATTCAGGAGTTACTGACTTTTATGTCTGAATTCGGATTGCAAGATACGTTTCGCCGGGAACAGCTTTTCCGGTGAAAGCAGTGAAAATCTGGAGAAATATACCAGTGGAATAGTGATTGTAATTCTTGAAAGGCTTGTGGAAATTAGTAACAAAAACAATTTACATGGAAATGAACATATTACTTACTGGTGATTTTCATTACCATGGACCTTAGTCCTCCCTGTCACAGTCAACACCCAGGAGGAATCCCCGCCTCCTGAGATAGCTCTCAATCCACTCATTCTAAAAAAAACTGAAGACTTTCCTCAGTGTTTTCAACATCGTTCCTCGCTTTCTTCCATACAGCTAGTCCTCTGTTTCATCATAGTGCTTCATACCAAAGCTAATTTGAGGAATACTGAAAAGGACTAGCCACCAGAGAGGGAGGGAGGGAAGTATGTTATCTTATGTTATGGTAAAATGTTTCTAACGTGCTCGAATACCCTAGGGTGTCTTAGCGCTGGTTGGGAATATCAGTAAAGGTGAGAGCAGGGGGAAACTAGAGGTTGAAAAGCCACATGTGTTTATTATTTTCCTAAAACTAAATAATGTGGGAGCTGCTTTAATATGTATAGGCAGGCTGTTCCAGAGGGCTGGGGCTTCAGAGGAATAGCATCTGCCTCCCCATGTGAGTCTCTTAAAACTGTGATGAGGAACCATAAGGGAGTTTTTTGATCTTAGGTCTCTATTAGGTATGTAACAGGAGAGGGACTGTTTGAGGTAGCTAGGACCAAAATCATGCAAGGCTATATAGGTAAGGCATGGTGTCTTAAATTTAATGCGGTTATTCAATGAGAGCCAGTGAAGTTCCTTAATGAAGGCGGAAACCGGATGGAATTTGGGAAGATCAAAAATAAGCCTGGCCGCCGCATTCTGCACGCTTTTGAGTTTCTTCACATATTGTTTTTGGAGCTTAAGAAAAAGTCTGTTACAGCAATCTAGCTTTGTCTTTGTTAATAAGGAAATTACTGTTTTTCTGGAAGTGGGGGTAACATAAGGCAGAATCTTCCTGATGATTCTCAGAAGTAGGACTGGGAAGGGGAGGACTATGGCCCAGGGTAGTGAAGATCACCAAAGTAATATGTTCATTACCCTTGAGCCATCCTCCCCTTCTCCAGATGTATGATCATCATGGAAGGAATATTTCTGCTTAGGTTGTCCACCTGATGGTTGTTCAGACCTGGTATATACTTTACCAACAAGAAGAGGAGATGCATCTCTGCTCAAAGACATATTGTCTGAACTCAGGCCACTAGAGACTCCACACTGGTCCCTCGCCTGTTAGCCTTTGGCTACTTGATTATTTATCTTTTCAGATTAATACTGCTTTCCCTTCTATAAGAGCAGCAAATGATTAAAGGACTTCCATATTGCTGATTGTTCCCTCCAATTCACAGAATGATTGTCCTCTTTTTGGAACCCATTGTCCATCACCTCCATCTCCCTAAACTTGCCTACCAACCCCTTGACTTGTGTCTGATGTTATTACGAATGGGATTGGTGGCACCAGGGACACTAAGAAGACTATCTATGTTCAGCCACCAACTGAGGTCTTGGAGCGGCGCAACAACTGGGAGACTGATATCATTGTTATGAAATCCATTAAGTTTAGAGACCAGTTGTCTAGTAGGTAGAAGAACAAAGGTGTGAAATGGAGGCGAGTCCAAGGAATTTCAGCAGTGGTGACTTCCATTAGCCCCAGTGCCCTCAAACACAGCCTCACTGGTGATTGGTCACAAGACACTCGACCCCTCAAAGGTTCTTGTAATGTCAGGGCTCTTGTTTCTGGTAGGAAACGCAAGCTCTCATTTTATTAAAAAGAACTCAGATATAGAGTCCTTGTTGGGAAGGAATTAGATGTGACTTTTTTAAGTTCAGAATGAATCCTAAATTCGTTAGACAATCCGATACTCTTGCCCTATATGAATGAACCATAGGAAGAGAAAGAGAAACAATTAATCAATCATCTAGATAAGACATTATTTGAACACCTTCCAATTGTAAAAGGACAACTACAGACACCAGTATCTCTGTGAAAAATCTCAGGGAAGTTAATAGCAGGGCTTTGAACTAGAAATGCAGACCTCCCTCCGCTAATTCAAACAGGTTCTGGCTTTTACGGTGAATAAGCACATGGAAGTAGGCACCCTTGAGATCCGGAGTCATCAACAAATCCCCTTCTCCAATCATTTGAAAGACTATCTGAAGTGTTGTCATCCTGAAGGGAGTGTACTGGATGAACTGGTTTAACCATTTCAAGTTCAAAACTGAATGAAAGAATCTGTCTGATTTGGGAACCAGGGATATAATTGAATATACTTCCTGCTTTCTTTGTGAATAGGGTAGCTGGATCACTAGTTTTGCGATTAGATTTGAAATGCCCGTCAGTAAGTACTCTTTTTTCAGGTGATTGACAGGCGAGGGAGTCTTATGACACCATGGCTGCAGATGCTCCTTTAACTCTATAGAATAGCCATTTTTATTACTGCAAGTACCCATTTGTCCCCAATCATTGGACTTCATGTCTCATAATGGTTGTCTCCCCTTGATGGTCAGGATTTAGGAGGTTAAGACTGAAGGGCATGAAGTTGGGATTTCTCTAACAATGCAGCCCCCAGACACGGGGCCCAGCCTCAAAAGGGCCATTTGACTGCTGGGAGAATTTTCCCAACTTAATTTGCATAAAACAATTTTTTGCTGAAAAAGCTCAAAAGGCTGGATAACCTTCTTCTCTGCTGTCAATACCACGTGGTGGTACTCCTCAACTGTACTAACTTGTGGAATGGCCTAGCAAATTGGAACAGGTCAGGATGCCTGACGAGATGTACTTTCGAATTTGGGTTTACATCACAATTAAGGACTTATCTGGGCCACTCTTTGGGACTGGAAGGATGGTATTCACAAAACAGGGATAGCTGGTGTGAACTAAGCTTTTCACCAGGGAACTTCTACTGGGACTGTCCAAATCGAGCTGACTTCTTGCATATTGAGTTTTCATGTTATTTTTTCACTTTGTATATATATTCATAGGCACTGTTTTTCTATCTTCCTTGTACACGTCTTTTGTGTATTTATTTATTTTCTGAATGGCTGGGCTTCAAAAATAATATTTCTACTTCTTGAACAAAGAATTAACGTATTCTAAGAATTACTAAACAAATTTCAGTACATTTGTGGCTAGACTGTGGCCTATTCAATCTAGCAACCGGGCGGTTATTTTATGAAAACAGCCTGAGGAGGAAATAAATGCAAAAATAAAGTTTGTGGTAAGCCCTTGAGAAAAGCAGTGAAAGTCCTAATTTAATAGGGGAACTTTGAACATTATACAACATAACAGTATGGCTTCATATCTTAACAGTGACAATTGAAAACCACAAGGAGGGCAACGATAGAAGGAAGAAAGTTTCAAAACGATTGAGGATAAAGAAATTAATCCAGCCTGCAGGTATAAAAATACATCCTAGATAAACAAGTAACAGTCAAATCTAAAGATTGTTGATTTGAGTTTGATTGGTTTGCTTCATATTCCAGAAACGATTGATAAACCGCAAAGATAAACCGCACAAATGTACCTCGCCCATTGAATAGAGCGGGTAACCAATAGCCAAATTAGGTATGTTCTCATACAAAAAATGTTCTTCATATAGAATCTACATGGTTCAGGTGGAGGTGTAACATAAGCCCAGGGCAAGAATATGAGTTTACAGATTAACAAATATGGTATGACTATGTATATGCTTCGTTTAAAATGAAGTCTCATGAATATGAGAAATGCAAGCAAGAACATCTAATACTTTATTAAAAATAAAAAATGCTTTGTGAAACTTCCCTTTTTACAATATAATGACAAAATATGATGTGGGGTAGACTGAACAACAAGTTCAATTCATATAAATGTTTTGTAGGTGCAAATTAAACTGGAGTGTGGACTTGAAACATAAGTTCTTTTCCTTTAGTCAAAAAGTTTGTGTAAAATCAAAGAAACAAATAGTAGCTTTTTGTAACAAGTGTTTTACATTTCTGTTTTAATTTAGACTGTTTTTTAATGAAAAAAGTGTCCTGAAGATGGTGACGATTTCTTTCACCGAAACGCCGCGTCAACATATATTTTTTCTTCATGAATTGTTTTATGATGTAATGTTTTTATGAATAAAATGATGTTTTTAACATGACTATCCGAAAAACCAATAAATAAAAAAGAGATATAATTTATCCTCTTGCCTCGCCACCCTCATTGTATCCTACTGAAGGTTATCTACAATTTAAATATTTAAATATTGCATATAATGTAAATGTGTTAATCTGTTTGAAACTCTAAGCCCTTTTTAGTTTAGTTCCTTCAACCAAGATCCTCGTGAGATAGGAGTCTCATAACCAACAAAAAAGGAAAAGGGAATTCTTGAATTTTTGCCCCTATTCAATCTAGCACCTTCGTCTGTGACTGTTAGATTCAATTTGACAGTGTTGATTCTGGATACTGTGACTTGAACCTCATTTACTTCACATTCTGTTTTTATTTTTAAATCGTAGGTTATTTTTTCTTTTTGAAGTGCTGTGATACTTTGTGGCAGATTAGTTGTTTAACAGCGTCAGCGCTAGCGATCTAAACACATAGGCCCCTATTTACTGGGATTTGACGTGCGAACAACAGTAAATCACCTTGCTACGCTGCCCTATGCCAAAGTGAAAGAGAACAAATGAACCATATTTATGCAATACAGTGCATTCTGGTCCTTTCTCCCTGCGCTGGCGCTGCTTCGGCTGCCTAGCGCAGCGCAGGCACCCTTGCACAATGGTGCAAGGGTGCCTGTGTTGTTGCCAGGATTGTTTTTGTGAAGGAAGGGGCACACATAGAAATGCAGAATGCAGCACACGTAGAAAGAGAAATAAATACATTTCTCCTTGTTATGCCTCACCTTGGGAGCTGTGAGGATTTGTCGCTTCACCAGGTTTAAATGCTCTTGTAAATCTGGAGCAGCGTCAAGATCCATGGGTGTTGCGTGGGAAAATCCACTGCAACGCCTATGGAACGCCTCCGAAGCGCTGAGTAAGGCAACACAGCGATTTACTCTACCTTGCCTTACTCCTTCTCTATGAGGCGGTTAAATGCCATATATAGTGACTTTGCATGGCCCCATAGATATGAGTTTGTATTCTCCGCTGTCGGAGCATCACAAAAATGTGACGCTTCGGCGGTGCAGGATGCTCGTAAATAAGCCCCATAGTGTTGCGTTGTTGTCATTGGATTTCATCCCGCCCTTAACACCACCCACATGGACCACTCCACGTGCCCCAACCGCTGGTAATGCCTATGTGCGTGCACGTGCTAGGACTGACTAATATAACACTGAATACGCCTTTCACTCAGCTTATTATTATTAGTAATTGGCTCTTATCGCTGTACAAATATAACCATGAAAAGAGCTAAAAATGTGAAAGATTTGCTGCCTGTAAACATTCCGAATGTCTTGGACCGAAGAGGCAGCTGGGTAAGGGTGTATTTTGGGAGATGGCGTCACAGAGCTGCGCCAGCCAGGGACCCTTCCAGGCCTGACAGGCTGTAATTTTAACATGAGGCGTGCCAGTGATAATCACCCACTACTGTCTGCACCAGTGCAGCGGGCGGGGCTTATCATCTCGACAATTCACAGACTTTATTTTTTTTGGTACTCCAAGCAAAAATAGTAAACGCTTTTATAGTTTATGTTCAGATATTCAAGGCAAAGCAAAATACAGTAATCATATAACTAGGAAAACTGAGGTTTGCTGGGAATTGGCAGCAAGACAACAAATGTAACAAATGTGCAATGAAGGGGTGGGGGGTGAGACAATGTAACAGCTTCTCTGGAATAATAACTGTATTAGAAAGAAGGATTGAGTCCTGTGGTGCTGGACTAACTTTAAATCTCAATAGGCAACTCGCTTTGTAATCAACATTTGCAAAGCCGGGTTTAATGTGAAATTACTTTGAACAGGGCGATTATTATAACGAGATTCCTAGAGCCGAATGTTCCTGCCTTCTTCAGTCTTGTTTCTCAAGTCACCACCTGAGCCTTCACAACAGAGAACAACTTCGGTACTGCAGGGCATCTTAAATAAAACCTA
This sequence comes from Lissotriton vulgaris, assembly GCF_964263255.1. Classification (NCBI taxonomy): domain Eukaryota; kingdom Metazoa; phylum Chordata; class Amphibia; order Caudata; family Salamandridae; genus Lissotriton; species Lissotriton vulgaris. The sequence goes on along the minus strand of NC_141694.1, from coordinate 1,492,155,610 downwards.
CAATTTAACCATCGAATGTATCCCTCAGCAAACGTTTGAATAACAAACCTTTCTTTTTATGTGTTCTTTTCAATACAACTATTTTTTCTGCAGTATATATGGATGTATAAGATTTTAAAAACTTTCAAAATTTTTTGTTTATTCACCATCATCAATACATTGCAACGTCTTAAAAAAAGTTATTAAAGACCAGTAACCTTTTTCTTAGTGGGCCTAATAAATAAAGAAGGATTACTTTGTTGTGCAAACTTTGCAGATATCTATCATTGTCTTTAATGTGTAGACGTAATCGCTGGGCCCATACTACTTTTTCTATTGCCCGTCATGCCGGCTGGCATGTAGAACTGCAACGAAGGACCTCCACTTCTGTTTGTTTTGAGTAAGTTTCTGTATGGCGCCCCGGCTGTGGTTCAGGGTCTTCATTTCTGTTTCCACAGTTCGCCTTCAGGTGTAATTTGGCCTGCCTCTCTTCCATTTACCTTCGCAGGTCCAGTGGAGAACTGTTCTTGTGATGGAGTCTTGTTCTCTTCTGATGGGGTGTCCTATCTATCTCCATCTTCTTCTAATAATAATGGTGTGTGTGCTCCCTTGCTTGCATCTGGAGAAGAGTTCCAGGCTGGAGATGTTTGCGGCCAACCAGGGACAAGTGCCTGGGTCCATAGTAGGCAATTAATGCTTGGAGCGTCTGCTCCAGTTCATGATAGGGGTGCCAAATGCAAGTGATCAAGACATTGTGATCCATTGCTCTACCAATCATCAATGGCAGAAATGGTGCTTGTAATAAAGCAGAAAGTTTTGTAAATACTACCTGTAGGTTTGCAGTCCATACCGAAAAATACTATTACATTCATTAGATCAAGCTGTTTTCGCACAGTTCCAGAAGGCAGGTTGGAGCTGCAGGAAATCCAACATTAAGAAATCGCAGTTATGTTGAAGTTTGTCAGCTGACTGAATAAAGTTTAAAATTGGCATTTAAAATGTGCTCATTGTGACACGAGATTATGCATTTTCAAACGCATTTTCTTTTTTGGTTAGATTTAATAACCAAGAATATTGTAAAAAGGCCCAATATAAATATGTTTTCGACTTTTGTAACTACTGGAAATAAATATCTTCGTATTTTGACACTTCATGTTCCCAAAAGTAACCCTCTGCAGTCCCAAAACTGTTTTCTGATGAATGCACATCTGTTTGAAAGTAGGAGAGCGGCACAGCATGGGACATAGCATCAGGCAGTAACCAAGGCCCAGCAGTAAATGGAATTTCAATTTGGTAGAAGTTTCTGTTTTAAACATTTTCAGATACATTATTTGGTGGCACTGGTGGATCAAGAATGCCCTTGACCCTAATGCAAGCAAGAAAATGGGCCCTTGTGCCTCTCAGGTGTATCGTGAAAGCTAGCCGTAATAGGGTGTAGTGGGACCCTCAGGACCACTTCATCCGTTGCTCTAAGGATAGTTCTGCCTTTGTTTCATGGGGCAAAATTTCAATTTACTTTGTGACTTTGCTGTCTAAATTATGTTACTACTTATATGATGGATTAAGCTGTTCAAAGCAAAATTACAGATGTTCAGTCTGGAATTTGATGGGCAGTGTACCAGTTGTTGCTGCCATCCAGACAGGCACATAGATGCACGTTTTGAGGCTAGATTGTGTCATATGTGCCTTAATCAAATGTGAAGAGATTAAGGGGGGGTCTATTGCACTGTTGCATATCATAGTGTGGTACTTTATAGCACAATAAGTAACAGTGTGCCCATGCACAGCTGAGCTCCTGGTACACTTTCATATGGTAAGAGTCTTTCCCTGCAGTTTTAGATGACGTTTTGGGAGCTCCAGCCCCTTGAGTAACGTCTGGGTGTAATTTCCGGCAAAGAAGAGTATAGGTACCTCTACTAGAGTCCACGCTGATCAGTATCAGACATAGCGCCCAACTCTGCCAACCCAGGATGTCTAGTTCTCTCTACAGAAGGCACCTTTCCTACACCACTGGTGACATACACACAGCCCTTTCCTTGGGTGTTTCTTTGCCCTCGTTTATGTTGTATATTGAAATATGTATTTGTGTAAAGTGATTTCTGTAATTTCTATGGGGATTGGCCCCATCCAATGCACAGGCTCTGCAAAAACACCTGCACTTTCCACATCATATGCAGTGCTTAATTTGTAAAACAATTAAGTGCCAGGGCCCTTCTCAGCAGGCTACTGCAGCCTGCACCATGCATTGCCCCTGCCAGCTCTGCCAATGACAGTACCAACATAACACCTAGCTATCGCACTCCTACAAGTGTGACAATTCACACAATTTCAGACCACACAAAGCTATAATAATAGCGTTAGAGGCTGCTATTAAACCTTTTCAATGCTTGACTTAATATACACAGCTGTTGTGCTCATCTCAGACAGCGCCACCATGTGTTGGACTGTCACTAGAGCCGGTGCTGACAATTAAGTGCCAGTGCCGAACACCAGTAACCACAGGCTCAAATTAAGCACTCCATATAAGAGGGGGAAGGGCCCTTCTCTTGTACCTAATTGCACATACACCTCTAGGGTCATTTTAGGAACAAGGTACACCAGACGGTACAGTGCTGGCATCTGACGAGGGCACTTCTAGGTCAAATTAGGTAGGGCTCTATAAAGACCTCTCTGATCTGAAAGTTGGTGTCTGGCAGCAGCAGTTGTTATGACTCTTACTCTTTCATATTAGTTTGCATTTGACATTGTTACACCACTGTTATTGTTTTGTCTCTTTTCCGTTTCCCTTGGTTCCTCCCATTAATCCCACCTCCCTGCCTTTGCTCTTGTGTTTCTCCTGGGATGAAAGTATAACTCAGCTTCACCCTTGCAGTAGAGTTTATCCTTTTTTAGGCTATTGAGCAAATGTTCTTCCCTGGTGTTAGAAATTGGGTTGTAGGCTGACTGGGGTATGATCCCTAGCCAAGCAGCAACCTCAATCCTAATCAGAGTAAGAAGCAGACACACCCTAAATGAACCTTTGTTCACCCTCTGGTAGCCTGGTACAGAGCAGTCAGGCTTAACTTAGAGGCAATGTGTAAAGTATTTGTTCAACACTTCAAAGAGTAAAACAGTGAAAACACCATTAAAAAAATTCCACACCAGGTCAGAACGATAGAACTTAATTTAATAAATAAAACAAGACCAAAACGACAAAAATCCAATCAGAAGAACTAGAGATATGAATTATAAAGAATAAACTGTAAATGTCCTCTTAAACGCAATATGCACTTATTTGGGATATCTGGTCGCGTCGGACTGGGACAAAGTCAAAAGTTCAGGCTGACTACAATGAGCACAGGCTGGATACAGGGACCAAGTGAGGCCCGCTGTACAAAAGAACCTTAATCCTGTTTGCATCAACGGTGAAGATGTAGGGTGCAGTCAAAGGGATGCGTTGGTGCCAATCCACTCAGTGTTGGTGTTGCGCCTGTCCTGATTCGTGCAGCAGTGGCGATGCATCAGCTCCAATGTGCAAAGAGCTTCGAGGATGCCATTGACTGGAATGTGAAGACTTTGCGCAGTGAAGAGTGTTGCACAATGGTGGTACCAAAGGTGATTCGTCGTTGCCAATCCACGCTGTAGAGACGATGCACCAGGTCTGGTCCACACAACAGGAGCAATGCAGCAGTTCAGATACATGCAGCAGGAGCGATGCGCCTGTTCTGATCCATGCAACAGGAACAATGTGCCTGTTCTGATCCACATTACAATGGCGATGCGCTAGTTCAACAGAGGATGCATGGGTTTTACTGGAGAAAGCACCATAGGCCCACTTCCAAGAGTCGAAGACTGGGGTGGTACCACTTGTCAGGGCATACTCACAGATGGTAGAGTCCTGGTGCAGAAGCAGGTTGGTCGGAAGTCCTTTATGTCCCTGAGAGTTCAGATTAGGAGGCCAGCCAACTAGCCCTTAGAGTCCTTCTCACCCAGGCAGGAGAAAAGCAGGCAGTAGGGCAGCACAAGAAGGCAGGAGTCCAACAAAGTAGCAATCCACCCGAGTGGCAGTCCTTCAGCAGCACAGCAGTTCTTATTCCTGGCAGAGTCTTCACAGGTCCAGAAGTGTACTGAAGCGCTGGAGTCAGAGGTCCAGTACTTATACCCAGCTGAGCCTTTCAAGTGGGGGAGACTTCAAAGACAGGGATTTGAAGTGTACAGAGCTCCTCCCTTCCTGACATGGCTCCAGACTCCATACAGGGGTGGGGGCGGGCGCTGCAGCTCTTTGTGTGGGGACAGGACACAGCCTATTCAGGTGTAAGTGAGGCTGGGTCCAGCTCCTGCCTTCCATCTTCCCAGGATGGCCCATCAAGTCACACCTAAGCTCCCTTTGTGTGCGGCTGTCTAGGGGTAATACACAAAGCCCAGCTGTCACTTACCCCCAGACTGACCAGAGACAGGTAGCAGGCACCAAATGGCTAAAGTAAGGAAATGCCAACTTTCTAAAATTGGCATTTCCTGAATTGCAATTTAAAATCCGACTTTACCATAAGTTAGGATTTTAAATTAGGATTCCAGAGACACCAGACTTGAAGATTGTATCTCTTCCCAATCAAAAATGACATACAAAATAAGGTCATCCCAATGTTATCTTATGAGAGAGATAGCCCTGACTTAGGGAGCATTTCACTACCAGTACATGTAAAAAAAAGTGCATGTATATATATATATATTACCTACTGGCTATCGCCAGTAGGTATATATAGTTAGAATTTTTTCCCTATGGGACTTTTGAAAATTCTATGTCTAATAACTTTGGCGTTTGTGGACGGAATCGGCTGAAATTTTCAGGAAAATGGCACATTTTGTTTCTGAGCAGCCCCTGAAAATTTGGTTGGGTTTCGTCAAGGGGGGGCTGAGAAAAAAGGGGGGTCCCAAAACGCGTTTTTCCCATTCATTTTTCCATAGGGCGGTTGGACTCACTTTTAGCTCGAACGGCTGAATGGATTTGCACGAAACTTGGCAAAATTGTAGGGACTGTTAGCCCGATGTGCCTTTGCTAGGTCTCAATATATGTGCTCCAGTAGTTTTTGAGAAATTAACGTTCAAACCAAGATATATATCTGTAACAGCGCTCTGGGCAGCGATCCGGTCCGCTTACTTTTCGCTTATCGGAACTTTGCGCGCAGAAAGCTGATTGGCTCTCCGGTGTCTGTCAACATTCTAAACAGTCCGGAGCGGACGCCATCTTGTCTCTCGGTAGGATCGAGAGAGAAGAAGAGGTGGAAAACGAAGGGGGAATTTAATGAAAGGGGGCAAGGTATCCCCCTCTTGACCCCCTAGGAATGTTGTTGGGGTTATTAAAGGGTCCCGTGGGGAAAATAAAAAAAAAATGATTTTTCACGGTAGAAGCGCGGCCGCGAACTGGTAGCGAAACGGGAATTCGCCATTTTGTGCTTCGTAAATTAAATTACTAGTTATAAGTGGGTGCGGGAGACGTATCCTAATCCCCTATGTTTCCTGAGGGTGGGTGAGGAGGCTGATATATGTTGATACATCTCTTCCAGCGGCTGTGCGTGAGCTTTTTTTTTTTTTTTGCTGCGTGACAGTCCGGAGCGGCCGCCATCTTGTCTCTCGGTAGGATCGAGAGAGAAGAAAAGGTGAAAAACTAAGGGGGAATTTAATGAAAGGGGGCAAGGTATCCCCCTCTTGACCCCCTAGGAATGTTGTTGGGGTTATTAAAGGGTCCCGTGGGGAAAATAAAAAAAAAATGATTTTTCACGGTAGAAGCGCTTCACGGGCCGCGAACTGGGCCGCAAACTGGTAGCGAAACGGGAACTCGCCATTTTGTGCTTCGTTAATTAAAGTACTAGGTATAAGGGGGTGCGGGAGACATATCCTAATCCCCTATGTTTCCTGAGGGTGGCTGAGGAGGCTGATATATGTTGATATATCTCTTCCAGCGGCTGCGCCATCTTGCCTTTTTTCGAATGCCACAATTTTGTCGTGCACGGCAGCCATTTTAGATGCCAGGCTGGTCCCAGGCTATCACCTACCCCTGCGGATGTAGTTTATGGCCCCAGCTGTAGAGAATTCAGACATGCCAATCCTCCTGATTCAGGCGTGTGAGTACTGATTTCAGTGCTAGTCTCCCGCCTCCCGATTTCTGCAAGCAAAAACCCGGGGGCATATTACGAACAACTAGCGATAATTTTTGTCTATAACTTGTTTAGAGACAAAAATTATCGCCGCACATCGGCGATTTTTATCGCAGATAAACCTTGCTATTATCGCAGAAAAGTCAGCGATATTCATGTATTATCGACCTAATGCTCTTAGCCATGTTATCCACCTCCCATTGGATAACAGGGCTAAGAACTGCTCAGGGCAGGTGTTAGATTTTGGAGATATTCGCGCTTAGCGCGAATATCTCCAAAAGTTGGTAATAGAAGGTAGCGATGTTAGGGACTGTTTCCAGTCGCTAACATCTTGGCACGCCACTTTGCATGTCATTAGTGATAAGTATCACTGACATGCAAAGCCGGGCCCAAGATGGTCGCTATCTCCTTTTAGGTGTCACTAACTGGTGTTAGCGACAGCTTGATAATAGGGAAATAATTTTATCTCCGCTTTCATGGTTTTTAAAGCCAAAAAAGCGGAGATAAACCCCCTTGATAATATGCCCCACGATTCCTTGGGGGTTTCAGCTGACAGGGCTTGGTATTGTGTTACATGGTAATTTTTCCATGAAACGTCAGAGGGTCGATGTAGGGGTTCTAGAAGAGGTGATAAACCATTTAAGCCTCATGAACAAGCGCATGGTCTTTTAAAGATTTGTGAAGTACTCGGGGCGGCGGTGTGTGTGTGCCCTCTTTCAGGAGCGGGCGGGGGGGCACTGCCAGCAACTTGCCAGGTCAGGTAGTGTTCAACACGTGCATCACCCTTTCTCTGCCTGCTATTGCGCTCCATGCTTCGGAAAGGTAAGAAAAAGAACGTGCATTTGAGTTTGAAATGTCCGATCCTGCAGCAGCACACTTCCAAAGCCCACACATGACAATAACCCGATTCAAGGCCCCATTCACCCGTTTTTCAAAAAATAGATAACACTCCAACAAATTAAGGTTATAAAACTTTATTAACTTTTAACGATAATGAACAGAACAAAAACTAAAAACATTTAAACATTTATTAACACAAAAAGCAACAATGGTTAGAAGCTGTCTTTTGTGCGAATAGTCCCAAGGCAGCACAACGTGCAGAGTTCTGGACGGCACCCAGGTGATGTCGCCTGGGTGCCGCACTGGTTTAGGGATCCTACAATGCTGCTCCGAAAATTGGCGTGGGGCGTCCCGGGTGGGGCGGGGGGAGGCCTCGTCAGTAGCGGTCTGTTGTGCGAATAGTCCCAAGGCAGCACAACGTGCAGAGTTCTGGACGGCACCCAGGTGATGTCGCCTGGGTGCCGCACTGGTTTAGGGATCCTACAATGCAGCACAGAAAAACAGCGTGGGGCGTCCCAGGTGATGTCCAGTAAACTGCCGCACTGGTTTTGGTATCCTACAATGCTGCTCCGAAAATTGGCGTGCGGCGGCCCGGGGGGGGGGGGGGGGGGGAGGCGGCGTGAACGGGCCTCCCCAGGTGGCGGCCATCTAGCTGAGTTGCGCTCGCTCTTGCGGCCACAGCGTCTCGCTCACCATGTTGTGGAGTTGCTCCCACTCTTGCAGTGCAGCGATAGGCGGCTGCCACATGGCTGTCAAAATGGCGGACGGCTCTTCGGTTTTGGGCCTGGTCCACTGAAATGGCCCTGGGACACCTTGGAAGTCGGACGCTTGCCTGCTAGGGCTTGGGCTCCATTCTCGAAAAGCGTCCCCTCAGCCGTGAAGATTGTATAAAAGTCTTGGGGGCCCCCGACTCCCGCAGGCTTCCGGTGGGGAGCGGCTGACATGATTGCTCGCGGAATGACCACGACGGAGCCAAGAGATGGTGGTGCTCTCATGCTGACGCCAGCTTCAGTCTGAATGATCCAGAAACAAGGTGGGGCTTTCATCGTTTGGGAAAAAAAAATGTTCTAAACCAATGAAAAGTGTTATTTTTAGGTCATATGACCAAGCCTTCCATCTTTAGGAAACCAAAAGTAAAATGAACCAATGAAAAGTTTTATAAACAAGTCACATGACCTGTTATGCGACATAGGGCTACAAAAAGCGTAGAAAATCCGTTGGCACGTGAGGCGGCGTCAGTAGCGGACCGATGTGCGAATAGGCCGAAGGCAGCACAACGCGCCGAGATCCGGATGGCACCGAGGTGGTGTCCAGCAAATTGCCGCACTGGTGTGGTCATCCTACAATGCTGCGCCGAAAGACGGCGTGTCCAGCTGAATTGCGGTCACTGTTGCGGTACAGTGACTCGAACGCGCCGAGATCCGGATGGCGCCGAGGTGGTGTCCAGCAAATTGCCGTACTGGTGTGGCCATCCTACAATGCTGCGCCGAAAGACGGCGTGTTCAGCTGAGTTCCGGTCACTCTTCCGGCACAGTGACTCGAACGCGCTGAGATCCGGATGGCACCGAGGTGGTGTCCAGCAAGTGGCTGCACTGGTGTGGCCATCCTACAATGCTGCGCCGGAAGTCGGCGTGGGGTGCCCCGTTGGCTTATGAGGTGATGTCAGTAGTGGACTGATGTGTGAATAGGTCGGAACCAGCACAAGGCGCCAAGATCCGAATGGCAAGTCCTGGATGTTGAGTGCCTCAGTTGAGATTTCTGAGCAGTGCTTGTAGAACTGTCTGAAGCTTATTTGCACCTGCTGCAGCTTCACTAGGTCCGGCGGAACTTGTTGCCTTTTCCTTTCTGCTTCTTTTCCTACAATGCGTTTCTTCTGAAGACACGACCAGGTCCCTGAATGTGTGCAGGGGGACGCTATTGAATGAATGAACGCGCCGAGATCTGGATGGCACCGAGGTGGTGTCCAGCAAATTGCCGCACTGGTGTGGCCATCCTACAATGCTGCGCCGAAAGTCGGCGTGGGGTGCCCCGTTGGTTTATGAGGTGATGTCAGTAGCGGACCGATGTGTGAATAGGTCGGAACCAGCACAAGGCGCCCTGCACTGTTGAGCCTTTTTCAATGTCTGTTTTTTGTTCTTTCCCCTCCATCAAAAACAAAACAAAAATACAAGGCGCCAAGATCCGAATGGCAAGTCCTGGATGTTGAGTGCCTCAGTTGAGAGTTCTGAGCAGTGCTTGTAAGACTGTCTGAAGCTTATTTGCACCTGCTGCAGCTTCACTAGGTCCGGCGGAACTTTTTTCCTTTTCCTTTCTGCTTCTTTTCCTACAATGCGTTTCATCTGAAGACACGACCAGGTCCCTGAATGTGTGCAGGGGGACGCTATTGATTGAATGAAAATGGCGGCTTGACACAAAGCTGACTCAAGCGTTACTGTTGGTGCTATACAGACAAAAATTGGTTTTCAGTTTGTACATTCTTCAGGTTTTTTTTTTCCATCCAAGTCTGATTGAGAGTTTGTAGAAAAATGTCTTCAGATTTTCCACATACTACTCTTCAACATTCTTCCTAAATGTAACAATGTGAAACTCACTAGGAGAACGGCTGTTTCTGTTTCCTTTCAAAATGCTGCCACCAATATTTTCTGAATGGAAGACACCATCTTGTAGCATAAAGGGCCGAAAGGGGTTCTGGTCTGGCCGATGGTTGGTGGAGACATTTTGACTATATCTTGGACCTGCCCGGCCTCGCCCAAAATGGCGCCGGTATAAATGGGACTCGTAACTCTTTGCCCGCAAATGTATATCTAGAAAATGTTATTGTAAGTGGCCCTGTCGTATTTTAATTACAAAATGTACGTCCACCGATTCCGCAACTGTTAGACACCTTTGTTCTTGTCACCTAATGGCCCGCTCGTTACGTTCTTCTACAGTGTAAATGTCTCCTCATCATATACGATTTCAGTTTGCTCCGTGGCCGGCCCACGTGGTTATAGGCCCGTATTTGTATACTGACATTTTCACAATAAAGGTTTTTAAAACAAAACACGGTAGTAGTATTTTCATTTGTAAAGTTTTTACTTTTAGTGACTGTTTTCGAATCAGTAAAAGGCAAGTGAAATAAAGCAGTCCAATTACATGACGGATAAAAGGTATAATATGTAGGAACGCAGTAAAGATAAATGGTCAAGGGCAGTTGTGTTTTTCATGTCTGCAACATAAAGTGATCGATAAGAATCTGATAATCAGGCGTATCGGCGACTAAGACAGCAGGCCGAATCTCTTTTACTCAACGGCTCCGTCATGGAAGGAAGAAACGCCCTTTTTCTCGAAAAAGGAATATATTTTACTTGCAAGACAGTTGTAAATTTTCCGGGAAAGTACATTAGCCTGGAATATTATAACATATGTTTGAAAAAAAAATATTGTTCGAAAATAATAAAAAGCGTAATTTTTAGGTCATATGACCAAGCTTTTCATCATTAAATTAACAAAAGTAAAATGAACCAATGAAAAGTTTTATTAACAAGTCACATGACCTGTTATGCTTACATTACGCGCTGCGCGCCGCGCCTCGGATCACTTCCGGGTGCGCTAACGCGGCGTGTCATAAAACGCATTACGCGACAACGTAGGTCAAGAATATAGTCTAAATGTCTCCACCAACCAGCGTTCAGAACACAACCCCTTTCAGCAGTCCAAAAAGTTCTGTTAAATGACAACAGAGGGGACAGGCAACAAGAACCATCAGTCAAAGAGGGGAGGGCAAGTTCTTCTCTTCCGGGTCATGTTGGGGCGCTACCGGAACTGATCGAATTGGTAGTCTACAGTGTTTCTGGATGTTTCAGACTAAAGCTGGCGTCAGCATGAGACCACTACCATCTCGTAGCTCCGTCGTGGCCATTCCACGAGCAATCATGGCAGCCGCTCCCCACCAGAAGCCTGCGGGAGTCGGAGGCCCCCAAGACTTTTGTAGAATCTTCACGGCTGAGGGGACGCTTTTCGAGAATGGGACCCAAGCCCTAGCAGACAAGCGTCCGAGTTCCAAGGTGTCCCAGGGCCATTTTAGTGGACCAGGCCCAAAACCGAAGAGCCGGCCGCCATTTTGAGAGTCCTGTGGCAGCCGCCTATCGCTGCACCGCAAGAGCGGGCGCATCTCAACTACATGGTGAGCGAGACGCTGTAGTCGCAAGAGCGGGCGGAAAACAGCTGAATGGCGGAAGAGGCACAGTGTAGCAAAAGCGGGCGGAATGGCAACTAAAACGATAAAGGGGCGCCTCACTACAGCTTGTCTTCAGGTCAAACGGATTGTGGGACAAGGTCCAGAATTGAAGAGTCATCAAAAGGCAAAAAGTACCGCCGGACCCCGGGAGCCGGCCGCCTATGTCGGGGGCGATCTCAGGCTACACCAGTGCTATAAGACTTGGGGAGGGTGTCGGAGCCAAGCGTCTTCTCCGAGTCCATGGCCATCACAGCGCCCCTCAGGGGCCTCCGTCAAGCTGTTTAGGAAGGTAACATATCACATTGTTTTCTAATGCAGTCAGGTCCACAAACGACACTCACTTACTTTGAGAATAGTGAAGCTGCAGTAGGTGGAAATAAGCTTCAGACAGTGTTACAAGCGCTGCTCAGAACTCTTAACTATGGCACCCAACATCTAGAACTTATGCTATTTGAGAATGGTAGTGACATCGAAGCATCTCAGGGACCAAAACCATTAACGTACTTTCACGTATGAAAATCTTACTTGGGGAGGGGGCAGGAGCGAAGCGCCCCCTCCCAGTCAGCGCCACCACACTGTATGTTGAAAATCTGAAGCCATCGTTCTACAAAGTCAACCAAACTTGGATTGAAAAATCTAGAAAAATGTACAAACTGAAAACCAGTTTTGGTCTGCATAGCATCAGTAACAACGCTTGAGTCAGCTTTGTGTCAAGCCGCCATTTTGATTCAACAAAGCACAGGCATTGAAAAAGGCTGAAATTCAGAACTCTAAACTATGGCACCCAACATCCAGGAGCTTGCTATCCGGATCTTGGAGCCTTGTGCTGTTTTCGATCTATTCACACATCGGTCCACTACTGACATCATCTTATAAACCAACGTTATGTAAATAGTTTTTTAATAAAATGTTTTACCCTGTTTCTTTGCTGGTGTGTTGTCTATATTTTTAATATTTGCATAGGGTTTGTCATTATTTTGTGCGGGATGGGTGATGGAGCCGAGCTGTCTTGCAGCCCTCATGGTGTGGAGCTCAGTTCATCTCACTATTTTCGTATTTCTCAAGAAGGGTTGTTCCTAATATTTCTATTTTAGCGAGGTCAAAAAGAGATCCAATTAGTGGCCTACTGATTTTGCTCGATTACTTTTATTTTTTTACACGATTTTTCACTATCTGCAAAGACTAAACAGAGTATTGCGACTTTGTGCTTGTTTGTAAATAGAGAATGATCCAAAGAGAACCAATTCTAAAACAGTAAATGCTTGGACAACAATCAATCAAATGGAGAGACAAGGAGGTACGACGGATTACAACGGGGGTAAAGGCCTGCGTTAACTACCCTTCTGTATCTGCAAAGAGAGAGTACTACTAAGGCAAAAGAGGGGAGGGGGGGGGCAGCGTTCAAAGCACATCAGCGTGCATAAATACGAAAATGTTTTTATCTATCACGTACTTGACATTTTAAAGCTTTTCATATTTGCTATTAAAAAACCAATGAAATTCACAGAAAAAACCATAGGTTATAGTGGATATATAGTTAGGAATTTGCATTTACAAAACCTTGAAAATTCAATGAAAAAACCATAGGTTATAGGCCATATATAGTTAGGAATTAGCATTTACAAAACCTTATTTTACTCGCATAAAACCATTGAAATTCCATATATAGTTAGCTAACTATAAGCGCTAACTATATATCGCGCACCCGCAATCCACTGCTGATGATGTCACATATTACATCATTCATGACATGGTCAGTGACATCACTGATGACATCACTGATGACATCTCAAATGACATCACTGATGACAACTCAAATGATATCAATGATGACATCTCAAATGACATCACTGATGACATCACTGATGACAACTCAAATGACATCACTGATGACATCTCATTTGTCATCACTGATCACATCACTCATGTGATAATACAATGAACCTCTTCAGACTCTAATATAACCTTACATACACTCAGTATAAACAGACACTCACAGACTGTCACTCATCCATGGAGTTACTCACACACCTAGTCAGTCATGCAAAGAATCAATCACACCTCCATTTCCTCAACTATACAGTTATACACATCTTACTTATTCAAACATATAATAACACATATTTACTCTCTTATATAATCCCTGATACAAGCTCACAGTGATCGATACAGCCACTCACACATTCACTGGGTCTTATGTTCAGTTATTTATATATCTCAACTCTCACATGTATTGTGTTTTACATACGTACTTACTTGCACATGTAGCAATGAGAAATCCATTCACTCACCAACACACCCATGCACAGTCAACCGCCCATATAGCTGTTTCCACATGCACTCTTGAACTCATACTCCTAGTGAATCAACTGCTTACACATCTATGCACAGAGTCACGCACCTCCCAGCCACCCACACACACACTCAGCCTCCCATTCAAATATTTGGGCAACCAATCAATAACCCATATGGCCACTCTTATAGCTACTGATCAACACATGCAGCAGCTTACACAACAACAAACATACTGATGCACGAATTAAGACAGTTTAGTCACTAACCCATGTACTCAGTGAGACACATTTAATCACTCACTCATACAGTCAGTCATGCACCTACTAAATTCTTCATCCAGACACTTATACATCCACTCATTCTTCAATATGTGAAACATATTTAAACTTTACAGACACATACAATCACTGGTTGTTTTGATCAGTGATGTCATCAGTGATGTCACTGACCATGTCATGAATGATGTAATATGTGACATCATCAGCAGTGGATTGCGGGTGCGCGATATATAGTTAGCGCTTATAGTTAGCTAACTATATATGGAATTTCAATGGTTTTATGCGAGTAAAATAAGGTTTTGTAAATGCTAATTCCTAACTATATATGGCCTATAACCTATGGTTTTTTCATTGAATTTTCAAGGTTTTGTAAATGCAAATTCCTAACTATATATCCACTATAACCTATGGTTTTTTCTGTGATATATATATATATAATGGGAAGGTTTGGGCCTGGCAAAAGGTTTATTTTGCCAGGTCGACATGGAAGTCTAAAACTGCATCTACAGGCTCTGCAGTGGCAGGCACAAGACATGCTTAAAGGGTTACTTCAGTGGATGGCACAATCAGTGCTCCAGGCCCCCCAGTAGCATTTAATTTACAGGTCCTGGGTACAGGGGCTACCACTTTAATAGGGACTTATAAGCAAATTAAATATGCCTATTGGAGATGAACCAATGTTACCATGTTTAGGGGAGGGAGCACAAGCACTTTCGCACTGATTAGCAGTGGTAAATTGCACAGAGTTTTAAAGCCAGAAAGAATGAGGTCATAAAAGCTTGAGGAGGGAGGCAACAAGCTGAGGGGAAGACTACCCTACGCTGGCAGGTCTAACAACTGGGGGCTAGTTAAAGTGGGATCCTTGCTGCACTGGATAAGTTGTGCTTTGCCCTTGTAATCACTGACACTGTGGCATCCTGCATACCAGAGAATCAAGCCAGAACTTCTATAAGTTTTTCTTTCTGTCTCCTACACCTCATTTTCCCTTAATTATAAAGTTTTCTTCACTTTCCTGGAGTCGTTTTAAGAAGTTTCCAAACCTCAAAGGAGAGATGGTTGTATTGGCCTCGCTGTCCAGTACTCTATATATCCAAGAATCATGACAGATTGCCAGACCAATTACAATGGATACCAAGGCAGTGGCGGCTGGCTCTGTGTGGGGGTGGTGAGGCGGGGGGACGGATGGATTAAAAAAAATAAAAAAAATAAAAGTACCTTCAACCCACACCGCCATATATCTCTCTGCGACCACAGACCTCTCCTCTGTCCTCGGTCTGCTGGAAGCAACGGAAAAACCCAGGATTCCGGACACTCCCAGTCAAACATGATGCTGTAAGAGCAGCGTCGTGATTGGTCTGAGCGTCCTGTTTGGACGCTCAGTCAGTGCCTGGGAGCCTGTGCATGTTCCTCACGGGGCTGTGCAACACAGTCCAATGGAGGACATGCCATGTGTGCATGGCGATTTGGCAGACCCCTGAGGGCTGGCCAAACCATCATGGGCAGTTAGAGGAGTGCAAACCACAGCTCCCCTGCTCTGGCGTCACAGAGCCCAGTCCCGCCCTGAGTCTCGCAAGGAAATATAAAATTATAATGTCCTGTTATTATCATTTTATTTTTATATTTTGCACTGTTGAAATAGCAGTTGGGCGACGCTCCTCCACTTTAGCGGAGGAGCCACCACTGTACCAAGGTCAATGCCCTACAAGCTTTTGCAAAAGTGAAAAAATAAGTTGCAAGATGAAGTCGTAGTAGCTCATCAGGAGCATTCATACTTGTCAGAAAAGCTTGATCTAACAGTAGGGTATATATTTCAAGCACTTTTAAAGCTTTTCTCAGCTAACATGCCTAGCAGTACTGCTGGTAGAGTAACCACATGTCAGGATTCCCTGTCACCAATTGGCTACCAGAGGAATTGCGCCATTGGAAAGATCTTACAAAAAATTACTCCTATTAGTTTCAATTGTTAATGGCAAAATGCAACCTGCATTTTTTGGATTAACCCCAACAACTTGTTACAGACTAGGCTACGGTCACCTTTAATATTTCATATCTTAGCAAAGATGCTTTCACATGGGCCATTCTGTTGGTACTAAACCAGAACCCTTGGCTTTCTAATGTTTCAATGCGCAACAGCTCCTTCACTATTTTGGGGCGCAAGCATACTAAAACAGTGGTTCATGCTCATTTACTTGCACTTCTAAAGCACTGAATCAAGGCCTTCCCCTAAACATTTGTACTCTGCAGGCAGAATCCACTCCAGTTGAGGTAC
This sequence comes from Lissotriton vulgaris, assembly GCF_964263255.1. NCBI lineage: Eukaryota > Metazoa > Chordata > Amphibia > Caudata > Salamandridae > Lissotriton > Lissotriton vulgaris. The sequence goes on along the minus strand of NC_141694.1, from coordinate 1,492,139,596 downwards.
TTGAATCATCAGTGGCGACACCCCACTGCTTTACAGCAGTGAAATAAAGGGAAAATAAAATGATAATAACTCGAGGTTATCATCATATTATTTTTTCCCTGCTGCGGCAGCTTTGCAGGTGGGGCCAGACTGCTCTGCTGACAGAGCTGGGGAGAAGTGGTTTGCACTCCCTAAGTGCGCATGAGTGGCCGGCCATCTCGGGCCAGCCAAATAGTCATGCACACTTTGCATGTTCTCCACCCAGGCTGCATTACAGCCTGGGTGGAGAACATGCCCAGTCTCCCATTCCCTGGCTGAGCGCCGAACCACAGCACTCAGACCACTCACAACGCTGCATTGCAGCAGTATGATTGACTCAGGGAAGCCCTAGCCTGGGGGCTTTCTGTTCCTGGAACACCGGCTGGGAGATACGACGGCGGGACGACGGAGGAGAGGCGCGGCACAGTGAGGGGGTGCTTTTTTCCTTTTTTTACACCGCTCTGACCCCACCACCCCCACCACCGCGCCACCCCCTATCAGTGCCGGCCACAACCGTGAACCATACAAGGATTTCAAAGATGTCTTTAGTAAGAAAGGGACTGAGTAGTTACCACTAAACCGGCATTATGATTGTCCGATTAGCCTCATCACTGGGGCCAAGATTCCCCATTATCGAATGTATCAACTCACAGTGAAAGAGGATAAGGTGAGTCCCATCTGTCTACAAGAAATTCTATAGAACTGGTTCATGCTTCATTCTGTCACCAGCATGTGCCCTACATTTTTATCATTCCACAACCAGGGGGACAATACCTTCCATGTATTAACTACAGAGAACTAAATGCTGCCACAAATAATAACAGATATCCTTTGCCACTTATCTCTGTACTATTGAGCCAGAAAATGAAAGCTGGACTTGAGAAATGCATGTAATTTAGTTCAGATCTGTCAGAGTAACGAATGGTAGAACCATTCAATACAAAATACTGACATTTTCAATATCTAGTAATGCCTTTCGGTCTCTGCCTTTGCCACATTTAACATTTTATTAATGATATGTTTAGAGATATTTTAGATGTATATGTTGTCAGCCACCTGGATGATATTTGGGTCTTCTCTGGGTCATTGGGAGAATGAAAAGAACAAGTGAGAAGTACTCGAAAGGTTACACAAACACTTTTTGTTTGCAGTTTGAGAAGTGCATTTTTCAAGTCTCCAACTTACTTTTTTCGGCTTTCCAATATCAAGTCAAGTCACTGAAAAATATTAGGTTTTGTCATCTTCCACTGCCATTTTGTACAAGACTTTTCAGACATAGTGCCTCCTATATTCAGACTCACCCAAAAATTAGTGCAATTTCTGTGGGGTGCAGAACACAAATTGGCACTTCAGAAACTAACGGAAGCATTTACAACAACTGTCATTTAGAAACATCCTAATAGTGATTTGCCATTCTTTGTGGAGATGGGCGCCTCTTCATCTGCCAATGGAGACAGCCTCTCACAAGAAGAACTCGATACTGGGGTGGTGCATCCAAGAACCTACTTCTCATGAACTTTAAAATTTTTTGGAGGTCAATTCAATTATTTATGATCGGGAACTCCTTGCCATCAGAAAAGCTATGGCCCAGAGGAGACATTGCCTGGACAGAACCCAACATCACTTCTCTAGTTAGACAGACCACAAGAACGTAGGTTACGTAAGTCCATGAAATGTATGAACCCTAGACATGCAAGGTGAGCCCTTTTATTTTCTAAATTTAACTATGAGATCACACACAAGCCAGGAAACAGGCACTGGAAAGCAGATACTTTGTCATAACAGGGAGAGGAACAAGAACCTGTCATCTGTCCTCTCTCAAGGAAGAAGAAGTCTATAAGATGAAGAGACTTTCTTGCTAAGGTTAAGAGAATATTATCAATCAGTCCCTCAGATTAGTTTGCAAAAGATCCTACTCAAAGACAACTAGAAAATGATTTCCTTTGGCACAAGAATAAAGTCTTTGGTTCTGATTCACAAAAGGCCTTCGCACTCGTGACAGAGTCCCCGCATTTTTGGGGGAATCTCCGCACTTGGGCGGAATCTCCGCAATGGGAATTCTCATTGCGGCTATTCCGCCAGAGTGCGGAGACACCATGACTGCAGGACATCCGCCATGAGTGCAGAGGACATTTGTGAATCAGGCCCTTTATTTCTAATCCACTTTTACAAAAACTAATCATAAAAATTGGGCATGAATCTTCAATTGCAGGGCATCCAGGAATACAGAAGACAAGAGAACTAATAACTCAACAATTATGGTGGCCGGAATAAGGGGAGAGATCACAAAAGTATGTACAATAATGTCTCATCTATGTGCAGGTCAAGGTACCCTGGAAGAAGCCAGTCAATTATTATTACCCTTGTGCACGCCTCAATAACCTTAATCAGTTTTTAGATTTTAGAACGGATCTACCACTATCAGAAGGGAGGACTTTATTGTAAGTGGTGAAAGACTAACACAGCACATTTCATTTTTTTAGAAAATAATTTCAACAGGTCCCTTTACTAGCTGCTTTGTTCCTCAAACAAATTGTTATTTTACATGAGTTCCTACATTTTCATTATCACACATCATGGGTCTCACAGCTAGATTTTGAAAGGCTTTGCTCAAGCAACTTAGGGTTGTAAATTTGTTGTCCATGAACTACCATCCCTAGATAGACGGATTGACTGAAAGGCTCAGCTAGACACTCAAACAATACTCTAGATGTTCAAGGTGAGAAAACACGGTCTGGATCTCCACTTATTTATAGGTTTTCCTGGGTCTCACCATAAGTGTTCTTCAGGTATGTTGGTCGATTTCCCATCTCAAGCTTGTTACAACATTCTGCACTAGAGTTGAAACTACCCTGTCATTTGGGAATTCAACCTGTAGTCTATGTCTCTAAGGTCAAACAGGCTGTTGCCTGTACTTCAGTCATTCATCCTCTGCTCTAGTCGACAGAACAACTGAGTACCAAGTAGAAAAGATTGTGGAATCTCTATGTATTAGAGGTCAACTACAATACTTGGTGGCTTGAACAGATATGATGTATCTGATAACTCCTGGGAGCAAGCATCTTCTTACCATGCCCCAAGATTAGTAATAGCATTTCACAAGCTGTTTCCCAGTGAACCCAAGTCCAAAAGAAAGGGGGGCACTAGGAGGAGGGTCTCTGAGATAAACACATAAGAAAAGGGTTATGAAACACCACATGTGGAGAATATGGAGAATGGGACAAAGGAAACAGCAATCATGCAGGACAGAGTATCCAGCATTAAATCAGCAACACTGTACACCAGCCACTACAATGCCAGTGTTTGACAAGGAGACTTCCAGGTCGAGTTAGGCAGAGGCCTATAACAACCTTTCTGATCTGAAAGCTTGCGTCTGACACTTATGATTGTTATGCCTCTTGCTTTCATATTAGTCTGCATCTGATATTGTTTCCTGCACTGTTATTGTTTTTACCCTTATTGGTTTCCTTCCTTTGCTCCCAACTGCCTGCTTTTGCTCCTGGCCTCCTCCTGGAATGTAGGTGTTACTTGGCTTTACTGGTGCTGTGAAGTTCCTACTTTCTTCAGTTCTCCTACAAGTCACCAGATTTGCCTGGGGGCTAGTTACAGTAATTCCTCACTGCACGGGCTAAGTTGTGCTTCATCCATTGATCTCTGTCTGCAATTGTGCTATCCAGTAAACCAAATAAATTAGTCCAAATCTTCGACCATCGAACCCTAATAGGGGTATTTCTTTCTCTCACACTTCCTTCTCCCCTACTAATAATGTTTCCTTCACTATCCCGGAGTCTTTACAGGAAGTAGATAAACATCCAATGGGAGATGGTAGGAATGGCCTCACTGTCCAGTATTTGATATACCCAAGGGGTGTAACAGTCTTTTTCCTGGAATCTGGACCGACCACATGGATCCAGAACTCTGAACCAAATTCTGTGGGGCAGGTTTACTAGCCCCTTGTGTCACTTTTGCACCACCATTGCCTTACTTTTGTGACGCAGCGGCGGCTTAAAAAATTAGGCCAATTTACAATGTGATGCACCAAGGGAGATGCGTCACATTGTTAAGCCCTGCGTCACATTATACCTGCGTCAGGTATAATGTATGTAGGGTGGGCCTACCCACGCCGGAAAGTCTCCTAAAAGTGGCGCAGTGCTGCGTCACTTCTAGGACGCCACTGCTTCCAAACGGATGTATGACGTTACATCGCATACATTTACATCGCACACCATTACAACACAATTTTTACAACGCGCATTCCTTTACAACGAATGCCTTTACAACGCATGACATTACATAGCAGATGCTATTACAACGCATGCCATTACAACGTAAGTATAGGTAAGTATATTATTTTATTAAAAAATGTAATTAATAAATATTTAATTAATTTTATAAACTACATTATTTATTATTAATTTATTTGTAAATGTATATATATATATAAAATGTAATTAATAAATATGTAATTAATTTTTTAAAGAACTATTATTAATAAAGAACTAATATTAATAAATAATAAAATTATTAAAATACATTTTTTTGATTTATTTAAATTATTTATTTAAAAACTGAACCCTAAAAATACCCCAGTTCCCCAAAACCCTAAAAATACCCCTTTACACCAAAACCCAAACCAAGCCCTGAACGCTTAAAATACCCCTGTACCCCAAAACCCAAACCTAGCCCTGAACCCTAAAAATACCCCTGTACCCCAAAACCCAAACCCAGCCCTGAACCCTAAAAATACCCCTGTACCCCAAAACCCAAACCCAGCCCTGAACCCTAAAAATACCCCTGTACCCCAAAACTCAAACCCAGCCCTGAACCCTAAAAATACCCCTGTACCCCGAAACCCAAACCTAGCCCTGAACCCTAAAAATACCCCTGTACCCCCAAACCCAAACCCAGCCCTGAACCCTAAAAATACCCCTGTACCCCAAAACCCAAACCCAGCCCTGAACCCTAAAATACCCCTGTACCCCAAAACCCAAACCCAGCCCTGAACCCTAAAAATACCCCTGTACCCCAAAACCCAAACCCAGCCCTGAACCCTAAAAATACCCCTGTACCCCATAACCCAAACTATATATTTAAAAAAACTTAAATTTATGTATTTAATTTATTTTTAATTTTTTAAAATTAATTTTAAAAACTGTAATTTTTTTTAAATAAGATGATATACTTACCAATACTTACGTTGTAATGGCATGCGTTGTAATAGCATCTGCTATGTAATGTCATGCGTTGTAAAGGCATTCGTTGTAAAGGATCCTGCTTTGTAATGGTGTGCGTTTAAACAGTATGGGTTGTAAAAGTTGCGTTGAAACGGTTGTATACCCTTCCAAACCTTATGCCTGCTTGAAGCAGGCATAACGAGTGACGCAGTGCAGTGGGAATAGGCCTCAAAATGCATTGCTGGAGTAGTGTCGTGCTTGTGACACGACTCCAGAAATGAGTGACTTTTGCCTCAACAGATGTATCAGAATTTCGGATGCATCTGTCAATCCTTGCGCCATGGTGCGCCATATTGTAAATACGGCGCATCCATGGTGGCGCAAAGGTTTCTCAGGGTGGTGCAGGAAAAGTGACGCATCTCTACAGATGCGTCACTTTCTTGCAAATCTGCCCCTGTGTGTTTTAACTCAATTCTTGGAGTAAACCAGTCTCCCTCCAGAGTTAGTGCTCCTAGTAGGGTAACTCCACACATAATTACAGCCTGAGTTGCTATGTTCTGCTAACAGAATGAAGTTGCAGGTAATTAATGTTTGCTTTTTAAAGCAATTATAAGTGAGGGCAAACATGTGTGGTCTATTTTACTCTCTGTAACACATGGTTAATTTTTTAATATGAGTGCAACTGAAATGGCATCGATATTCCCTCAATTCATTTTAAATAACCTGTTTCTTTTATGCTTTGAACATGGGCCGGATCAGACGCAAAGAACAGATTTCCCATGACTGTTCCACGCCTAAGAAGAAATAACCTAAGCTTGACATTACATGATGGGTTCGTGAACAAGCTCAGGTGTCATCTCAGGTAGGAACTCTCCATGGTTTATTATTTTTATTATAATGTGTGTGGCATTAACTGGGCACTTGCACTGCAGATAAGAGATGCTTCAAAGGTTCAATAATGTTTGTCAATGGGTGTTTTACACATGTGCTGCATGTCTGGGTGGGCTGTGATTGGCAGGAGCCTTGGTAAAAGGGACAGAGACATCCCTACAGTGTTTTGGAAAAGATAGGTAATTTTTGATTAAATGCTTTTTCCGGGGTCGAGGTGGGTCGAACTAGTTTATTTATTTTTGAAATAATTCTATTATATTCAATATTGAGCATAAAACAAAAGCTGCAAGTGCACAGGAAAAAAAAGAACGGCTGCCAAGCAACTACATACAAATTTAAAAAATACATTTCAATAATATATTTAATAGATGATACTTAATAATGTTAAAATGCAGCTTACAAATTAACAAGTACATAAATTCAAGTAATAATAGTTTTAAAACTTGTCAAGCAAATACATACAATGACGAAGTCATGAATATTAGTTAATGCATAATAATTAAAAAAATTCGCTTTAAAATTGAAAAGTACGGGGGCAAGATGGCCGCGGACCAGTCGTGGGAGTAAGTCGCACCGACCTCTCTCTCCTGACAATAGAAGAAGGACCGCAGATTCCATGGATAATGCGGAAAAAACCTGGCTGGTTAAGAAGCAGTTTTTCTAATCTCTTGGCACTATTACATCGCAGAATTTTCCACAAGGCTATGCAGCGCTCGTGGTCTGCCTCAAGAGGTATACTAAAAACTTTCCACAACAGTGCTGCCAGTGCTGCTATGCCTCCACGCGGAGTGAAACCCAAAGAAGTTAAAGAGACAAAGGAGTCAAAGGATATGACAAAGGACTTGAAAGCACCGGCTGATCTATCGAAACCGCCCAATGCCCATGCTGTGACAAGGAAGCAGGCAGCGGCGAAGAATGCAGGCACAGCTACGGACTCGGCTGCTAAAAGCAGAATAGCTAAGGAAAAGGATGCCGAGCAGAAGGCTGAGCAAAATGCGGCAGCCGCGAGGAAAAGCACTAAAGCTACGCCGAAAGACACACTGTCTAAAACATCAGGGGGCAACAATCTTAGGCAACCCACCTTGGTAGAGGCGTTTTCAGGGGCACCCGGAATATCCGCGGATCTCGTGGTCCATGGCGGCAGCCCAAGTAATCCTGGACGACAAGGCAATGCTTCATCGGAGGTGGCGGGCGCACAGGGAACGCCGAGCAGGGCGATCACGGATGCGCCGCTGTCAGAGCGGACTTGTTCATTGGAGGGAGAGGTGCATTCAGCAGGACAGCATGCTGGAGAGACCATAGCAGATTCAAAGGGGGACACTGATGCGCGCAGTAAGGTAAGCCGCGCGGGTATTACTGACATTGGTAAAGCTACAACTGAATCTGATGCCACGGAGGGGCAAGGTGTGTTAGCTATTGCAACAAGTAATAACTGTGGCAGCACCATGGAGCAGAATGCTCACTGGCAAACCTTCCCAGCGCCAAGTATATCCTGAGGGTCTCAGACTCCACTGGAAACCTGCTCAAATTGGATAGGGGTGTCAGAGGAGTTGGTAGAGGAAGGGATGGCTAGATTAATGAATGATGTAGAAGCAACAGAAATAGCGGAGGAGACAGACCTAGAGTGCGGGGGCTCACAAGAGGGCTCGGATGTCCGGGCACCTCAGGCCACTTCAGAAACCGGGATGCTGGCTCCAGGTTCTCCAAACGACGAGTGCTTTTTTTCTGTCAGGGACGAAACAGGTACATCATCAGGAAGTGGGGGCTCAGAGGAAAGCTTTGCAGATAGCTCCGCTTCAGACACTGATCCAGACAAATCGCTTTCAGAGGATACAATTCAGCGGGCCCCCTCAAACCAAAGGAGCCATCAGCGACACAGGCAGAAAACCCCTAGCAGTCCAGCACAGGCAGAAATGGCCCACAAATTGGTATGGGACTACTTGGCCACATCCAATCTATATCAGGAAGAGGGCGAGACGAGAGATCAGCAGAGGAAATCACATTCTGCACAGGATCAAGCTCCCACAATGTACCTACTCTACTCCACTCTTAAACAGATGCAGGGGGAAGCTAGAACAGAGAGCAAAAGGGCTAAACAATCTAGCAAGAAAATTCAAGGGACATTAAGTAAAATGAATAAACTATATGCGGAGATGGCCGGAAGAGTAACAGAAGTGGAAGAGAGAACGGGAAAGCTGGAAGATGAGGTGTCACGCTGGCAGGAGTTCAAGGATGCCCAGGAGAAAGCAACAGAGGATATGCAATGGAAGCTTGAGGACTTCGAGAATAGGCAGAGACGCAACAACATCAGACTCCTGGGCATTCCGGAGGGAGCAGAGGAGCAGGACGCTAGGTCCTTCGTGATTGCGCTCCTAAAAGGGGCATTTCCTGAGATTGATAACTGGAATTGGGACGTTGAGGTCCAGCGGGCACACAGGTTTCCCCTGACACAAAAGAAATCATATCGTACATCGCAGAAAGACAGGCCCAGAGCCATGTTGGTGTTTGTGGGGAACTTTCTGGCCAGGCAGGAGATCATGGACAGAGCTAAAAAACAGGCCCGTCGTACTTTTAAAGGAATATCTTTTTTTGCACGTCCAGATTTCTGTCATGTCACGGTGGAGAGGAGGTGCAGATTAAGGCAGATGATTGACCCATTCCAAAAATTAGGCTGTGAAGCATATCTGCTGTTCCCAGCCAGGCTGAAAGTACTACTGGACGGCCAGACTAGGATGTTTTTTTCAGAGGTTAAGGCGCATGCTTTTCTGGTTGAGCTGACGGGAAAAAGGGGTCGGGGAGGCACCCGGCCGGCAGTACAAGGATCAAGATAGAGCCAAAAGGATCACAGATGTATAGCCATAGGAATTGTCATGTATTAAGTCACATTGTAAATGGTGTTTTTTTCTGCACTAGTTAGGTTGAAATGCACAGTCTAGGATTTATTGGTGTAGGTATATTAGGGAGGGGGAGGGTTGCGACACCCCAGGGGCTAGGAAGCAGTCACACATAGGTCAGGATTGACCTATTTGCCTGTAAAAGGGAGGGTTGGGGGGAGGGGCTCTGAGGGGGAGAGAGAGGGAGTGGGGGGGCACAGGACATGGAGCATTGGTAAGGGCACAACAGGACAGATAGGTAATGCAGGAAGACCGGATGATGCAAATAAGGGATTTGAGGGGAGAAACGCCTCCAAGTATGGTTAGACAAAAGGGATGGGATGGGACTGGTGTTAAACAACTGTTGGGTAGCCATGATAGGGCCATGTTAAATGGATGGTGTTCTGTGAAAACAAGTAATTATGAGTACAAGTATTAAGATCTTGACGTTGAATATATGTGGGCTTAATGACAGGCTGAAAAGACAAAGGGTTGCACTATTGCTGAAAACCTTGCACGCAGATTTTATCTGTCTCCAAGAGACTCACATAGAGGGCAATAAATCCTTTCTGCTGGAACAATTAGGGTTGCGCCTGTTAGCCTATTCAAGACATGGGGCAAAAACCAGGGGGGGCCATTCTAACTAGACATTATATTATCACCACAAGGAAAAAGCTAGAGGATCAATGGGGGAGATGGGCCCTGATTGAATGCTTGATTGGGGAAGAATGGGTTACACTGGGGTCGGTATACGGTTCAACTGAGGATGACCCAGAATTGTTCGATTTCTTAGATATAGAACTGGCCACATGGGCACCGAGGATCATTCTAGCAGGGGACTTTAACATTAATGGTGCTTCAGGTTTAGGTATGGACTCTAAGGGACAATATCGAGGAAGGAAAAAGAGGGTATGTAGAGCAATTTTGAATATGGCTGGTAATAATGCATTGGTGGATGCCTGCGGGAAACTGAAACCAGAGGAGGCAGGCTTTACCTACTACTCAGCCCCACACAAAAAATGTGTTAGGCTAGATTATTTTTTTACTTTTTTACTTCTTGGTCACTGCTAGCTAACTTACAGGTGGAAAGACTTCCACGCATTGTGTCTGACCATAACCCTTTGATTTTAACAATTATGGGCGGTGGGCTCAAGAGGCAGGTAAGGTCTTGGACGTTAGAAAGGGAGCTACTGGCGGATGAGGAATATGTTACTCACATGTACACTTGGATAAAAGGGTTTTGGTATATTAACAGGGGGAGCACTAGTGTAGGGAATGCATGGGATACTTTTAAGGCGGGGTCCGTGGTGAGACACTTAGTTTCAGTTTGTCTAAACAAAAAAAGGAGAAGGCTAGGACAGAACAATTAAGTACTGCCTTGTTAGAAGCGGAGCAGGGGTTGGCACAAGCCACTATAGGGGGGCATGAGGTTGAACAGCAACTCTTGGAGGTCATGGTGGCCAAAGCAGCGTTAGAGGAAAGAATAGCAACTAAGGCGGCCAAAATCTTCTCTGCACAGAGGGAAAAATGCTACGAATATAGTGAAAGGGTGGGTCACACGCTAGCAATGCGAACGAGACAGAGGGTAGCTAGAGGGGAAATCAAAGAAATAAAAGATAGCAGGGGTAATTTGGTCTCAGAAACGGAGGGAATTATGGAAGTTTTCAGGGAGTTTTACTGTAAGTTGTATAAAGAAGAGCAGGACAGAGATCCAGAAGAAATTCAGAGATATTTACAGGATATACCTAGCAATGTGTTACCGGAGGAAGACAGGGAATCTTTGGATGCCTCTTTAGAGGAAGAGGAGATAATGGAGGCTATGCTGAGCTTACCATCAGTCAAAGCAGCCGGGCCGGATCAGATTCCGGGGGAATTCTATAAAGTATTCTTTAAATCAATCAAATTGGACTTAGTGAGGACAATCAGAGAGGCACAGTCAGGGTCGTCCATTCCAGACAGTTGGGCAGGGGCAGACATTAGAATAATTCTTAAAAAAGGGAAACCCCCAACGGAGCCAGGTTCATACCGCCCAATAACCTTTATAAATGCTGATGTAAAAAATGTTTCAAAAGCGCTAGCCACAAGATTCTCCAGGGTTGTAGGAAACTTGGTCAGTTTAAACCAACATGGGTTCATTCCGCACAGGGGCACCACACAGCATATTAGAAAGGTGATCACTTTATTTGATGCACAAGGGCTAGCGGGGAAACCAATGGCAGTTATGTTACTGGACGCCGAAAAGGCATTTGATTGTGTATCGTGGGAGTTCCCGTGGGCAGTATTAAGGAGAGGGGGTTTTGGGGCAGGCTTTGTGAAAGCGGTTCAGACGTTGTATAAGGTTCCCACTGCATGCATCAGGGTGAATACGGGACGTACTGGTCCCTTTGCAATCACTCGTGGCACACGGAAAGGGTGCCCGTGTCCCCTTTACTCTTTGCGATGTACACCCACTGATTTATAAACTAGAGCAAAATAACCAGATTCAGCCATTGGATACCAAAATGGGTCCTAGCAAAGTTCTTGCATATGCCGATGACGTCGTGGTCATTACACCTTTACCCACAGAGGCTATTAGGGCAATAGAGCAGGAGGCTGAGCAATTTGGACAGGTGGCAGGATATGCACTGAATAAGGCGAAAACCCAAATTATAAAAAATGCACAGGCAGTATGTACAGATTCACGGGTGGTTTCGGCTGGGGCTTGTCTGGGAGTGATTATCACAGCAGATCTGGATAGGCTGGTGGAAACAAATATAAGTCCAATAATTAGGAAAGCAAAGAAAGATCTGGATAGGGTGCATAATCTGCATATATCAATAGTAGGTAGGGTAAATTTCATTAAAATTAATTTATTGCCAACATTTTTATATTTATTTAGAACGATTTCTCTTTTTTTTAATTGCATATGGTTTAACACAATAGAACACATGATTAACCGCTTTGTTTGGTCGCAGGGTAAAACAAGAAGAGCGATGAGATTTATGTCACTACCAAGGGATAGGGGGGGGGGGGTGGGCTCTACCAGATCTGAAATTATACTATTGGGCAGCAGCATTACAGCAAATGTCAGGTCTACTGGGGGGAGCAGAGATGGAAGCAGAGACACATGCGAGCTCAACAGCTATATACGGATTGGTTCTAGAGGAGGAGGTAGAGAATGTTTTTTGAACTATACGGAACCGAGCTACTTTAAGAAAACGAGATTTAAAACAGTAGATGCAGCATACCGGATTTGGAATGCGTTAAAAAAAAGTTTTGGCTTGGGAAGATTTAATGCATACACTAGATTATGCAACAATCCTACAATACCGCAAGATATCTTTGCGGATGCAACGTTTAGGGAATGGAGTCGACTTGGAGTGAAAAAAATGGGAGACTTGATAGGATTGACAGGAGTGCGCCAATTCACGGAAATCCGGTATTAGTTCAAGGAGCTTCTTCAAGTACTTGGAGACTAGAAGCTTCTTAGCAAGCAAGAAAGGAGGATCTCGGGGATTTGAGGATAATGCAATATTAAGGATTGTCGAGGGGGGACACGGGTGTACTATTAAAAGACTGTATGCGGAACTCATAGTGAATAGAGAGGATGATTTAGGAAAGGTTGAACTAAAATGGATGAATAAATTAGGAGTAGCACAGGGGGTGTTTGGGAAGTCACTACAGTTAGGTCAGGAGATTCTTTGTTCAGCAGCCTTACAAGCCCAACACTTTAAACCCCTTTACATGCTATACTACACGCCGGCTAGAATTGCACAGTGGGGGGGGGGGGCACACAGGGGATCACGTTTCCACGGTGTGACAGCACAGAAGGAGATATAATGCACATATTTGCTGATTGCCCTAACTTGCACCCCTTGATAGGAGCTATTGAAATCTTTTTTGAAAGATCTTTGAACTTTAAAATAAAACTAACGTCGGATGTAATTTTATTAGGGGTGGGGCAGGGCATACTACAACCTCAATATGAATATTTCCTGTTTGTGGCGGTAGTTCGTTTATGTATTGCCTCTGCATGGCGGGACAGACTCCCACCCACCATGCAGCAATGGATGGCCAGGTTGTTGCACATTCATAATTTGGAAAAAGCAATATATGTTAGAAATGGGAAAAAGGGAAGAGCATTAGTTTTACGTATATGGTATCCGATTATAAAGTGGAAGGATGGGGCCGAGAGGCTTTAGACTGAGGGTAAAGGACAATGTAGGGTTTCTGCTACTTTGTTCTATTTTTTAATTTTGTGTGGTTTTTTTGTGTTTTTCCTGTTTTTTTCTACCCCTTTCTTCCTATTTTGGGATTTACATTTGGATAGTATACTAGAGGTTTACATGTGCTTTTCCTTTCTCTCGGATTCCTTTATTATCGGGGGCTTTTACTTCCTGTTTTTGTAGCTTCTTACACATTTTTTTCTGCAGTAAACAATAACTGTATGTATACTTATGTCCATCATTCACGTATGTGGTAAAATGTCCTGTGCAGGGGGGGGGGGGGGAGGGGGGGACATTTGTAAAGAAAGAAAACAAAAAATAAATACTAATAAAAAAATTTGAAAAGTACATAAATTCAAACAACAGTTTTAAAAGCTAATACGTGTCGAACTAGTCATGTATAGCCCAGGACCGGGCGTATTGAAACATATGCCCAATAATAGCTTCTTCTGGAAAATGAACCTTGCTAAATGCTTTATTTAGCCTATTCATTCTCAATCATGTTAAAATCCAGTTGGAAAAATAGAAAACTCCTCACGGATCATCGTCCCTCATTACATAAATCTAATGCACTCTGAGCTGAAAACACTGGAGTGCAGCACTACAGAGTGTAATTGTTCAGTGGTGAATTAAACAGAAGCATTCCATGGATGCACAGCGTATGAAACAACAGTCCCCCATGGCTCGAAGCCTGAAAGATAAGAAACATTAGTTAAAAATTGAAGTTTCACTGGTATAAATATGGAGAAAACAATCAAATTAAAGAAAGTCACTGAAGTCTGCTAAAGCAAAACCGTCCACTTGTGATGAACAATAAACACAAAAATGATTTTAAAATTGGAACCAGTGACATAAAATATGTAAGATATGTCAAAATACGCTGTGTAGCTTCTTAAATGCAATACTATCTTGCCAAGTCACAAATAATGGAAGTATAAGAAAAGCATCTGCTATATTTTTAAAAAATGACATTGAATACAGGAAGCGTATATGGCCATACCTGGAAGGTCAATGATGGGGTTTATTATGCTGACATTGACATAAGGAGCACAAACAACTTTGAGACACTGACGAGCACAGGCCTCTTCAAGATTTCCATGAATATGTAGTGTCTTTGAAAGGCTAACAGAAACCATAGGGATATTGGCTTCTCTCACATCTTCTCTCTCTCTCGCTCTCTCTTTCTCTTTCTCTCTCTCTCGCTCTCTCTCTCTTTCTCGAAGAAGAAGAAGAAGAAGAAAGAAAGCCGCTGTGAGTACTGTCAACCACATTACCAAGGCCCATTTTTGTACAGTTCTGAGTTCTGTTCTGTATTTCTCTTAATTGGTCTTGCATCAACAAATACACTGTTGGACGCCCCCAAAGTTGTTTTTTATTTCTCGGACAAGGTACTTGCCTCTTCTGAGCAGTGGTGTATGCAAATTATATTCCTACCAATAATCAATAATCAAGAAAGACGTTGTTAGCAGTAATTACACAGCCCTGGGTAAAAACCTCTGTACCTGCACTACTGGGAGAAGAGTTTAGCAGTCTTCTCTGTAAAGTATGATCCGTGCTCCCATATTTGGGGTTCATTACTTCAGTGAATGATGTCTGTGTGGTACATGTGTATGTGAGTGCTTCTGTGCAGTCCATGTCACTTTCACAACATGGCGATTCTCCACACAAGAACTGTTCATGAATGTGGCACTCTTCAAGTGATCCTGGTAGCGCCTCTAGAAACACCTTTTGTTTTTATAAATGATTGGTTCCAATACCCATCCAGTCAGATTTTCATAATGTTTTCCCTCCACATCCACTTTAGGAAAGGGAACAGAATTTCAAACAAAACATTGCTATTGATTCATCACTGGTTCTCTGTCAGTGCCCCTCAACTTTCGATAACTTTGAAGACATTGCGGTACAAAGACACTAGGGCCTGTTCACCTAGATATACATGTTTCAATTTACTACAAGTACATTTATCTTACACTTTTGAGTAACTTTACTACTTTAGGATATTCACCATTAATGAGTGGAAACTTAATCAAAAGTGTAGATTTATCTGACCTCACACCCCAAAATAGGGATGGATTAGCTAAAAACATCATATATAAACAGTAAAGTTATTTCTAGTAGTGACTTTACAACTGCAAAGCCTCC
This sequence comes from Lissotriton vulgaris, assembly GCF_964263255.1. NCBI lineage: Eukaryota > Metazoa > Chordata > Amphibia > Caudata > Salamandridae > Lissotriton > Lissotriton vulgaris. The sequence continues at coordinate 1,492,124,293 of NC_141694.1, read as the reverse complement.
CGAGTCAGGCTCCAGAGTTGGGACAGAGATCGCCCTATGGTAAAGTATAGTTAAAAGTGTTAATGTTTAGTTAATTTAAAAGAAAAAACAAATAAAAAATATGAAATATTAATGATAATTACTTTTATATCTTTTTTTTAAATGTAGAACAAAATAATAAATATTACAACATTAATAGCATACTTTAAAATTATGAATACATTGTTTATAGAATATATTACATTAAAGTAAAAAACTTTTTCTGAAGTTTAAAAAAACATTCCCACCTAAAGTACAAAAATAATGTTTTTATTATGTGTGGAAAGTGATTAAAAGAGTGATGTATAGAATTAATTGAAAGTAATGGCATTATTTTTAATAAAAATAAAATACCAAATACATTTTCTTTATTAATTTCTCAACATTCATTTACATGTATTCATATTTTAAAATATTTAATTTAACTTAATATTAGTTCCTTTGGAGTTTTATTTTAAGTCCCTGCCTCCATTATATTCATGACAGGGTGTTGCAGTATCAGTGGTTGGCCATGTGTGCACTGTCAAATCACTATCAAAATGTATCATAGGCTGCAGGCTCATTCCTTGAAGTTGGATTGGTTAGGAGTAATGTCAGGCATAGTCAAACTGAAAATCATAAGAATACAATCAGAGGCTGTTTGTACTGTGAAGATTATTGGTAGTCAGGGAAACGCTTCACGGGAGATATTTTGAATCCCTGGAGAGCAAAAGGATGGATGAAGTTCAGCAGAGTTTAGAACAGGTGTGCTCGCAGTGAAAAAAGATAAAGAGCCAGAAATATAACAGCAGCAGTCAAGAAGAACTTCTCATGCAAAGCAGTGAGACAGCAGTGTCTTTTGTGTCTCAAATAGGAAGCACTGAATTTGAAAGCGTTACTGCTGGAGCTTTTGTGAATAACAAACTGACATTCGCACTGGAAATAAGGTTTTAGGTTTAATTGCTCACATAAACGTTTCAAGAAATGACATTACATTTTTCTGAGAGTCTGTGTTTAAAATCCAGAAAAGAATAAAGGATGTGTTCAGATGTTAATCCCAGATCTTCCATTAATGAATTTCCTGTCAGTGGTTAAACACTAACTTGGCATTCCATAGGGGAAACGGGAAAGCTAATGGTGGACAGGTGAGCTTCACTCAGATTGGTCAGGAAACTCTGAACTCTTTTTTAAAATAATATCTTTATTGACACTTTATATTCAAAAACAGATACAACAATTTTTTAACTGCAATATCAAGCTGAGTGAATGCTAAACTACAATTTAATCCTTTACATTCTCTTGTTGTCAATGAATGTAGTCACCAATTACCAATTGTGATTATTACATTCTGTATGTGATTTCTGTAAAATACAATGAACAAGTGAACGAATAATTAACTTTCTTACCCAAGTGGAGCAATAGGATGTGTATGTAACAATCTAGCAAAACCTCATTCCAGCAGCAACATTGTGAGGACAAAAGCACAGGAGTTAATCACATACATATGCTGCCCATTTCGAAGAGGATATACCTTATACAGTTATCATCTCAATACATGCGGGGGTCTTAGGTACATCAACCGCAATCACAAATATAAACAACACTGGGACAACAGTGTAACTCCTTCGCAGCGGGGGTGATTCACTCGCTGTGCTGGGGGGCGCGCTCGTCACGCAGCACGGTGGCGCTGTGCTCATGACAAACTGAGCTTGTCATGACTGCGCCCGTTTAATGGAACACTCAGCACAGCGGGGGAATTATCCCTGCGTGTGAGCGTTCCACGGCTCATGACGAGCTGAGCTCGTCATGAGCACCCGAGCACTGTGCCTCATGACGAGCTGTGCTCGTCATGAGCATGGAAGGTGATATATATTGAGTAGGAGTGCCTATGTACCAGGTCACCTTCCTGAAATATCTAAGGGGGTTTTTGTCTGTTTTTGGCTGTACTGCAGACAAAGCAAATAAAGTGGAGGAAAATAAATTGGCCATGGAGGAAAGGAGAATGGCCCATGAGTCAAGTCTCAATTAGCTGGACATCAAAGCCAGACAAGTAACAAGCATTTACAATGCAATGGTCTCGGCAATATTATAGGTAGAGCTCTTGGCATTGCTTATTATTATTATTTTTTTTTTATCCCTAAGTAAATTTTATTGTCATTTCTATTGTCAATAGCTTAAGTGTTTGATTATGTGTTACATATTGCATTAGACATATTGCATTAGCAGAGAGAGAGTGAGGTAGCGAGATAGTATTGAAATAGAGAGTGAGTGATGTAGTGAGAGAGTGAGGTAGGTAGAGAGTGAGGTAGTGATGGAGAGTGATGTTGTGAGGTAGTGGGATAGTTATAGATTGGCGTATTGAAAGAGAGTGAAGTAGTGAGTGTTAGTGATGTTGTGAGGTATAGAAACAGAGTGATGTAGTGAGGTAGTGAAAGAGAGAGTGTAAGTGACTTAGTGTATTTGAGAGTGACGTAGTGAGAGTGAATTAGTAATTTAGAAAGAGAGAGTGAAGTTGTGAGGTAGTGAGAGAGTGATGTAGTTATTTTTTGAGAGTGTGTGGTGATATAGTGAGGTAGTGAGAGTGAGAGTGAGATAGAAATAGAGTGGTGTACTGATAGAGAGGTAGTGAGATAGAGAGAGAGTGAATTTTTAGTGTGTTAGAGTGATAGATAGTTACTGTTGTAGTGATATTGTGTTGCTGTGAGAAAGAGTTGAGTAGTGAGTTAGAGAGTTAGTGAGAGAGTGTAGTATAGTGAGTGATAGTGAGGTAGTGAGAGATAGTGAGGTAGTGAGAGATAGAGATGTAGTGAGAGTGTTAGTGAGAGTGTTAGGGAGAGAGAGAGAGTGACGTAGTGAGAGGTGTGGGGGAAGAGAGTGGTGTGGCGGAAGAGAGTGCGGTTCTGCCTTCGGCCTAAAAAACTGGACAGAGCATGCCATTGTTAAAGCATCTTATTATTAATTGGAAACTAAGGCATGGACAGATCTTCAGATGTCTTCCCAAACATCCACCTCGCACCAGAATCACCCCCTTCTTGAGGTCTTAATACTCAAAATTCAGATCCCTTCCTAAACCCACACTTAATTTCCAAAATATCTAGAAGTGGTTCTCTTCACAGTGCAAGTGCTACCAAAACAATTGCACTACAAAGTACAGTTTATTTTTATAAACAGTTAACACGTCATACTGTGTGATGATGAACACTGACATTGCAAACCCTGGACAGTACGAGCTTCACCCAAATATCCCACCAGCTTGCAATCCGCAGAATCAGAATTGGGAGTCAAACTCATGTTCAAAACTTGACTTCCGGTGATCGTCAAAAACAACCTGGGTAAAGAGGACAGAATTAAAGAGCACAAAAACGATATTTCCACATCTGTGTTCCAGTGGCCCCGTGCAGGTGTGGCAAGAGTCATGACCCCCCCCCCCCCAAACTCAAGACTAGAAGCTGTAGTACTAAGCATCATTGAAATGGCTTCCTAAGTAAAATTCAATTCAAGTACAATAGCTCTGCAAAATGTTAATAAATACTAACAAACAAAACCCATTAAAAGTACCTTCGTTGGCGCCCTTGCGCAACTGCTTGTAGTTGGCAGCCTGTTGTACCAGGTCCAGAAGCGTCTTGGTGAGCTGGGCATCTCCTAAAGGATAGGCCTTGGGGGTTCACTTCAGGTTCAGTCTTAAAACAAAAGGAGAGAGATACATCAGTAACAGTTACTGGCAATTTGGGAATGACCGCACTGTAAATTTGGGAATGACCGCACTCTAAATTTGATTAGAGAATGGACTAGGTTTCCTTTGATAGCCTTGGTCTTTAACTTCTGTAGTAAGGCAATACTATTAGCTTGTTTTTTTACTTTAATGTACCAGGGCACGGTACAAAACACCAGTGTGACACGCACAATAACTAGCAGGTGGAATGTTAGTAGAATACAGTGATGGGCGATTGTTAAGTAGGAGAATGAGTTTAATGATTGCTGGGCCCATGTTAGGTAAACTCACAGAATACGCAAGGACGTCTTCGTTTAAGAAAGTCATTAGTTAATTAGCCTTTGGTAACAGAACAGCAGCACGGAAAAACCTCCTTACGCAAAAGGCCCCCTTCGCCTTTCTCCCATTTAACGGCGGTCTTGTGTGAATCCCTTCACCTCCGCACCCCTTTGCCGTGACCATACAACATTTGTATTCTCTGCCCGCCTCACCACAAACAACGACACATTTAATAGGCTCCTGACTTACCCCCTTCCTCGCCTCACTGCTAAGTAAACACCTGAGTGCGACCTCCTACCTACCTTAGACTGTGATTGACGCTCTTTTCAGCCTTCCGCCTTCACTCCTAGAGCTTAACTTCTGCCGGTGTTTGCAGGTGATCCTGACCAGCTCTCACTTGTTTTTCATCATCTGATTTTGATCCAGAGCAACAAAGACAACAGAAATGAGAGAGCGAAGAAGCAGGCAAGAGGAAAATGTGAATTAAGTGTCAAACAGAGAAAGCGTGGATGAATAAGAACTGCCAGAAGAAAATGTAGGGTGGTGGAAGAAAGAGGCATGTGGTGGAATCAAGTCTTGGCGACACAGGCCAGTTTTACTCAAATGCGCACTCACGTGGATACAGGCATAGTTACTAAAGTTAAACACGCCACCACACGCACACTTACGCTCCTCCATGTTTGCACATAACTCGCAGACACTGTCTAAAAACAAGCATGCTCTCACAGGTTCGCTCACCCCCTATCATTTTCATTCAGTCATAAGCTGAGGAAAGGAATCTTGAGGGGTCCTGCCTACAAGATACATGGGGGGAGGAGGAGGGGGGGGGGGGTAAGGGCTTCCATCTCAGCACTCAGTCAGGAGCGCTCAGGCCAGAGGCCCGACGCCGCCCGTATACAGTGCCGATAGGGGGGACCCTGGAGGTCGGCGCCCCTGTCGCCCAGCTCCGGGAGGGGGGTTATTTCTACAGCACCGGTCACATGCACTCCAACACTCACACGCTAGCCCACACACGAACACAGCCATACTAATGAAAACAGTCTCACGCACTTACACGTGCTCACAAGGTCGGGCATTCAAAGGCCCACTACACCTTCACGCCCTCCCACCCAGAACCCTTGTATCCCTACTCACAATGACTGCAGCACGTCCATCTCGGCCCGACTGGAGCTTCTTGGAGTACAGAAGCGTGCTGAACAGTAGGGGAAGTGACGTCACGTCCACGCTACTCCTGGCGAGTCCTCTGTTACACGTGCAAAGCTGGAAGCGCTGTAAAACAAAGACAAAAATGTGACACTTTCCTATACCCCTTTTTGACTCCAGTGAATTTTGCAGGCATGACAGACCTTCTTAACCCACACAGGGTCGCGCTCAGTGCACAATCGCACAAACACGCCGACGTGCACTTACCACATGACATACATCCGTTTTAATGTTATGAAGCCTCTGACTGTAGAGAAGAAAACATACCTGTTGCACATCAATGCGCACACAATAACAACCATTTACCAATAGCATATTTCTGATAAAGGGTAGCCAAGTTCAGTTAGACATTTCATAAATGTGCTATAGACATTATTGCAAAAATGAAAAAATAGCTTAAATCAAAATGCTTATATGACATTTAATGGTTGATTTCCCGATAAATGAACTCTCGATTACAAATAACAGCCACATATGCACACAAACACTCATCCAAACACTGACACATTTTTAAACACAAACGCAAGCCCATGCGTGCGCGCGCACACACCCTTCCTGCCTCTCGGACACGCACAAGCAGAAACAAACAGCACACATACACAAACAGAAAGGAACAGACAGCCTCAGCACAAAGCGTATTCATGTGTTCATGTTGTATAAACAAAGGCACATACACGCATGCACAAAGTTTCATAAGCACACCGTCCAGTTTTCCTCAAATGTGCACTCACGTGGATACAGGCATAGTTACTAAAGTTAAACACGCCACCACACGCACACTTACGCTCCTCCATGTTTGCACATAACTCACAGACACTGTCTAAAAACAAGCATGCTCTCACAGGTTCGCTCACCCCCTATCATTTTCATTCAGTCATAAGCTGAGGAAAGGAATCTTGAGGGGTCCTGCCTACAAGATACATGGGGGGAGGGGGAGGGGGGGATAAGGGCTTCCATCTCAGCACCGCCCGTATACAGTGCCGATAGGGGGGACCCTGGAGGTCGGCGCCCCTGTTGCCCAGCTGCGGGAGGGGGGTTATTTCTACAACACCGGTCACATGCACTCCAACACTCACACGCTAGCCCACACACGAACACAGCCATACTAATGAAAACAGTCTCACGCACTTACACGTGCTCACACGGTCGGGCATTCAAAGGCCCACTACACCTTCACGCCCTCCCACCCAGAACCCTTGTATCCCTACTCACCATGACTGCAGCATGTCACGCTCTCCCCGACTGGAGCTTCATGGAGTACAGAAGCGCTCTGAACAGTAGGGGAAGTGACGTCCCCTGACGAGGTGTTCTTACACTACTCCACCGCTATAGAAGTACCGACTGGAGAGTTACACACACACAGATGCTCCCCTTAATGCCCTCCGAAGAGGTGGGATAGTGTCCACACAGAGACACACTGCCGCCGATGCGATGCCCACGGCTAAAAATGTGCTACACGTTTAAAAGCCAAACTGTAGCTTGCTGAAGTGGCTGCTTAAGATAACATTCGCACTCAATGGCCACAACACGCCAAACCTTGCGCATATATAAAATGCGGGCCAAATGCTGTCAATGGCAATTCCCAGAAACTCGAACCCTGCGAGCTCCCAACGATCAATAAAAACGGGCGACACAACCGCACTCAGTTGTAAAATGCGCACTTCCCCAGCCAAAATTCACTCTACCCCCACACTTAGGTGAAATCGATGTGAGCCTTCGACGGTGCTCGAATGCTCGTGACTCGCCGGTCGTAACCATGTTCCAGAGCCGATCCCCGCGTAGAAGCGCATCGCTGGTGGAAACCATCCCCTACGCCTAGAATGGAACCTGCAGTCACCGGTAGAAATATGGGACGAAAGGATGCGTGGGCAAAAAACCTGCAAAGAAGAAAAAACAAAAAGTATACTTAAGGGCCTCCAACGGAGGCCTCCTTACTCGGCGCCGGCTGGGCAACAATGGCGGCAACAAAGCTTGCGACATTTTCGGATTTGGGGGCGTGTTTTATTGTGCTGAGTGACGAACAACGTCACTGTCTAAAGAACAGCAAAAATTACGCCCCAAATCCGAAAAGGACGGGGCTACATCGGAGTGATGGATCTCTCCTCCAATGGCTGGCCTCCGTTTAGGAAGCCAGCCAATGGAGAAGAGACGGGGCAAGGAGGCGGGATCTACTGAGCTACTAAGAGACATTAATTCTCCAGACCGGAAGCTGCTTCGCAGCTTAACAGTCCCGAGACCTAAAAAACACGTCAAACAGCATCAAACCGAAAATAAGCAGGTGAAAACTGAGAAGATCAAAACGGATGAGGCATTGGGAGATTGGAGAAAGAACTACCATGGACGCAAATAAAGGCAACTCTCTGACACAAATCAACACCAGTTCAAGCACTGGACTCGAATAATTTGAATTGGCCTAGTTAGTGCCACCATCATGAGCGGCAGCGATCCCCACGACGAATACCTATGAAACGCGGTGTGTGAGGTGGTGCTGGGTGAATTGCCTCTGGAGGAACTGAGGGAGCGTTTGCGTCCGATGCGGCGGTGTTGAGGCCGTAAACAAGGAAAGTAACAGTTGGAGGTGAGAGGCGACAGATGCAACTGAACAGCATAAAAGGGAGAAGGAAACAGGCCTCCAAACACTGACACCGAGTGTGGAGAACTGAACAGGTTGGTGGACTGACCTGGGTCTGGCTGTGCACGGGCTTTCGTGGCACGTGGCCTAGCCTGGGGGCTGGCCCACACACTGCGAGAGCTCGGGTGCGCCGGGAACAGGAACAGCATTGACCCGACCAGAGGCCACGCTGCATGGAGGAGCTGTGGGTGAGACCAACGGTTTGCAAACCTGTGACGAGCCTAGGTGTCAGAAATTCAACCATATCCTCACATTATTAAAAATGGAAGGAGATGTCGGCGGTCTTGGATAGCAGCATACACAATCCCTGCAAGGTGAGACCGGGGGAGAAAGGCGAGTCCAAGTGTGCGTGCTAGCTATCTGGAGTTAGGGGGCGCTGAAAAAGGTTTGGGGCCCGATAGGGCCTAGGCTCAGGTATGCCGCTCCGGTGCATTGCTTGCCTATCTGCACACCGAGGGCGTGCGATTTCTGCTGCGTAGCCTTGTGTTCAAAAGCTACACACAGTTTACACGTGTTTGGTGCGCCGGGTCTCCAACACAGTGGTGGCCGGCATGACACGCTCTTCTCAGACACTGGAATGACTGCAAAGCCAAGCACACCTCAGGGCATGTAAGAGACACCTGAAACCTGGCGCACCCAACACGAGTAAACTGTCTGTAGCTTTTGAACACAACAAGGCTCTAATACGCAGCCGAAATCGCACGCCCTCAGTGTGCAGACAGGCAAGCAACGCACCGGAGCGGAAATGCCAAACAAAGACCTAGCTCAAGGACACGGTGAAAGGCAGGTCAAGTCACGAACAGCAGGCATCCAGAACACAAAGCCCACGTACTGATCTGGACAGTATGCACAGGCTGCGGAGGCTGTGAACTGGAGGACAATGACGGGCTGGCAACAAGGGAGCACTACGACGCTAAAGACCTGAGGTGAGACCGCGAGAGGAAGACGAGACCCACACGCATGCTGAACTAACTGGGATCGGGGGATGCTGAAAAGGGTCCGTCGTCCAGATCGGGCCTAGGCCCAGGCACGCAGCGTCTTCAACACAGTAGTGGCCAATACGGGTGAATAAGCAGTGGTATTGAGTCCACCAGAGGGCGGCTGCTAGTGGCTGGGTTGTGCTTGCCCGCCCTCATCTGATACCGCAATGACTGTCATGCAAAGCACATAATGGAAAATGTAAGGGACACCTGAATCCCGGTTTACTCAGCACACAGGAACTGCTGGTGAACTGTGAGACTGGGGCCTCAATGCGCAACAGAACTTGCACACCCTCAGTGTGCAGACAAGATAACAGCGCACCCGAGCGAAAAAGCCAAAGCAAAGCCTTAGCTCAAGAACGCAGTGAGTGGCAGGTCAGGCCGTGAACAGCGGGCGCCCAGAATGCAGTGTCCATGGACTGAGCTGGATCGTCTCCAATTAACCAGTGATGTCACATCGATACCCCGGCACACCACCTATAGATGCCTGCTGCAGTGGTGAGAGCTAATATTCGGCCCAGCTACTGTAATATAAGACGTTAAACTATGCCAATGAAAATAGGAAATGGTGTCAGAGACCAGTAGGGAGTAATTGAGGCCCTGAACACATTACGCCGGGCACTCGCTGCAAGCGACACGCAACAGGGGGAAGTGCGAAGGCTGGGGGGGCCTCTCGCCTGCCGACACATGCCCCAGACATGGTGACAAAGCCCAAGACAACTGATGTTTCGCCTGCAGATGGCCACCTGAATCCGGAGGCGACGCACTTGACTCTCCCAGCTAAACTGGACACAGTACTGGAGGTGTTTGAGAAGATGGGAACAGCCCTCAACCACACACACATCTATGGAATCTAAAATCGACAAAGCCACATCGGATTTCATACTCTTACGAGTGGAACACCGCAAGTTGGCAGACAAAGTCTGCACCAATGAGCACACTTTAGCCGAGCTGCAGCCAACAACACATGCAAACACAACTGCACTGCAGAATCTGCTAGATAAGGTGAACACTCTAGAAGACGCAGACGCCATTATATAGCCATTATAAACTAATGGGGCAACCCAATCACTGTCTGTGGACCTGGGTATTGTATAGTACAGAAAAACAGTTGGTCCTGGACTAATTCAGCATGCTCATAGGTCCAAAAATGATTTTTCAATTTGTAATAATCTAGGCCTGCATAAAGTCAGCCCAGTGTACCAAATACACAAAACACTTTTAGATGTGCACCACTCTTTTCACTTTCTTCTCTGAATAAGTTTCTGTGAATAAAACAGTTGCTTGAAGAATCGATGGGTTTGTGTATGGTGTTTTCTGTTTGAAGGTGCACATCTAAAAGTGTTTTCATGCCTTAAATCGAAAAATCATTTTTTGGACCTATGACCATGCTGAATTAGTCCAGGACCAACTTTTTTTCTGTACTAGAAGACACAGAAGGGCATTTCCATCAGAACAATATAAGAGTGGTGGGCCTTTCGGAAGGGGAGGAATGCCAGGATGGGGTGGCTTTTGTTGAACATTGTATAAGAGACCTGTTGCCTGAAAATGTGCTGTCACCCCAATTCGTAGTAGAACACGCGCACAGAGTTCCAGCTCGCAACTCATTTCTGGGGGTGAATTCCAGACCATTGTTGTTCCAGTAATTGAACTATAAGGACAGGGATACCATACTGAGAGAATCTTGCAAGCTGAATAAAATCAAGGTCCAAAATGCTCAAATCATGCTCTTACCTGATTACAAGGTGCAAGTACAGTGACGATGGAGCTCCTTCCAAGCCGTGAAGCGCGATTTCCGGGAAATGGACTTGTACTACTCTCTGCTGTTTCCAGCTCAGCTACGGAGAGTGGCATAGGGCACCGCCCATTTCTTTCACTCACCATCAGAAGCATGGGATTGGCTGTAAAGTGCTGGTCTCACAGAAGGGCACACGTCAACAAGGAGCAAGTCTGAAACAAGCCGGGAGAAGAAAAATCAATGCCGGAGCAGGCCACTCTGGTACACCATCTGCTGTTCCAAACCTAGAGCAAATCATCATGGAAAGGAGAGAAGCTCTCCAAGTAGCAGCAGCAACCTGAGACCTAAATCAGATCTCTGACCAAGATGTGGAGTCCACCCAGTCTCAACATGAAGAAAACTGCATTCATGTATGAACCAGAGGACCAACCTCCCCGGTCAGCCCATTGTCATGCCGCAGACCCATATGATTATATCATATGATTGAATGTGGGGAGATATGAGCCCAATAATCAAACAATGGGATTCTATCAATGGGTGTGTGTGAATAACTATTTTTATTTTTTTAAATTATCACAAAGTGACATGTAGTGTATATGGGTGGTCTTTGTGAATGACAAAGGCAAGCACTATGTGTTTTTAAAATACCCCTCACACACTATGATTCTCATAGTGTCATGCTTCATCATTGGGGTCTTCCCGTCCCTCTACGGGGCGGGGCGTGCTACAACCTACGGACTACGTGGGAGCACTTTTTATTTTTGAAAACAAACTATCTGTGGTGTGACAAATGTGGGAGTGATAAGTGGTGTAGGGATCTAAGTGTACTATGTAAAAGTGTTTAAAAATGTCCTGGCTAGTAGAAAAAATGATGTATTCGCTTCTCTGGCTGGAAATGTTAAAAAGGGGTTGTGATAGGGCTATATGATGGACCCTACTTGGTGGACATGTTTCGTAAGCAGTCCCCTACTGCTTTACTCATCAGGACCTTTGTTGATCCCTACTGTACTCAAGTAACTTACTAATTGTAGTATGCCTACTTTCCTAAAATAGAATACAAAAATAGGCTATTCTATTTAAACGAGTGTCCCTTTTGTACGAGGGATGGAAGTATGCACGGAGCACAAGGAGTCAACAAAAGCCCATTGGTTTGTTTGTAAAGCCCTCACTCACCGACCTGGTCGGTGACTTGCTTCATCATCGGGCCCCACCGGGTGTGACCGAATGTCACCCCGGTGTGCTGCGACGCCAGAATTACTGCAGAGCTGGTCTTGTGAGGAAGGAGGGGCTATGTGATAGGTGACGTGAATAGTGTCAGAAGTGGTGGTTTAAAATTGCCTTAGATGTATCAAAAATTATTTAATAGGTGATCATCAAGGACAAGAGTTAAAAAATGTGATGGTGAACAAGGCCAACTAATTGGATGGTCTTGCACCAATAACATTAAGTGAAAGTGTAGTTGGTCAACATGTTTCAGCCGGTAAGGTATATTGACCTGGCATTCGTCAGGACCTATGGTGTGAACCCCGGCGGTCTAGGCACGCTAAGGCCCATCCGCACGTGGGTCGTGAAAGTGAAAAATTGCGTCTGTGAAGTAAAAACAGGAGGAGGGCTCCACCAGCCGAAGCGGGGAGCAAACAACCTCAAGTCTCTGAAATTCAGAAACAAAAAATTAAAACCTGTGGAGATAAATGTACAGACAAACATATAAAGAGACAAACGGGGAAATTAAAATCATTTGTCAAATGGCTCATAGTATTTACAGCCTGTGACTTGTGCTCAGAGTGCCAGGGGGTGTACGAATCATACATACTAGCAGAGGTGCGTGACTCTGCATGTGGTCTAGACTCAAAGGACTATAACTAAGTCTTTAGTAGTGACTGTACAGTCTCACATGTGGGCTATTAGACTTGCTAACAGTGCAAGTGAGCATCGGGGGTTGTGAAAGTGATGGAGTAGGCAACTAGCAGTGTGATGGACATACACACTCAACTCTATCACACGGGCGATCAATGGGCCAAGGGCCGGTGACCACTCAACAAGGAACTTCAAAAGTGAGAAAGGAAGGTTCTCACTTCACAGGGGGTGGTATTACACCCCATAGACCACGGGAGGGGGGGGACAGCGCTTATTGGCACATCCTAAAGTGAGAAAAGACAAGGGGTAGAACAAGGGACAAACACAGTCAGTGTGTTGCGAAGGGTACTTAGCTCGTTTTTAGTATGTTGCAGTCGTGGTATCACTCACGCCCACTACGCCAGTCTCCCGCCGATAAACCTGGTCGGCCCTCGGAACCGGGTCTCGTCGATCCAGGGTCGGGGAGTATGAGGCGTTTTTATTAGGCGGTGTAGATTACGCTGTGAGTGCGCTTCCGGGTAGGCAGCCTCGCGTAGTGCGCATGCGCCAAGTACGGAGGACTAGAACGTATACCTGACTACGGAGGAGCGCACCCGCTTCCGGGTTGAGTAGTTTGTTGTGCGCATGCGTATGGGTCAGGTTCGTGAACCACTAGAGTAAACAGACTCGGATAGACATAGATCTAAGATCATGGATCAAGCGGGAGTGCACAATGGTTATAGGTGAAAAGTGTGGGGAACTAGATCTAAATTTATTTATAGACAGCGCTAACTCATTGCTGGACGAGTGTGATGCCATTTCCCCATAGGTAGCGTACACTCAGACTGGTAGACGGTTCAGTAAGTGAGCTGACTCAGATCAATATAGGCTCGAAGAACATATGGAGAACTGAGTCTGGACTTGTTTATAACCAGCGCGGGACGGAGGCCTTTAGCCAAAGGAGGTAAATAACAGACTGGGACAAAGTTTAGTTATCAAGAACACTATAGTTAACTGGCTGAAATAGGTTCTTGGGCTGGAGAGGTTATACCTCAAGAGTACTTGATAAAAGGTACTTGATAAAGAAGTAACTGAGGTTATTTAAGGACAGAGGCCCAGGGTATGTCATCATTGAGGCCAATTGTATGTGTCCCCAAGCGGTATACCCACCGCTGTTCCTTTTCGAACAGTCTGTCTGTGATATTAGAGCCTCCAGTGATTTGTTCAATCACGGTCCATCTCAGATCGTTCGTGGTGTGATTGTTCTGCAGGAAGTGATCGCTCATTTTGGTAGTTACTTTCTTGCACCTGATATTGCTCCTGTGCTCACATATCCTCTGTTTCACTTTTCTGGTTGTCATTCCAACATACCGAAGAGAACAGGGGCATGTGACAAGGTAGACAACATTTGTGGAGTTACAATTGGTATGTGCTTTTTGGTACCATGTTTTGCCCTGTTCCAAGTCTAGAGATTTTGAAGAAACGGTCAAGTGACAGACGGAACAATTGGCACACGGAAAATGGCCCGTCACTTTAGGGAGATTCCACGCATCAGTGATGCTTCTTGTTGGGGGGACTGTCAGCTGTCTAGGTCTTGTGTGTACGAGAGCGTCTTTCAAGCTGTGTCCCTTTTTGAATGAAAATAGAGGTTTTTGCCAGTCTTTCTTCGTGCTTGCGATGATTTTCCAGTTTTTATTTATGGATTTCTTCATCAAGTTGGACAAAGCACTGTAGGTGGTCACACATGTCAGTGGCACTTCCGTCGTGGTTTTTGTGACCGGTTCAAGGAGGGCTTCTCGAGGTTGATTTCGAGCTCGTTTAAAACCCTTTTGGAGAATGTGATTGGGATAGCCTCTCTGTGTGAGCTTGTTTGTCAGGTCGGATGATTGTGTCTTGAAATCATCTAGACTACTACAATTCCGTCGGATTCTTAGATATTGCCCATAAGGTAGATTCTCCCTCAATGGGCGAGGGTGGAAACTGGTGAACTGCAATAAGTTGTTCTTCGCAGTGGCCTTGTAATGAGTCTTTGTAGTCAGTGTGGTACCACTGATTGAAATTACCACATCAAGAAAGACCACCTCCGTGGTACTCACTGTGTGGGTAAATTTCAGATACCTACTGATGGTGTTAATCCACCCCAGAAATTCCATTAGTCGTTCCATGCTGCCTTTCCAAATTAGCAGCACGTCGTCTATGTATCGTCTCCAAAAAGTGATGTTTCTTGTAAACGGATTATTAATGGACTGGATGTTTTGAGCCTCAAAATCCGATACATACAGCCCCGCCACGCTGGGCGCAAACGTGCTGCCCATCGAGGTACCAGAGCACTGTAGGAATAGCTGTCCTTTGTAAGCAAAGAAATTCTCTTTGAGAGCGATGGTGGCACACTCTAGTACGAATTCCTTGGGGGTGTTGTAATCCCATGTGACAGAATCGAGAGCTGTTCCAAGTACCTTTATTGTTTCATCTTGGGGGATACTGGTGTACAAGCTCTCTATATCTAGAGTGGCTAGAATGATGGTGTTAGGCTCAAAAGTAATAGTCTGTAATTCATATAGGAGGTTTTTTGTGTCCTTTAAGTAGGTAGGGGTGTTCTGGACAATCGGTTTTAAGAACTGATCACAAAAGGTGGATAACGGTTCTAGTAGAGAACCTATCCCTGACACTATAGGGCGGCCCGGTGGTGGCAGCCTGTTTTTGTGAGTCTTTGGGAGTGCGTAAAAATACGGGATGACCTTCTTACTGGTTGATAGATAGTCCGCCTCATTTTTAGATAAGTGGCCATTCCCTTCAGCTTCCTTAACCAAGTTGGTGATACGGTTTTGTAGGTCAGAGGAAGGGTCTACAGTAAGTGGGATGTAGTTATTGGTATCACTTAGTAATCCCTCACATACTTTGTCATAATCCGTGGTGTTTTGGATGACGATACCACCGCCTTTGTCGGCAGGTTTGATTGTAATTGCATTGTTGTTTTTTAATTTCTCCAATGCCTGATATTCCTTAGTGCTGAAGTTCCCATAGGTCTCTGGTTCAGAACTGGTTTCCAAATCCTGGAATACCGCTTGTTCAAAAGCTGTGATTGCAGCAGGTATCGAGTGTGGTGGGGGTACAAATGTTG
The DNA here is from genome assembly GCF_964263255.1 of Lissotriton vulgaris. NCBI lineage: Eukaryota > Metazoa > Chordata > Amphibia > Caudata > Salamandridae > Lissotriton > Lissotriton vulgaris. The sequence goes on along the minus strand of NC_141694.1, from coordinate 1,492,108,795 downwards.
ATTTTAATCTCAATCCTGTGTCTCCTTTTCGCAGGTCTGCGTCGGGATCCTCTTTGCCCTCAAAAAATGCTTTCAGTTTTAATTTTCGAAAGAAATCAGTTAGTTCGCAGTGTAGTCTAAATTTGTCTGGGCGGGCTGTTGGTACAAATCCAAGCACCTTCTCTAATACTGTTAGTTCAGTAGTAGTAAGTTGATAATCAGAGAGGTTAGTTACTAGACTTGTTGGTTGCTTGTTCCTGCTTGGGGTGTCTTGCTCCTGGTGTGGTTGCCGACTGCGTCGTCTGTTTGCCAGGAGACTTGGTTGAGGTTGGGGGTTCTTCTGTACAGAAGAACCCCCAACCTCAACCAACTTACTACTACTGAACTAACAGTATTAGAGAAGGGGCTTGGATTTGTACCAACATCCCGCCCAGACAAATTTAGACTACACTGCGAACTAACTGATTTCTTTCGAAAATTAAAACTGAAAGCATTTTTTGAGGGCAAAGAGGATCCCGACGCAGACCTGCGAAAAGGAGACACAGGATTGAGATTAAAATCAACATTTGTACCCCCACCACACTCGATACCTGCTGCAATCACAGCTTTTGAACAAGCGGTATTCCAGGATTTGGAAACCAGTTCTGAACCAGAGACCTATGGGAACTTCAGCACTAAGGAATATCAGGCATTGGAGAAATTAAAAAACAACAATGCAATTACAATCAAACCTGCCGACAAAGGCGGTGGTATCGTCATCCAAAACACCACGGATTATGACAAAGTATGTGAGGGATTACTAAGTGATACCAATAACTACATCCCACTTACTGTAGACCCTTCCTCTGACCTACAAAACCGTATCACCAACTTGGTTAAGGAAGCTGAAGGGAATGGCCACTTATCTAAAAAATGAGGCGGACTATCTATCAACCATTAAGAAGGTCATCCCGTATTTTTACACACTCCCAAAGACTCACAAAAACAGGCTGCCACCACCGGGCCGCCCTATAGTGTCAGGGATAGGTTCTCTACTAGAACCGTTATCCACCTTTTGTGATCAGTTCTTAAAACCGATTGTCCAGAACACCCCTACCTACTTAAAGGACACAAAAAACCTCCTATATGAATTACAGACTATTACTTTTGAGCCTAACACCATCATTCTAGCCACTCTAGATATAGAGAGCTTGTACACCAGTATCCCCCAAGATGAAACAATAAAGGTACTTGGAACAGCTCTCGATTCTGTCACATGGGATTACAACACCCCCAAGGAATTCGTACTAGAGTGTGCCACCATCGCTCTCAAAGAGAATTTCTTTGCTTACAAAGGACAGCTATTCCTACAGTGCTCTGGTACCTCGATGGGCAGCACGTTTGCGCCCAGCGTGGCGGGGCTGTATGTATCGGATTTTGAGGCTCAAAACATCCAGTCCATTAATAATCCGTTTACAAGAAACATCACTTTTTGGAGACGATACATAGACGACGTGCTGCTAATTTGGAAAGGCAGCATGGAACGACTAATGGAATTTCTGGGGTGGATTAACACCATCAGTAGGTATCTGAAATTTACCCACACAGTGAGTACCACGGAGGTGGTCTTTCTTGATGTGGTAATTTCAATCAGTGGTACCACACTGACTACAAAGACTCATTACAAGGCCACTGCGAAAGAACAACTTATTGCAGTTCACCAGTTTCCACCCTCGCCCATTGAGGGAGAATCTACCTTATGGGCAATATCTAAGAATCCGACGGAATTGTAGTAGTCTAGATGATTTCAAGACACAATCATCCGACCTGACAAACAAGCTCACACAGAGAGGCTATCCCAATCACATTCTCCAAAAGGGTTTTAAACGAGCTCGAAATCAACCTCGAGAAGCCCTCCTTGAACCGGTCACAAAAACCACGACGGAAGTGCCACTGACATGTGTGACCACCTACAGTGCTTTGTCCAACTTGATGAAGAAATCCATAAATAAAAACTGGAAAATCATCGCAAGCACGAAGAAAGACTGGCAAAAACCTCTATTTTCATTCAAAAAGGGACACAGCTTGAAAGACGCTCTCGTACACACAAGACCTAGACAGCTGACAGTCCCCCCAACAAGAAGCATCACTGATGCGTGGAATCTCCCTAAAGTGACGGGCCATTTTCCGTGTGCCAATTGTTCCGTCTGTCACTTGACCGTTTCTTCAAAATCTCTAGACTTGGAACAGGGCAAAACATGGTACCAAAAAGCACATACCAATTGTAACTCCACAAATGTTGTCTACCTTGTCACATGCCCCTGTTCTCTTCGGTATGTTGGAATGACAACCAGAAAAGTGAAACAGAGGATATGTGAGCACAGGAGCAATATCAGGTGCAAGAAAGTAACTACCAAAATGAGCGATCACTTCCTGCAGAACAATCACACCACGAACGATCTGAGATGGACCGTGATTGAACAAATCACTGGAGGCTCTAATATCACAGACAGACTGTTCGAAAAGGAACAGCGGTGGGTATACCGCTTGGGGACACATACAATTGGCCTCAATGATGACATACCCTGGGCCTCTGTCCTTAAATAACCTCAGTTACTTCTTTATCAAGTACCTTTTATCAAGTACTCTTGAGGTATAACCTCTCCAGCCCAAGAACCTATTTCAGCCAGTTAACTATAGTGTTCTTGATAACTAAACTTTGTCCCAGTCTGTTATTTACCTCCTTTGGCTAAAGGCCTCCGTCCCGCGCTGGTTATAAACAAGTCCAGACTCAGTTCTCCATATGTTCTTCGAGCCTATATTGATCTGAGTCAGCTCACTTACTGAACCGTCTACCAGTCTGAGTGTACGCTACCTATGGGGAAATGGCATCACACTCGTCCAGCAATGAGTTAGCGCTGTCTATAAATAAATTTAGATCTAGTTCCCCACACTTTTCACCTATAACCATTGTGCACTCCCGCTTGATCCATGATCTTAGATCTATGTCTATCCGAGTCTGTTTACTCTAGTGGTTCACAAACCTGACCCATACGCATGCGCACAACAAACTACTCAACCCGGAAGCGGGTGCGCTCCTCCGTAGTCAGGTATACGTTCTAGTCCTCCGTACTTGGCGCATGCGCACTACGCGAGGCTGCCTACCCGGAAGCGCACTCACAGCGTAATCTACCCCGCCTAATAAAAACGCCTCATACTCCCCGACCCTGGATCGACGAGACCCGGTTCCGAGGGCCGACCAGGTTTATCGGCGGGAGACTGGCGTAGTGGGCGTGAGTGATACCACGACTGCAACATACTAAAAACGAGCTAAGTACCCTTCGCAACACACTGACTGTGTTTGTCCCTTGTTCTACCCCTTGTCTTTTCTCACTTTAGGATGTGCCAATAAGCGCTGTCCCCCCCCTCCCATGGTCTATGGGGTGTAATACCACCCCCTGTGAAGTGAGAACCTTCCTTTCTCACTTTTGAAGTTCCTTGTTGAGTGGTCACCGGCCCTTGGCCCATTGATCGCCCGTGTGATAGAGTTGAGTGTGTATGTCCATCACACTGCTAGTTGCCTACTCCATCACTTTCACAACCCCCGATGCTCACTTGCACTGTTAGCAAGTCTAATAGCCCACATGTGAGACTGTACAGTCACTACTAAAGACTTAGTTATAGTCCTTTGAGTCTAGACCACATGCAGAGTCACGCACCTCTGCTAGTATGTATGATTCGTACACCCCCTGGCACTCTGAGCACAAGTCACAGGCTGTAAATACTATGAGCCATTTGACAAATGATTTTAATTTCCCCGTTTGTCTCTTTATATGTTTGTCTGTACATTTATCTCCACAGGTTTTAATTTTTTGTTTCTGAATTTCAGAGACTTGAGGTTGTTTGCTCCCCGCTTCGGCTGGTGGAGCCCTCCTCCTGTTTTTACTTCACAGACGCAATTTTTCACTTTCACGACCCACGTGCGGATGGGCCTTAGCGTGCCTAGACCGCCGGGGTTCACACCATAGGTCCTGACGAATGCCAGGTCAATATACCTTACCGGCTGAAACAAGTTGACCAACTACACTTTCACTTAATGTTATTGGTGCAAGACCATCCAATTAGTTGGCCTTGTTCACCATCACAATTTGTAACTCTTGTCCTTGATGATCACCTATTAAATAATTTTTGATACATCTAAGGCAATTTTAAACCACCACTTCTGACACTATTCACGTCACCTATCACATAGCCCCTCCTTCCTCACAAGACCAGCTCCGCAGTAATTCTGGCGTCGCAGCACACCGGGGTGACATTCGGTCACACCCGGTGGGGCCCGATGATGAAGCAAGTCACCGACCAGGTCGGTGAGTGAGGGCTTTACAAACAAACCAATGGGCTTTTGTTGACTCCTTGTGCTCCGTGCATACTTCCATCCCTCGTACAAAAGGGACACTCTTTTGTTGTTATTTTTTGGTAAAACCCTGGGGACTAAGAGTGTTCGCGCCTCTCCCTATCTCTCTTTTTGTTGTTAAATATTCTATTTAAACATCAGGGCTTGAGTTGGCCCTAAAAAAGAAAAATATGACCCAATCTAGTCTCTAGAAGAAATAGGAAAAAAGGGGAAAAGGAAAAAATACATAAGGAATTCCAAAAACACAATGCTCTGTAAATTTCCAATAGGCAAAATGCAGTTGTGTGGTTATTGATTGTAACCTGTGGAGAAAAGTGATATATTTTTCTCATAGTCTTTTTTGAGTTACATGAGTACAGTAGGGATCAAAAAAGGTCCTGATGAGTAAAGCAGTAGGGGACTGCTTACGAAACATGTCGACCAAGTAGGGCCCATCATATAGCCCTATCACAACCCCTTTTTAACATTTCCAGCCAGAGAAGCGAATAAATAATTTTTTCTACTAGCCAGGACATTTTTAAACGCTTTTACATAGTACACTTAGATCCCTACACCACTTATCACTCACACATTTGTCACACCACACATAGTTTGTTTTCAAAAATAAAAAGTGCTCCCACGTAGTCCGTAGGTTGTAGCACGCCCCGCCCTGTAGAGGGATGGGAAGACCCAAATGAGGAAGCATGACACTATGGGAATCACAGTGTGTGAGGGGTATTTTAAAAACACATAGTGCTTGCCTTTGTCATTCACAAAGACCAGCTATATACACTACATGTCACTTTGTGATAATTGAAAAAAATAAAAATAAAAATTGTTATTCACACACACCCATTGATAGAATCCCATTGTTTGATTATCTAGTTCAGGAGGTTGATTCTATCACTCATACCTCTACCCTCCCTCTTTTGTTTATCTGAGATATGAGCTCAACCAGCTGCCTTACACAACCACTTAGAAAGATTATGGATGATCCCATTTTAGCTGAGCCTAGCGCCTCTATTAAAGAGATCATAGAAGAATCATTGTGCAAACTAAGCCATGAAGCCTACGAGGGGCCACATAGTCAGGTCCTCACAACCCGCATAGCAGCATTACATTTAAAAAGGCACAGTTAGCGTAGCACACGAGTCACCATAGGGGTGATCGGGGGCTAAACCTCATCGCACGCAACCCTGCACCAGACACTAGTACACTTGGCAGTTGCCACAGTTACGTGATATAATATGGGCAGACCCACGTTATGGATCTACTCTCATGATGTTATATATGTTCCAATTCAGACCCGGTTCCTATTTTCTTTTTAAATCTTTGGAGTGACTGTTGAGCACCCGTTACCTTATCAAAAGCCAGCGCTGATGCAATAAAACCCGCTCTGAAAGTGCATTCTTTGCGAACCCTATACGCATTGAAACATTTCACCATGACACGTATAAATACTATAACATGGAATGGGAGAGGCATACATACACCAGCACGCTGCTATTCCATATACTCATACCTGCAGCGCAGATCCACCCATATAGCGCTTCTGCAAGAAACTCATTTATAGCATGTGCAGGCTGAACGCCGCCACAGGTGCTGGGAAGGGCAAGTGTTTAGCACTAACTACTCAACCCTGGCACGGGGAGTGCTGATATGGGTAAAAACAAGGACCCCATACATAGTAGAGGAGGAGCAGGTAGATGAGGGGGTCGATATGTGTTCACGAGGGGTAGATTAAACGGTTGTAACATCCTGCTGGGCCCCAGTTATGCCCCTAACACTGATCAAGTCTCATTTCTGCGCAAGCTGACCAATGTTCTATCCCAATGGAGCGGGATCCCTTGGTTAATAGAAAGTAACTTCAACTTGGTTCTTGACGTTACTCTGGATAGATCATTCCCACCTCTGACATGCACTACAGCATTGTCGAACGCACAGACATTGACTACCTGGTCAGCCTATTGGTCACTGACAGACTTATACCATGCCCGTAACCCTGAAACACAAATATACTAATTTTACTCCCTGGTACATAGATTACACGTCAGATTAGATCGTATGGTGGAGTCGCCATTGCTACTTCCCTTGATTGGGTTGATCAAAAACTTAGGGTGCACACACTCGGGACACAACCCATAGTACATGTAGCTCAAATGCAGCTCAAACCCACCACATGTTCCCACTTGGCGCCTCCAACCAGCAGCGTGGAGGACTCAGCTTTTCGTTCATCACTGGGGGGTAGCAGTTGTGGAGAATTTTGAAAAAACTAAGGTTCCACTAAAAGCACCTTAACAGAGTGGGACGCCTTTAAAGTCATCATCAGGGGACATAATCTTAGACTCACATGGAATATTTGCAAACCATTAAAGGACACCGTTAGCAGGGTCAAACGCAAACTCTTACATCATGAGACAGATGCGGTGGCAAGTACTGGTGGCGCGCAATGACTAGATACAGCACGCAGCAAGCACATCAAACTACTAGAGCGACTTCGATGTCTGAACTATGCAACACACTCTGCGCATGCACATGCAACGTCAGGCAGAACTGGTCAGTGATTGGCATAGCTGCTACGTCAGGTGCGGCCTCGGCACCCCATACACACTCTGCATATGAACACGGGACACATGGTATACACACAGCATGAAATCCATGTGGAGATGATGTGACATTATGCAGTGCTATATGAGCCCACAGTCTGGCATGTGACAACGCGACTAGATCCTTTCCTGAACACAATAAGCCTGTGATCACCTCTGAACAGCGAGAGGAGCTCAATACATGGATTGCCCTTGAGGAGGTCCGTGCAGCCATCACAGCACTAGCAACGGGCAAAATCCCCGCACCCTATGTGCTACCTGCTGAATAGTACATGGCCTATGCCACAACTTTGGCCCTACGGCTGCAAGCCTTATACACTGTGACCCTGGAAGAGTCAACCCTCCCCGTCGCTCCTCGAAGTGTGCCTGATCTCGGTGCCGAAACAAGATAGCCACCCCACTAAATTAGCTTTGTATCGGTCTCTGGTGCTACTAAATGTCGGTTAGAACACTCTAGTGAAAATCCTAGCTGATCGACTGGCACCCTTGATACCAGCCCTGGTCCATGCCGATCAAAACAGATTTGTTCCTGTGCGCAGCACCTCACTAAACTTGAGGCACTTTTTTAGAGTACCCAGGTATTGACAGATCAGTGGCCTTACTCGGGTGCTTGATACTAGATCTCGAGAAGGCCTTCGACTCTCTGGACTGGAGATATTTATTTGCCACACTGCCATGATATGGGTTCGGAAGGACCTTCACCTGCATGGTTAAACTACTATACAGGGAATCAACAGCGTAAGTGCGGAGCGGACCTTGCATCTCTGCTCCGATAAAAGTGGGGCAAGGAACCCGGCAGGGATGCCCATTATCCTCATTACTATTCTCATTGGCTATGGAACCGCTGGTGTAGGCTATCAGACAGAGGGGAATGGAAGTGGGCATTCAGTTGGGGACGGGGTGCACACAATCTCATTGTACGCAGATAACCTGCTCATATATATCAGGAACATCAGGGAAGATCCTCCTTCTCTGGCACACACCCAGGACAGTTCGCTGCCCTGTCAGGGCTGAACGTGAACGCAGCGAAATCCTGCCTCTACCCCTTTCATCGTACGTGCCCGGAACCCCCTACATGGACTTAATGGAATTCGTATTGAGTGGCGAGTAGATGCTTTCTGCTATTTAGGGGTGCATTTATCACCAGCAAGCGGACCTCGTGGAAAGCAACCTAGACAGGGCAGTGACATCTATCAGGTCCCAGATGTCTTTTTGGAGCATGCTCCCGCTGACGGTCATGGGCCAAGACTTCTGTATTACTTTACTAATCTGCCCTTACACACCCTCCTCCCTTCTTCTGTGCCCTGGAGAGCACCATCAGGGAATTCCTATTGGGGAATTCTCACTGCTGAGTAGCTGGCAAAAAGCTATACCTTCACTCCAACCGGCGTCGCCTGGCATTACCTAACATGCAACAATATTATCTTGCTGTGCAGCTGCAATGGGTGGCCCGCTGGCTGGCAAGCCGCAACCTATCTGACACGCCCACTATCACGCCGCCTTGGTCCCTGAACATCATCAGCAAGTTATTCCTCCCTGTGTAAAGGGTAAACCTCTGGCTCCCATACTGCTTGACAAGGAATATCACTGCAAGCATAGGTACTGTATATTACCCAAATTTCGAGGCCATATGTGCCTTCTCTGCCGTTACTGGGCAAGCCAGAAAATGCGCAGACACAACAGTGACGGAATTACACCAATGGGGGCAGTGGGGATCCTTGACATGGAGGACTTATACAGGCAGTGCACCTAATACCGTATGCCCCACTGATGGCTGTTGAAGAGTTCCCAGGACAATTTCTGTTACATCGCTCAATACTGGCGGTTTTAACTAGCTAATGGGACGACATGACAACTGAGCCTCCGACACACCTAACAATCCAATACTTGTACATTATGGGGAAGGGCAAGCATCTTACGAAGTGGTTTGCAGCTTCACTTAGACACCACACCACAATAGCGTTATCATCACTGAGACAGCGGTGAGAAGAAGACCTGGACAGACTACAGACAAGGAGTGGGAGGCTGTGCTGGAGAGCCCAACGTACGTTCCTAGGAATATGTGTTTCTGGCTAATACAGTACTACATTATGCAAAGGGCATACCTTACACTGTTTTATCACACAACAACATATGAGAAAGAAACCTTTACGAAATAGTCGGATTACCATAAACTGCCAAGAGAGGCCAGTGTCATCACTTGGATATCCTTCCTTCCTGCCACAGCACCTCTTGATCACAGAGGGGAATTATGTGGTTCGGATTTCGTACAGATCACTGAAATCTCGACAAAAGGAAGTATAGAAAATGGGTGAAAAGAATGACCAGCTTAGTCACTTATTTCAAAGATGTAAACATAGGAAATCTATTTGATTGGTTGATGGATAATATTTGTGCAGTGCAAGTGAGTGAGGACTAAAAAGGATACGGAAGAGAAAACTACTTTTATTACAATATCTCTCCCAATCCTATTAAAATAATGCAATAGCGGCTTTTAACAAATAGGCCACTTTCCAAAATGGTCGACTAGTTTCAGCCTGGTGGGCCACTTGCCCAGGCTTTCTTCAGGACCTAAGCTTTAGATAGCTACTGCATTCTTAAATTCGTGCAAATGTGCTTATAGTTGTTAAATAAATACAACCTTGTACATAATACCTTGATACAAGCAGAGTTGTCTTCACACCTGTCTTGTATGAGGTGTAAGCCTCACCTCACCTGGTAACCACTCAGGTATATGAGACCCGGCCAACTACGTCGGTGCCTCGGGCGTCTCCTGAGGCCTACCTCTCTCAAAGGATTACATTGGGCTACACTAATACATTTAATAAGTGATAACTTTCAATTGGGAGTAGATAGGAATACAGAGTTTGGTGTCTAAAGAGTTATACTTTAAAACCCTCTTTAATGGTAAAGTCAGATTTTAAGTGACAATTCTGAAAATGCCAATTTTAGAAAGTTGGCATATTTTTTCCCAACCATATGGTGCCTGTATCTTGGGTCACACAACTAAGTGTAGTTGGCAGTTGGGCTTTGTGTATTGCTCCCGGACAGTGAGACAAAAGGGGAATAGGTGTATGCAAGATGGGCCATCTATAACTTGAAATTGGGGAGGAGCTGTCACCTACCACATTTGCACATCACAAAGCTTCTGCCTCAGCACACTCACAAAGGGTTTCACATTAGGCTTTTGTGCCCCAGACTAGCCGGGGCCTGCGCAGGGAGGCAGGAAATTCCGAACTCCTCTGGGGGTGGAAACCTTGAAAACCTTCTACTTCAATGCTGGTACCAGGTATAAATAGTAGACCCTCAGACCCAACTCTTCAGATCACTTTTGGACCTATGGACTTTGCCAGGAAGAAGGACTGCCCAGCTGTGAAAGCCGCCATGGGGACCTGCTTGTCGACTAAGGACTGCTGTTGCTGTACCAGGACTCTTCTATGCTGTGAGCTGCCTTGCTGAATCTAGCTTGCTTGTGTACCAAGAACTCCAGTACATCTCCAAGGGTCAGCTGGCTGGCCCCCTGTTCAAAGCCACAGGGGCATAACAGGCTTCTTCATTGTTGATGCATTTACACACATTTTAACTCAGCACAATGCAGACCGCCATTGATTTCAGCCCACCGCGACACAGACCGTCCTTGATACCAATTTATCTCATCACAAGTCCTTGCAGGCACCAGCAGCTTCTTCGATGCCGACTGTCAAAGACTAAAAGTGAACTCTTACCACGGCTTGCACAGGAGCAGGTAGTTGCTTGTTTCCCGACTCCACCTACAGAATACTCAGGGTCAACTATTGGTAACCTGACCCTAAAGGACTCTAAGAGGGGGAAGGGGGAAATTGGATAAAATAATAAACAAGAAGAGACTGCTCAGGAACTATTCTTTCTGCTTTGCTTGTCTTTTTTGTTGAATGATTGAAGCCTTGAAGTCCTAATACACCAAGAGAAATAGATTGATTAACTTCCCTTTTTTTTCTCTCTAGTCTCTAACCTATATTTATTGGTGTTATCTATTCTTACCTATTATACCTGAGAATAGTGCTACTCTTCGTCTTATATCTTTGTTTTTCTTTAGGGACCTTACTTCCAGAGATTATGCCTGTAAATACATATAGGTTAGACTCTACTCTGATTCTACAATGCTCTCCCTTTTCTTTTCTCTACTCTTACCTTCTCTAGGAATTGGTCACTCTTTACTAAGAATTCCTCTTGCGAAATCTTCTGGCCTTAGTGGTGTTTTACTAGTTGCACTTAATATTTATTCTTACTTCTTCTTTTCTCTTTCAGGTTTTTGTTCTCTCAAACTGACATTCTGTGGAAACTGACTGGGTAAGTATTATCGACAAATTCACTAGCTGTATCTGTATAATTCCTTATTAGTTAATAAACATAGTCTCTTTTACAGTTCTATCATAACATGCACTCGTCTTGTCAAATGCGCAGGAACCACTTATCTGTTAGTTTTTCTTTCTTTTCTCTCCGACTCTGTAGATGCCTCCAAATTCCGACTACTAGACTCTCCGAATATGCGAGGTACGTTGATACTCCGATGGCTACTGAACTAGGGGCATTCCAAAACTGGGGTATTGACATCACCCCCCTACAAAAACCACCCTATCCATTTCCATTACTGAGCACCACAAGCCGGGTTTCAACAAAACATACAGCATTTGCAAAGAGTGTGCTTAGAGGAGCACAGGGAAGAACGGGTCAATTGAACACAAGCAGCCAGAGGGATCTATCAGACGCATGGCTGGAAGCAGCTTCCTATCCAAATCAAGGTTCAAGCAGGCATACAATATCCTGCACAATAACCATGCATCTACATGACGATTGACGCAATATACGAGATAGAGCTCATAGTAGGCCAATGGAATTTCCCCTTAGTTTATGCTCATGGAATGTCAACGGATTAGCAACAAAAATAGAGGACCCTGACTTTTTGAATTACGTTACCACCTTCGACATAATTCTGCTGCAAGAAACCTGGCTCATAGAGCCACAGCACATTAAGGGCTATACATGTTTCGCTGTACCAGCAGTAAAGATCGGTAGATATGGTCACTGCTCGGGAGGGCTGATTACTTATATTTCTGCATCAAGCGTACCCTCAGCAACCCCCATGGACTCGATGTCAAGCGCAACACTAGCAATTAGAATTAAGATCAAGCTGGACAATGAGGTAAAGGAGGTCAGTATAATCAATTCATATGTCCATCCCAAACGTAAAGCAAAGGACTCTACTAAAATCATCAATCTTTTGTCTGAGTATGCAGCAGAGATGGAAAACCCAATATTCATTCTGTCACGGGACCTAAATCAACATCTCCTTGGCTTGGTAGAAGGGGAGGAGGTAGCAGCTCTAACTAGAATTTTCAATATTCCTAAACAATCGGATCCACTGTATGTAAAGAAGAAAGATCACTGCAGCCGCTTCCTTGACGATCTAGACATCATAATCTCCGAGCACTGAACGGAAGATTTCGGGAAGATTGCCCCCCAGTCGAATCCTTCTATTCCATGTCTGCAAGTTCTATTCTGGATTATACTTTTGCTAGTCTCGAGCTGTTCCCTTACATCCTTGGGTTCAGAATGGGGGATAAGGGTGATAGTGACCATTCGCCCCCAGGAAATTCAGTTAACAGCTACTGTACCTTCAATCTGGCCAGAGATATCCCTGGGACCTATTCGCACCCAAGATCAAAAAAGGGTTAAATGTACAATGAACAACTCTAATTCGCTGTCGAAAGCCGCAATAAACCTCTTCAACTTGCAAACTCTGAGCTAAGCTGATTCAATAGCTTACTGGGAGCACTTCACAGCTATATTGCCACAAAAGCTTGCAGGTACTCACCGCACTACAGTTAACTTTCAGGGAAAAGGGGGAAAAACCAAATACAGAAAAAGCAGAGAGTACAGCTCAAGACATTGAAAAGATCAATAAATTCAAGCCTGCGTAGGCTGAGAAGTTTGCCAGGAAATGTCAATGCACGAGCATCCCTGTACCAACAAAGGGCAGCCCTAAAAAGATTAAAATGGAATATCAAGAGAGACTGTGAGAACGAAATCTGGGCAAAACTCTTATATGATATAAACAGCGATAATAGTGCCTGTTTTTGGAAAACTGCGAATGGGATATTGCGTCCAAAATCCGAGGATATCGGGTCTCCCCAGACTATCCTAAACATGCTGATGCTCCTACATACGGACACCTGGGTACAGGTGAAACTAGGTGGAGGGACTCATCTTTCCTCGAAAGTACCAACTACAAAAGGACTGAAGCAAGGCTGTGTGCTTGCACCAACCCTGTTTAATTTATTTATGGCTGACCTTCCTAATCGGCTGGATGCCTGCAACTCCCATGCTCCCAGGTTGGGAGGGATGTAATGTGACGTAATGGTGTTTCCTTGATTTCTCTGTATAACTGCATTTATCACACAGAAAACGTTTGTTTGCCTTAAAAGCCTTTCCCTGTCTGTAAACCTACCTTCTGTATTAAGACCTGTTAGTGTTGGGCACAGGCTTGTGTACCACACAGGTGATCAGTAGAAGGTATTTTGTCTGATTTGAATTGTGTATTTAGTAAACTTATAGACCTCTGTCCGGCCGGACATGTCACTCAGAATATAGAACGGATTGTCTCTATATTTATTTATATATATATATATTTTATTTTTTATTTTTTTTCTTTCATTTGTGAATGCATGGGACCGCTGTTGTTTGAAAAAATTCAAGTTCCCAGAGGTCCCTTGTTGACTTAATTGGGGCCCCTTGTTGTTATAAATATATTCAAGGAATTACTAGTAAGAGTTGATAAAGACATTAACTGGAAATGAATAAAATAATTGGATGATCTAAACAGCTGTCTGATTTTTTACTTGTAAGATACTCAAGCAAGTGAAGAAACCTCGCAGTTTCATGTTGAATGAGCTCATCCTTTGTGATCTTCCAATCAATTTCTCCCTCATCACCAAAAAAATACCATGTGGATTTCTCGACTGTAGCCATTTTTATGTTACCACGTGCGCTGTCATCATCATTATTAGGTATACGTTTGAAAACAGACGAATAGCACTACCCAGTGATTAAACTCGGGTATACGTGGGCTAGCTGTTCGTTTGCTGTGGGAATTAATTATACGCACACATCAAGCGGTTTCTCAACTTAATGAGTTTATAAAAACAGCGCTTTAACTGCCTGCTCTAATAGACCCGCGGCACATGCACCAAATAGAATGGGTGTGTAAAAAGGCATGTGTTATTCAGCATGTGCTGACTTTTTTGGTGCACCTAAATCTTATGAATTCTCACTTTTATATGACCACTTCGAGAAACCAATGAATATGTATGACAAACTTTGCTGTAATGGGGCCATGAATTAATATCTTTATCTCCCATGAACTTACGAAAGGAGTAATGGGTGCGCTCAGAAATGAGCCCCAAATAATATTAAGGATAAGGGATTGAAACAATAGCTAGCCTAAATTATACTACCCAATGATTAAACTCGGGCGCACGCGAGCCAGTTGTTCGTTTTATGTGGGAATTAATCAAATGTATACATCAAGCGGCTTTGCAACTTAATAAGGTTACAAATTGCCCGCTTTAATAGATCCGCGGCGCATGCAACAAATAGGATGGATGTGTAAAAAGGCACGTGTTATTTATTTTTGTGCGCTTAAATTTAATGAATACTCACGTTTATATGGCTATTTCTATAACCAACGAATATGTAGGACAAACTTTGGTGCAATGGGGCCATTAATTAATATCTTTATCTCCGATGAATTCACGAATGGAATAATAGGCGCGCCCATAAATATGTCCCAAATAATATTAAGTATAATGAATTGA